>NC_136969.1:573927-793927 GCF_032717465.1 Coenobita brevimanus | reverse complement strand
GGTGTAATTTTCTTTTTCCTTTTCATCGCTGTGACGTTTTTTGTGATGTGGATGTGATGGAAAGCGCTAGGAAAAATACTCCGGAGTGTTTGGGCATTGTGGAGAGGATGAAGAATGAGAAACTGACTAGAAGAGTGTTTATGAGTCAGGTGGAGGGGGAGACCGAGAGTGAGATGGAGGGATGCGTGGAAAGATATATGAGAGTAGTGTAAGTTGGAGGGAGGGCAGCCAAATGGCAAAGGAGAGGGTGACATGGGGACGATTTTGTTTGTAACCTCCCTTATAGGATTAAGACGTAGTTAGGTAGGGAGAGAGAGAGAGAGAGAGAGAGAGAGAGATCTATTGGAGAGGCAATGGCCTTAACAAACCACGTCACTGCCATACAAGGTGCTTCATAACCCTGCACCTCCACTCCGCTGGGTGATTTCTCGTGTGTTGCGGGGACGGCCTAGTCAACGTTATTAATGTCTAACCTACATCATTTATTCATTTCCTACTTCCACTGCCACACCCACACCCACACCAGCAGACTGAGCCCGCAACACGTAAAACACCTATGGCTGAATTTGTCCTTTACGCTGTTTAACTTGGCCTAAAATTGTCATCTTTCCACCATGAATGCTGAGTTGTAACAAGGGGTTAACATTAGAATACGATGCTAGTCACGAAGAAGCGCTGCGCAAAGGATATAGAGCCGTAACATTTTCGGCCACTGAGTAACTTAAATAATACATAAAGACAGTAAGCTACAGAAGGGGGAAAACTGGGCCAAGTTAAGGTGAAAGGAGTATAGCAACTTAATTCAGCTGAGGTTGGGTCATAGGAGCGTGAGTGTTACTACCGCCACACACTCATGGTGGGGACAACTCTAGGGAGCATTACAGCAGAGGCCACACCATTGTATTTACTGGAGTGATAGATGAAAAGTTGAAGGGGTCGATAGATAGTCTGGCGGGTGGATGGTATGAGCAGATAGATAATTATAAAGTTAACATGATAATTTAGGAAGTTAGCCTGATAGATAGACCATACTGACTGAAATGGTAGATGCAGGATAGATATAAAGAGATAGATAGATGGAACTACAAAGGAGGAAAATAAGTTGACCGATAGATTGCATGTCAGAATGATGGATAGATACAGGATTGATTTATTGGCAGATAGATAGACCAAAGGAGATGGATGGATGGAATATTGACGGAAAAGCTGTTGGGTAAGACTGATAAGTGTGTTGAGAGAGAGAGAGAGAAAGAGAGAGAGAGAGAGAGAGAGATGGTGAAATGCGAACCTTGTGTGAGTGGAGGTACGGAAAGTTAGTAGAGAGAGAGAGAGAGAGAGAGAGAGAGGACAAAGAGTGACTGTTAGTAGGCACGCAGACTTAGCTTAATGAGACCTCCACACGGTAGGTAGGTAGACTGGTAGGTAGGTAGGTATAGGTAGGTAGGTATGGAGGGAGATAATTATAGGTTGGTAGGCAAGTATACAGATAGTTGTACAGTATGGGTTATGGACGGTGGGTAGGTAGGTAGGTAGGTAGGTAGATGTTGAAGCAGATTAATAGGTAAGTAGATAGATGTATATATTACATGGAAGTGAGAACGGTAGGTAAGTAGGTAGGTAGGTCGGTTGAATGGTAGGTAGGTAGGAAGGTGCCTATTACGTGGTAGGTGCTGGTAAGCTGGTAGGTAGGAAAGGGCGCACTTAGGTGGTTGGTAGGTAGGTAGGTAGGAAAGTGCGCAGTCGGGTGGGTAGGTGGGTAGGTAAGTCGGTATGTTGGTAGATAGGAAAGTGCGCAGTCGGGGGTGTAGGTAGGTAGGTAGGTAGGAAGGAAAGTGCGCAGTCGGGGGTGTAGGTAGGTAGGTAGGTAGGAAGGAAAGTGCGCAGTCGGGGGTGTAGGTAGGTAGGTAGGTAGTAAGTGGTTGGAATGATAACAGGCATTTTAAAGCAGATGGAGTGGTAGGTAGGGTGTGTGGGTTGGTACGGTAGGTATGCAGGGGGCCTGGTTTGTAGGTAGGAAGGTAAGTAGTTAGGCTGGTAGGTAGGTAGGTAGTTTGGTTGGTTGGTAGGTAGGTAGGCAAGTTGATTGGTTGGTTGATCGGTAGGTAGGTAGGTGAGTAAGTAAGTAGGGAGTTAGAGTCGGTAGTAAAATAGATAGGTACGTTAAGGAGTCAGGTGGTAGGTAGACAAGTAGAGAGGTACGTAAGTAGTTAGGTGGTAAGTAGGTAGGTTGGTAGGTAGGGCGTCAGTATTAAAGTGGATGGATAATTGGCTTCACTGATAGAGACCAGGTAGGCAGCGGGGGGGGGGGTTGGTAGACAGGTAGGTGTGACGATAGAGGGTTGCTCGGTAAGTAGGATGGTAGGTAAGTAGGTGGATATTACGGTGCTGTTCGCTGACAAATATGTAAGTAGGTAGGTAGGAAGGTATATGAATAAGAGTATGTAGGTAGGCAGATGAATATGTTGGTAAGTAGGTGGGTAGGCAGATGAATACGAGTATGTAGGTAGGCAGATGAATTTGTAGGCAGGTAGGCAGGCAGATGATCACGAGTATGTAGGTAGGCAGATGAATATGTGAGTAGGTAGGTGGGTAGGCATATGAATACGAGTTTGTAGGTAGGCAGATGAATATGTAAATAGGTAGGTAGATAGGTAGGCAGATGATCACGAGTACGTAGATTGGCAGTTGAATATGTAAGTAGGAAGGTAGGCAGGTAGGGTTTCGGGAGGGTTCTTTGATGATAGGCAGGTAGGTAGGTAGATAGGCAGGTGGGTAGGTAGGTGAGTGTGCAGAATTAGCGGTAGATATCTTTGGCAGGTAGGGAGGTAGGTAGAGTTCTGCACCGGGAATATACAGTGTGATTCATATATAACCCAGCCCATGTCTCACATATTAGGAAGGCGGCTCAGCGTTGTCTGTTATTCTATATTACTTTTTGCCTCTTATAGTCCTTTCTTATGGGTTTTCGTGGCTGTTATTTCGTTCCTTGATAGCGTGGTATTATACTCTTTTTACTCTAACTTGGCCTAAAATTGACATCTCTCAATCTTGAAGGCTGAAGTGTAAACATGGATTACTACGAGATTATGATGCTAGTCACGAAGAAGTGCTATGAGAATAAACTTGATTCGTAGTATTGTGTTTTTCTGCCTCTGAACTTCTTGAAGAAAGCTGCAAAGGGAGAAATATCTAGGCCAAGTTAAAGTGAAGAGTAATGTTATAAAGCAGCCAAAATACCTTCGTTCCGCACACCAGCAGCCTGAGCCGTCCCTGCAACACACGAGGCATGAGAGCGCTATGTATGGACGACCTGTTTGTATGGGACGGTACTTAGAGCAGTTCTGAACACTCTCTCTCTCTCTCTCTCTCTCTCTCTCTCTCTCTCTCTCTCTCTCTCTCTCTCTCTCTCTCTCTCTCTCTCTCGAACGTGAGAAAGGTGACACTTGTTTGGTACGGTAGTGCTATGGTTTTTGCTGACTGCATATTGTAACGTTTGATGCAGGCGAACCACACCTAGTAGTAGTAGTAGTAGTAGTAATAGTGGTTGTAGTAGTAGTAGTAATAGCAGCAGTAGTAGTAGGCCAGGATCATCTAAAATGTAAACCCGCTGGACCCTTAGTTGAAGGTGCCTATTCCCTACAGTTCACCAGTCCACTGTAGTACGTAGTAGTAGTAGTAAGTAGCAGTAGTAGTAGTAGCAACAGCAGCAGTAGTAGTAGTAGGAGTAATAGTAGGAGTAGTAGTTGGTGCAGCAATAGTAACTAGTACTAGTAATAGTAGTAGTAGAAGTAGTAGTACCGGTAGTTGTTGTAGTTATAGTAGCCCCAGGTTCTCTTGAAACGTGAACCCAGTGGAGGACAGGTTAAAGGTGCCGTCTCCTGCCGTCCACCATACTACTTCTGAGGGATAGGGAAGTACCTGAAGGATGTTTGTATAACCAGGTAGTGGAGGCAAAGGTGGAGTAAGTAGGATATGGTAGCATGAAGTGGTAGGTGCGGGCGCTCACCATCCACTCACTCGATGTAGGGCTGCTTTCGGGTACCTACCCTTTCCTCTCGTCCCTCCTTTCCTTCCTTCCTCTTCTGTCTTTCATTACTTCATTCTTTCCTCGTCCTTCTGCCTGCGGGTGACTTTACTCTCCCTATTTTGTCTTACTTTCCTTCATTCTTACATCTTCCTTCTGCCTGTGGGTGACTCTACACTGAGTGAAAAGCCAAATGGTTTCCTGTACACCAGAAAACCATTCACTACGCTGGGTGGTAACCATATAACCAAATTTTGGCGCCTGGTGGTTTAGTGCTGCAATCGGATTGAGCCGGTGAAGGTTTATATCCAAGGGGTGGTTGGGGTTATTGCTCAAGTAATGCCACTCAGGGAGGCTGGTCACCCTCATCTTAAATGTCAGGACCAACATGCCTAGCCCCGGGCTTCTACGCTGCTTATGGGACAACGTAGGATTGGATGATGGATGGATGGATGAAAAAACCATCGTGCTGAGAGGAGAGATAAATAGATATATACATACATACAGATATACGTACACATACATGCTTATATTCGTGCATAGGTAGGTGGATAGATAAATAATAGACGGGACTAATTTGTGAAAAGGTAGGTCGGTAGATATGGGTTAACATATTGTGTTGATCGATGGGTTGATAGGACTGGTGAAGACAAACAGAGATTGTGAAGATAGAGTGATGGGGAGATTAGAGAGAGAGAGAGAGAGAGTTCCGAAAGACAAGCGCCAAGACAGGTACGAACCTTAATGCCACACCCAAGGGAGAGAGAGAGAGAGAGAGATTAGAGAGTATTTTTCAGTTCCCCTTCATTTCCTTGGGTCTCTTTTCTTCTTTCCCATCCGTGACCTCGGTGGGAAAGGAAATGTGTGCGTGTGAGAGAGAGAGAGAGAGAGAGAGAGAGAGAGAGGAGGTGAGGTGGAGGAATGGTGGACAGAAATAGAAAGGATAGAAGAGAGAGGGGGAATGTTGCATGGAAATAGAGGCGATAGTAGGGGAGAGAGAGAGAGAGAGAGAGAGAGAGAGAGAGAGAGAGAGAGAGAGAGAGGTGGGAGGGAGGGAGTGCGCAAGATTTGGAGTATTGATCTGAATGTGGGAGGGGTGAGGGGGGTGGGGGGAGGGGGAGCGAGTGGGATGAAATAGGGGAAGGGGAGGGAGGAAGAGGGATTGGGATGCGAGAGAGAGAGAGAGAGAGAGAGAGAGAGAGAGAGAGAGGGAGCTTGCCTGACCTCTTTTCACCCTTTATTTCGCCTCCCATTTCTCATCTTCTTCCCTCCTTCCTCGCCTCTCCTTTACCTCCTCGTCCTCCTCCTCCTCCTCCTCCTCCTTTCCCTTCCTGACCCTCATTCCTCACCCATTCCTCCACATTTTCCTCTCCCCTCCCTTCTTTCCTTCCTCATTCCTCCTCTTCCTCCCTCCTCGTCACTGCTTCCGCGGTTCTCTCCTCCTCTCCCCACTTCCTGGCATTCTCCTCCCTCTTTCCATCTCTTCTCTCCCCTCCACTTCCTCCCCTTCCATCCCTTCTCGTCATTTTCTTTCCTTCATTTCCTTCTCACGCCTCGATTCTTTTTTTTCTGTTTTCTACCCTGATATCCGTTTTCTTTTTATTTTCCCAACTCTCTCTCTCTCTCTCTCTCTCTCTCTCTCTCTCTCTCTCTCTCTCTCTCTCTCTCTCAGGCGGCTTACTTAATCTTGCAGTTGTTTAATATACTTAGTGAATTACATCATACGTTATCAGCTAAAGTGAGTAACAGTGAGCAAGTGTTGCCCCAAGTGGGTCGCTGAGAGAGAAAGAGAGAGAGAGAGAGAGAGAGAGAGAGAGAAGTAGTAGTAGTAGTAGTTGGAGGAGGAGGAAGTTGAATAGTCTGGAAAGTAGAGACTTGTTTGACAGGAGTAGTAAATAGAGAGAGAGAGAGAGAGGTTGATTGAGCTTGTGTTGATTTTGATTGTAGTAATTGTGGTAGTTAGAGTATTTTTTATGGTTACTGTGTTGGTAGTGGTAGTTGTGGTTGTTGTTTTTCTTAATGGTTGTAGTTGTGGTTGGTGATGGTGGTAGCTGTGGTTTTTCTGGTTCTGGCTATGGTTGTAGTGTTTGTGGTTGTGGTAGAGGTGGCCTAATTGTGGTAGTTGAGGTGCTTGTGGTTGATAATGGTGGTAGTTGTGGTTTTGTGGCTGGTAATGGTGGTAGTTTTTTGTGGTTGGTAAAGGTGGTAGTTGTGGTTGTGGTTGGTAAAGGTGGTAGTTGTGGTTGTGGTTGGTAATGATGGTAGTTGTGGTAGTGGTTGGTAATGGTGATAGTTGCCGTTTTTGTGGTTGGCAATGGTAGTAGTTGTAGCTGTTGAGGTTGGCAGTGGTGGTAGTTGTGGTTGGTAATGGTGGTAGTTGTGGTTGAAAATAGTGGTAGTTGTGGTTATGAGTGGAGTAATTTTGGTGGTGGTTTTGGTGATGGTGGTAGTTATGGTTGTGGTTGGTATAGTATTGGTATTTGTGGCGGTTGTGGTAATGTTGGTAGTTGTGTGTGGTAGTTGTGGTTGGGGTAATTGTGTTAGTGAGGCTGATGGTAGTGGATTTAGACGCGATTGTGGTTGTTGAGTCATTGGGAGGAAGAGTAAAGTGTTTGTGGCTAAGAGGTAGTAGTAGTAGAAGTGGTGGTGGTAGTAGTAGTAGTAGTAGTAGCAGTAGTAGTAGTTGCAACCCCTGGCTTTTATGGACGTGAACCGGAAGGGCTGCAAAAAACTGATACTGCAGTCCACCATCCGCCTTTTGGGAGGTGTGGTGGGGGGAGTTGAAGGACGTTTGTACATCCGGGCAGGTCCTCTGACTGGCTGCATCAGTGCCGCCACGTGAAGACATCCATATCTTGCGCCTCTGGGTATGCCAAGTACGGGAGAGAGGCGCCTTCATGCGGTGCCACAGATATAACAGGGCGGCTCGACTGCCTGGTTATACAAACGTCCCTCAGCTAACGCCCTGTGGTCCAAAAGGAGGATGGTGGACTGCAGAAGGGCAGCTTAAGCCTGCAGTTCACCGGGTTCACGATTGAGATGAACCTGGTGCCACAACAACAACATGGCTGTTTTTTGTAGGTTGCGAAGATTTCTCAACACCTGTTTCGTAACGATTTAGTTGTCACACTACATTTTACTAATCCATTTGTATGTTACTGATGCAAAGTGTGTTGATATTGAACAGGGATACATAGCATACGAGAGAGAGAGAGAGAGAGAGAGAGAGAGAGAGAGAGAGAGAGATGAAGCTGTCATTAACCTCTCCAGTGCATTATTCTCCAATTTTTTTTTTTTTTTTTTTTTTTTTTTTTTTTTTTTTTTTAGCAGACAGGAATTTGGAACTGGAATGGTTAGTGACAAAAAGGAAAAGAAACGCAAATGGCGTCATCAAAATATCAATGAAGAGTGAAAAAAGCTTAAGAAATAGAGGTGACTGTAATTCCTTCATTATTAAAAAATCACACCTTACCTGAATGTAGTTTGTCTGATGATTATACGAATGAAATAGAGGGTAATCTATAAGTAGACTAGAAACACCTGGTGGTATCGTAGGTGTTGGGATGGCTCAGTGTGCTGATGTGGGTGTGGCAGTGGGGGGTGAATGAATAATGCACAAATTGGAGAAATCACCCGACGGAGTGGAAGAGGAGCGTTATGTATGGACCACCCTGTATAGAGACTTATATTGGCCCGTTGTTGGAGTTATGTAAGGGATGAAGTTAGTTGTGTGTGTGGATTGTATTGTTCGTGTGTGTGTGTGTGTGTGTGTGTGTGTGTGTGTGTGTGTGTGTGTGTGTTCGTTCATTGTTAACCACCTTAATTATTTACCCATACTGTGTCTCTCTCCTGTCAAATGTAATGGTCCACGCAAAGCAGTATCAAACCATCCAGAAACACTTCCTTCTGATTTCGGTTTACCCCCGTCGCTCCACAACTGGCCTGTTATAGATCATTGACAGCGAGTAATTCCTCCCACTGGCCACTGCATTACGGTGGAAGGTGAACTGGGAGGTATTACGCAGGGAGTGATGGTGTGTCGAAAAGCCTAGTAACTAGCCTTGCACAACACTCTCAGGCGGGGAACTTAGCCACATGTACACAAAACCCATTCCTTCTTTTAGGATTAAGTTTCCAGCACACACACACACACACACACACACACACACACACACACACACACACACACACACACACACACACACACACACACACACACAGATAGATAAATAGATATGGCTGTGATAGAGATATACACATAGATACTGTAATATTTTCTTGTCAACTCGAACGCTATGGGCGGCCATCTTGGAGTGATGTAAACAGACGGCCGGAGAGGTATCTGATCCTCTTGAGGGCTTAGGCGGGGTACCTTCTCTTCCTCTTGATCCTCCTACACGCAGAGGTATGGGCGGGGAAGGAGGGAGAAGGCAAGAGGAAAGAGGTATGGGCGGGGAAGGAGGGAGAAGGCAAGAGGAAAGAGGTATGGGCAGGAAGGAAGGAAGAGAAAAGAGGCTGGGATGAAAAGAGGAGAGTAAGGATTGGCTGTAAGGAGGAAAGGAATAAGAAACAGAAGTTCAAGGATGTTAGAAGTAGGAGGGAGGGAGGGAGAGAGAGAGAGAGAGAGAGAGAGAGTAAGGTCGTGAAGAAGTGCAATGGAAAGGACTTAAAGTCATCGTACAGTCTTATTGTGCCGCTGAATTACGTGAAATACGGAGCAGAAGTACGAATATCTTGGCCAGGTTAAGGTGAAAGAACCAGAGAAACACATCAGTCCAGTGACCCTTTCATGTAGGAATAAACACACGAATATGATTCTGATCACAAGGAAGTGCTATGGAAAAGATGTGATGTCGTAGTATCGTCTCATTCTGCTATTGAGCTACGGGAAATACGATGCTTAGTTTTAGTGAACGAACAGAAGCAACCTATTCTTGTATTATGTATTTCTGTGTCTGTATGTATGTATTTGTGTCTGTATGTATTTCTGTCTATGTATTTCTTTGTCTATGTATGTATGTATAGGTTAGGTATGTGTATCCCTACCCCTCAGCACCCTCTGCCTTGCATAGTGAATGAGTGAGTGAGTGACACAGTGAGGGACATACACTTTATTTGGCTTTCCTTCTGGATGCAGCAGAAAGGCTTATATGGGCAAAAATGGAAGAGACGAAGACAGTGGCTAGGGGAAAACAGAGAAATTTGGGTAGGAAGAGAGAATGAAGAAACAGGAAGGGAGGATGGAAGAAAACACACGAAGAGGAAGAGGATGACTAAGAAGGCAAATAGAGGAAAATGCTGAAATTTGAAGATGAGGAAAAGACAGTGGAATGATAAAGGATGAGAGGAAAGAGAGGAAGACGTGGAAGAGACGGATAGGGAAATGAAGGGTTAATGAGTGGAAGTGAAGGGAAGATAGGAAGAAGGTATGAATGAATGGAGAGGAAACTAGGAAGAGGGTACGAAGGAAAGGAGAGGAATATTGGATGAAGTTAAGAAGGAAGGCTGAAATGGTTAGGAGGGAAAGAAGGATGGCTGGAGGAGGACAGGAAGGAAAGAAGGAAGATTGGAAGAGGTTAGGAAGGTAAGAAGGAAGATTTGAAGAGGTTAGGAAGGAAAGAAGGAAGATCTGAAGAGGTTAGGAAGGAAAGAAGGAAGATTGGAAGAGGTTAGGAAGGAAAGAAGGAAGATTTGAAGAGGTTAGGAAGGAAAGAAGGAAGATTGGAAGAGGTTAGGAAGGAAAGAAGGAAGATTTGAAGAGGTTAGGAAGGAAAGAAGGAAGATTTGAAGAGATTAAGAAGGAAAGAAGGATGATTGGAAGAGGTTAGGAAGGAAAGAAGGATGATTGGAAGAGGTTAGGAAAGGTGAAAGGAATATTGAAATAGGTTAAGAAGGAAGGACAGAAAGAAAGAATGGGAGATGTTACAAAGATTGAAGGAGGGTAGGAAGGAAGGAGAGAATATTGGAAGAAGTTAAGAAGACTGGAGGAAGATTAGGAAGGAGGGAGAGGAGGGGAGGAAGGAAAAAATATTGGTAAACAGAAAAGTTGTTAAATCAGAAGATAAAACAGTTTAGGCCCCACTTGGACCCTGAACATTTGTGAATGGAGAGGGAGTACAGATGTGAGTGTATATACAGCGAAGTGTGTGTGTGTGTGTGTGTGTGTGTGTGTGTGCGTGTGTGTGTGAGAGAGAGGGAAGGAGGGAGGGAAGAAGCGCGGTTAGGTGTTGGAGAGGTAAAGGAAGGGGAAGGAAGGTAGGGAGGGAGGGAGGGAAAGGAGGTGGGTTGGATGAGGAAGGTGAAAGGTAGGGAGGGAGGTAAGAAATTGGGGAAGGAGTAGGGAAGGGGAGAGAAGGAAGGACAGGGAGGTAGGTAGGGAGGAAAGAAGCGAGGTTAGGCGCAGGAAAGGAGGAGGGAGGGAAGGGAGGAAAGAAAGGAGGAGGAGGAGAGCACTGGGGGTTAAGTATAGATAAAAAGATAACAATTTTTCCCAGCATTAAATATAAGACTGGCGAAGGAGAGGAGGAACGAGTAAGGGTGAACAGTGAGCTAGATGAATGGATGGATCAAGATGGAAGAAAAATTGATGAAAAATGAGGAAAAGAAAGTGTGAATGAAAAGGAATTATATTTATGAAGGAGAGGGAACTAATGGAGAACTTAGAAGAGAGAGAGAGAGAGAGGGGGGGGATATTAAAGAGAGATGAAAGTAAGGAAATATGAGGAGGAAGAGAGAAATAAAGGGAGAAAGATAAGAGAGGCATTAGGAGAGAAAGAGGAAGGAAGAGGATGATGAAGGGAACATTCTCTCTCTCTCTCTCTCTCTCTCTCTCTCTCTCTCTCTCTCTCTCTCTCTCTCTCACACACACACACGTTTCCCATATGATTATAATCCCAGATTCTCTCTCTCTCTCTCTCTCTCTCTCTCTCTCTCTCTCTCTCTCTCCTGTCTTCTTCCTTTTTCTCTTTCCTACCTTTCCTCATCCCTCATTCCCAGTCTCTCGTAATTTCCTACCTTTATCTTTTCCTTTGTGTTTTCTTTCTCCCCATCCGTATAGCCTATCGCCTTCTCACTCTCTCTCCCTTCCATCGCCTCTTCTCTTCGCTTCTTCCCGCCTCTTCCATAATTCTTTTCCAGTTTGCCTTTCATTCCTATCATCGTCTTTTTTCCATACCATTCCAACTAATTCCTTTCTTCCCTGCCTTCATTCACACGCTTTCTCTCCATTCCTTTCGCCCATTCTCATTCTCTTCCCCTTGCCATCTTCATTCTCCGCCTCTTCACTCTTTCATCTCATTCTATTATCTAATTTTCTTCTTTATTTTTACATGCTTTCTCTTTTCCTTCCACTTTCCCACCCTCCTCTTCTCCTTTCCTTCCCTTCCTTTCCGTCATTCCCTTTCTTTTTTCTTTCCTCTTTTACATTGTCTAATTCTAGTTTTTCCCAAACATGGTCATTGTGTGTGTGTGTGTGTGTGTGTGTGTGTGTGTGTGTGTGTGTGTGTGTGTGTGTGTGTGTGTGTGTGTGTGTGTGTGTGTTCCTTTTCCTTCCTCCTCATCCTTCCTTCACTCTGCTTCATTCCCGATAATTCATTTCTGTCTTCCCATTTCTCCATCCTTCTCACGTTCTTTCTCTTTCCCTCTTTTCTCAATCTCCCCTTGCCCTTCCTTCCTTCCAATTCTTCCCTTCCCTCCTCCCTCTACCCTTCATTCCTTCCTTCTCTTCCGATTTTTCTGTTGTTCTTTATAATCGTTGATATTCCCATCATTCTCATTTTGTTTTCTTTCCTTCCCTTGACATATTAATTCCTTATCAATTTAATATCTCTCCCTGCCATCTTACCGTCTTGCCCTTCATTACTTCCATCGCAATCATCCCCTGGCTTTTCCTTCCGTCCTGCCTTCAAATGCATTGTCATCTCCCCCTTTCATTTTTACCCATCTGCTATACGCTCCATTTTATCCTTCCCATTTACTTCTTTTTCTTCCTTTCTTTCCTTCCTGTCATCATAGGCTTTCTACATATTTCTCAGCCATCTTCACGCTTGTATCCTTCATTCTTTCCTTCCCATTTATTTCTTTGTTTTAATCTTTTCCTTGCTTCCTTCCATTTTAGAGTTTATCCTCTTTCTCTTATCTTCCGTCTTCACTTCGCTTCCGTTCATTCTCTCCTTCCCATTTATTTCTTTGTCTTCCTCTTCGTCCTTCGCGCTTTCTCCTATCTCAACCCCATTATCCTTCGCAGTTATACCCGTTTCCTTTCTTTCCGTCAAATGCTTTCTCCCCTCTCCCTTTCACTTCCATCTTCACTCCTCTTCCCTTTATTTCTCCCTTCCCATCTGGCATCCAACAACCACCCAGTAACAACCATTAAAGGAAAGACTTCCCTACCCCTAACCCTTCAGCCGCCATCTTTGCTGACATCTGGCAACTCTTGTTACTCGTAGCGTTGTTGACCACATCACAGACTTACTATTATTGTATTTTGTACTAAGTTAATTATATTATGCGAGTGTTTTGTTTTTATTTTTTACAGCTACAATATATATTTTTGTCTGAGTGTATGGTATGTTTCTTTTCGAAATGTGACGGTTGGGAGAGTTCATGTTTTCTGTACTTTAAGTCTGATTATGGCGCAGTAGTCTTATGATTCTTAGCCCTTTTATAGATATGTATTCCACTGTAGACAACATTATAGACGAGAGTTACTTGGTGGTATTATAGGAGGGAATGTCGGGGAAAAAGTGGTGGGAGTGAAGCGTTTGGCGGGATCAGGAAGAGAAGAGGTAGGGGGCAATAGAGGGAAGAGTGAAGGTGATAGAGAGAGAGAGATGGTGGGTAGGCTAGGGGTTGAGGAGGAGGAAGACGAGTGAGAAGGAAGAGAGAGAAGGTAAGATATGTGGGTTAAAGGGGAGAGAGAGAGAGAAAACAAGGGATGGGTGGGAGGAGGATGTGGGAGAACAGATAGTGGATTTATTCCTTCCTTTTGCGTCGAAAAGAGGTCGGTGGACTGCAGGGGGCCAGCTGAAGCCTGCAGTCCACTGAGTTAACGTTCACGTGAGCTTCGGGTTGCTTTTGCTCCTGCAACTACCACCATCATTACTACTACTACTACAGGGTGACCCAGAAAAACCTCCCACATTTCAAAGGTAAATGAAAAGATAATGGTTAAAGATAATAGAAATATTATTTGCACACATGAAACTTCATTCAATAGTTTTTATTCATCATGTTTTAAAGATGACATCCTGCAAATGGTGGCCGTCATTGTCTATACACGCTTGGAGGCGATTTCTGAAGGCTGCCATGGCTCGACGGGTCATGTCGGGTGGACCAGCGGCTATCTCCTCCTGAATAGCAACCTTAAGGGCTTCAAGTGATTTAAGGTAACCCCACAGAAAAAAAATCACAAGGGGCGAGGTCAAGGGAACGGGCCGGCCACCCAACATACCACGCAACGAGATCACCCAATCTTGAAACATTTCCCTCAGCACTTGCAATGATCTTCGAGCTGTGTGTGCCGTAGCATAATCTTGCTGAAACCACATATCGAGTTCTTCAAGCTCAAGGTGTTCGAGTTGTGGCCTTAGAAAGTTGTCGAGCATATCAATGTAACGGTCAGAAGTTACGGTAATAGTTACACCATCCTCTTTTAAAAAATAAGGACCCACGATGCCAACATCGGCGGCCACAGCGATGGGGCTGCCTTAAATCACGAGTGTATACTGATCGACCTAAAACTCTTGAAGCCCTTAAGGTTGCTATTCAGCAGGAGATAGCCGCTGCTAACACCCGAGGTGACCCGTCGAGCCATGGCAGCCTTCAGAAATCGCCTCCAAGCTTGTACAGACAATGACGGCCACCATTTGGAGGATGTCATCTTTAACACACGATGAATAAAAACTGTATTGAATGAAGTTTTATGTGTGCAAATTTTGGTTATCTTTAACCATTATTTTCTCATTTATCTTTGAAATGTGGGTGGTTTTTCTGGGTCACCCTGTACCACCACCACCACTACTACTACTACTACTGGGACGAGTTTTCTCTACTGCTGCTGCTGTCCCCAGACTTATAGAATTGGAGGAGGTTGGATATAGCCTTAATTTACCCTTTCCTTTCAAGGCAGGCTCTTGTAAGCTGGGTCGAATCATCTGCAATTAGCAAGATAGGGAATACTAACGTCCTCGGGATGAAGCAGTGAGCAGTGGAAAAGGCGATAAGAAAGTACACACACACACACTTCAGGGAATGAGGTTTTAAGTTTATAATACTCCATTTACTCGAAACTGGCCCAAATTTGCCATCTGTCCATCTCGAATTTCGAATTGTAGCAAATGATTAACATTGGAATATGGTGCTAGTCACGAAGAAGTGCTATGGAAAGGGTATAGAGCCATAGTATTGTCTTAGTCTGCCACTGAGCAATGTGAAATAAGTTGCAAAAGGAAAATCTGGGCCGTGTTGAAATGAAAGTACTATTTACCCATCAGTCATTTTTTTATTTTTTACTTTTTTTTTATTTGCACGCTTTCACTCATCCTTCTTTCATTCTTCCCTTTTTCGTTTCCATTCTTTATTTCTCTTCCTTCTTCCATTATTCTTCCCTCTTCTCCCTTCTCTTTTCATTTTCTTTCTATTTTCCTCTTCATTCTCATTTTATTCTTTCTTTTTTCTCAGTTCTTTAATTATTTCTTTCGTCTTCCTTTATTCTCGCTTTCCCTCTCATTTCCATTCTTCTTCCTCATCCCTTTTTTCCCTGTCTTTCCCTCTTTCTTGCCTTTTCCCTTTTCCTTCCTACTTCCTTTTTTCCCTCCTGCTTTATCCCCTCTTCCCTCCTCTTTATTCCCCCTTCTTCTGTCTCCCAGTACTCTTCCTGCTGTGTTTCTTCCTCCCTCTCCTCCCTTTATTTTTCCTTCTCCCTTCTTTCACTTCCTGTTTCTCTCTTCATGCAGTCCTTTCTCTTCAGCAGTTTCTAGAGTGAAGTGCCTGAAGGGGTACAACAAGGAAGAAAGGTTGCTGGTGCTTTGAAAGCAGTGGTAAGAAACAGAGAAGTTAGCATGGAAGTAAAAAAGTCACTGCATGACAGTATTCTATTGTGATACCAACTCTGAGTATGGAAGTGAAGCTTGGACCTTGTTGGAAGGACACAAGTCAAGAGTGAGAGCAGTGAAAATGAGTTATTTGAGAGGAGCATGTGGAGTTACATGGAGAAACAGACTGACAAATGAGGAAGTGGAGGAGTGTTGTGGTGTGGATGTGAATGTGATAGAAAGCATGAGGAGAAATACATTGAGGTGGATTGGCCATGTGGAGAGGATGGAGAGATAGAGACTAATGAGGAGAGTGTACAGTATGTGAGTGAGATGGAGGGGGGGAGAGGAAGAGGAAGGCCAAGGATGAGATGGAGAGATGGAGTGGAAAGGTATATGAGAGAGGGGGGTGTGAGGTGGGAGCAGGGCAGCAAAATGGCAGAGTACAGGGCGACATGGGGGTGATTTGTTTGTGGCCACCCTTTTTGGGATTGGGGCATCTGACAATGGATTGATAGATAGACAGTCTGGAGGTAGCAAGAAAAAATAGAAATATGTAATCTTAGTGAAAGAATTAAATAGCTTGAAGTAAATATGGTAAATAAATAAAAGGGCAAGCTGCAGTGGGGACTTACTGTGTACTTCTTTTCCAGCTGCTGGGAGGTGCGCTGTTGGGCCTGTCGTTATGGGTGTACCTGGGTGTGTCGATGGCCCCCGTCACCAAGGACATACAAGGTTACAACTACGTGCTGTTTTTCTTGATGGGTGTGGGAGCAGTCATGTTTGTCATGGGTTTCCTCGGCTGCTGTGGTGCCTGCCAGGAGTCTCAGTGCATGTTGGCCACGGTAAGTCCCATAAAATTTACCTACCAGTTCATCGATTCATTTCTTTTGTGAAGGCTCTCTGCTACAAAAGTCTGTATGCCTCTCTTGCCTCTTTCACTGCTGGATTTATAGAAGTTTGCATGCAGCACAGTGGGCAGAGGTGCACATTATTATCCATAGATGGATGATGATATGCAAGTATGTATGAATCCAGCCATAAAAGAGGCAAGAGAAGTATATAGACTTTTATAGTTGATTGTACAGGCAGCCCTGATTATGAGTAAGGAATGTGTTGTAAAATATCACAGCTTTTTACATTGTTGGTCTTTAAAGTGGGAGGAACAGACCAGTAAGTTTCAGGGGATGTAATGGACCTGCATTTTTTTTTTTTTTTTTTTTTTTTTCCTGTATACCATACTGTACCCCAGCTTTATAGGAAAAGCAACCATCAGTAATGGTAATTAACTTTTCACAAGGGCTTATTGTAATGTAATGATATTTTGTTTATGTATACTGTACAGGATATTCTTTAGATTCCTGCTGCTTGTGTGTGATCTTCATCCATCTGTCTATTGCCAGATGCAATAAAAAATCATAAAAATCATCACCATCTTCTGAGATACCATGCTCCTTCTTAGGAGCCTCCAAATAGGGAGTGACAATGATAGAAATGCCTCCAGGTTGCTTTGTTCTCACACACTGTACCTCACATTCAAGCACTTCCCTTCATCTGCCTTCTCTCTCTTCAGGTATTACTCCACCCACCTCCTCCATACCTGTGTAAGATCTGCTTCCTTCAACACTACCCTCAGTCCCACCTTCACACTTATTGATTTTTTCACTTAATTCCGTTACTCTGTCCACATGTCTAAACCATTTGAGTCTCCTCCTGCACATCACTTCACTAAAGCCTTCATTTCACAGGTGATCTTTCAGGTGCTTATTTACATTTCTACCATTAGCAGTTCTGTTATTCAGGGTAGTAGCTACTACACACCTATGGGGCCATCAGTATACACTTAGACTTACTTGTATGCACAAGCTTCTTGTTTACTGCCCAAGTTTTACTACCATAAAGTATTACACTTCTCACACATGCAGCACACAGTATTCTCTTGGTGTAAAGGGAAAGTTTCCTATGTCAGGAAAGTTTACAGTTTTCAAACCTTCTCCTATGCACTCCTATCCTTAGGAATGGCGTTACAGTACCTGCAAAAAGTATACGGAATTGCCCCCCCAGAAAACAAATGTCTTTCATTTTCTTTATTTTAGTGTGTTGCATGGCCACCATGTGCCTTGAGAACCTCTTGTATGGTCAAGGCATGGAGTCAGCAAGTGTTCTGCAGTAATCCAGGCCAATTTCATGCACCCAGATGTCCTTGATAGCTTCAACAAGGCGTGGAATTGAAGAGGTGTCGTTTTCTTGAAGTTTCAGCTTCATGCGAGACCACAGCTCCTTGATGGGATTCAGATCTGGAGAGTTCCCAGGCCACTCAAGAACGTTCACCTGCTTGTCTGCCAACCATTTCATGACCTTCTTTGCCTTATAGCATGGTGCACTGTCTTGCATAAAGAAGTTGCAGTCATGGATTAAAAAAAAAAAAAAAATCAACAAATGGCTTTGCTAGACATCAATGTAACGATCTCCAGTCATCGTGACGTTCTTGGGTAGAACATACAATCCTCCTCACCCTTTCTCTCCACTGAAGCAGCCCCAAATCATGACTGAGGGTGGGTGTTTGACAGTCAGTTGCACATACCGAGGGTCAAGGGAATTCATGTGTGACGGACGTCTCAGCTTGCCACGCCTCTGTGCACCGCACTGGAAAGTTGACTCATCGCTCCATAAGACCCTTCTCCAGTCTCATGAGTTAAATCTCTATATTTCCTTGCAAAAGTGAGACGAGCAGCACGCATTTTGCGAGTCAGAAGAGGCTTGCAGGTCGGGGAACGAAGATGCAGCGTCATTTCTTTCTGGCAGCGATGTTGAATGTTGCGCTCAGCAACACTTCCAAGGATGTCAGGGTAGGCATGCTTCAATTGTTTTGCAGTGATTCGTGGATTTTTCAGTACTTGTCTCTTGATAAGCTTGTCAGTTGTTGCTGTTGTCTTTCTGGGACGCCCAGGAACAGGTTTACGAGATGGAATCTCATTTTGGGGGAAATCCTTTGCCCTAGAAATCAGGCTGTAAATGGCTGTCTTGCCTTTTCCTGTACGCAGACAAATTTCCTTGACAGGCATATTTGCATCCTTCAGGGCAAGAATCACAGCCTTTTCTTGCTCAGTAAGGTTCTTAGGCCCCATTCTACGATGTGGGTGGATAGCAGCACGACAAATAATGGAAGGGAAGGAAACTGAGGGAATTATTATTCAGCACATATAAATACAACCCCCCTCTCTCTGGCGCTACCTGTGCAGCACTGGCAGGAAATTGCATGGGTGGTGTTGATATGTATCTAGCAGTTGCCAAGCACCAATTTAGTGAAATATGAGCCATCAGTTGGATGGTAAACTTCAGAATTCTGAAGACACCAAAACCCACCATGGCCCACAGATATTCCTCATGCTTTTTGCAGGTACTGTAGTTTCGGCAGCTTCTCCCTGGCACAGATTATATCACCCACAGAACGTAATTCCTTTACACACTCCAAAGACGCATTTACCAAGAGTATCCTGACATGTGTAGCCTTTTTATGTGTTCACCCCTACACACACTGCATTAGAAGCCTACCAATCCTGCAGCCCACCTCTGATGCCATTGCACCTCATGCGTGCCCACTTATTGCAATCATAACATAAGAGTGAATTGCTCCCATTATCCTTCCAACACACAGCACTTGGCCACACCCCTTCTGCCACCAAGTACCACCATCTGTGTAAGTGATCATCACTTGTTTTATCTGCATTAATTTCCACCCTTCACTCCATTCAGTTTAAAAAGTTGTTTCTGTCTCTTTCTGTCCTCCCTTTCATTCTCTGCAGTCAACAGTAGTCATTGGCCTACAGCAGCTCTGAAGGCAGGCCAGTTCATAATCACTCAACTTTGCCTTAAGCATCATAATACTCAGCAAGGGTACAGAGCAGATCCCTAGAATACTCCAGTTTCACTGAGAATTTATCACTAAGGCATCCATTCTCTGTCTCGGCTGGGTACCTGCACCTTCATTCATCGCCCTAACCACCTGACAGTCAGTTCCTCAGTACCTGCTTGTCCTCTGTATCATCTCTCTGGGTGCAGTAGCTGTCTTGTCTAAAACTTTCTCCTGAGCAGAAAAACAAAGTACAGTACAGCTCTCTCTCTCTCTCTCTCACCTTGAACACTTCCAGGAGTTGCCAAACAATCAGTATTGCATTAGTTATTTGCAAGTAATAGGAAAAGTGTATGGTATAATCCTCATTGACAGAATTAGGGAAATAACAGTGGAATTAGTTGGAGAAGAACAGGGAGGCTTTAGGAAGGGAAGAGGTTGTGTAGATCAGATATTCATTCTTAGATCTTTAGTGAAAAAGTTTCTAGAGAAGGGAAGGAAGTTGTATGCAGCCTTCATGGATTTGGAGAAAGCATATGACAGGGTGGAAAGACAAGGATTGTGGAAAGCATGAAGAATATATGGAGTAGATGGGAAGTTGTTGAATGCTGTGAAGAGTATGTATGATGGTGCTAAGGCTGTAGTGTGTAAGGATGGTGAACTGAGTGAATTTTTCTCTTTGAAGGTTGAGTTGAAACAGGGATGTGTCATGTCTCCATGGTTGTTCAGTCTGTACATGGATGGGGTAATAAAAGAGATACAAGGTAGGGCAGTGGATGTTGGAATGGCCCTAGTGAGAGAGGGTAGTGTTTGGAAACTCCCTGTACTGTTGTTTGCAGATGATACTGTGTTGTTAAGTGAAGGCAAAGGGGAGCTGCAAGGCTTGGTGGATGAGTTTGGGAGAGTGTGTAAGAAATGGAATCTAAAGGTGAATGTAGGGAAGAGTAAAGTGATGGTCTTTGAGAGAGGTGGAGTCAGTGAATGTACAGTGAGGTTGAATGGTGAGGAAATGGAAAATGTGAGTACGTTTAAGTACTTGGGTAGCGTGATGGGTAAGGATGGAAGTTTGGAGGGTGATGTGCTTGAAAGGGTACAACAAGGAAGAACGGTTGCTGGTTCCTTGAAAGCAGTGATAAGAAACAGGGAAGTGAGCATGGAAGTGAAAAAGGTACTACATGAGAGTATTTTGATACCAACTCTAACGTATGGAAGTGAAGCTTGGACGTTGTTGGAAGGACACAAGTCAAGAGTGAAAGTAGTAGAAATGAGTTATTTGAGAGGAGCCTGTGGAGTCACATGGAGAGACAGGCTGACAAATGAGGATATAAAGGAGCGTTGTGGTGTGGATGTGGATGTGATAGGAAGCGTTAGGAGGAACACACTGAGGTGGTTTAGCCATGTGGAGAGGATGGAGAGTGAGAAACTGACGAAGAGAGTGTATGTGAGTGAGGTGGAGGGGGGGAGAGGGAGGGGGAGACTGAGGATGAGGATGAGATGGAGGGATGGAGTGGAGAGGTACTGTATATGAGAGGGGGAGTGTGAGTTGGGAGGAGGGCAAAGAAATGGCGGGGGACAGGGTGACTTGGAGGCAATTTGTTTGTGGCCATCCCGTACGGTATTGAGGCATCTAGCAATAGATAGATAGATAGACATTTGCCTGCTAAGTGTGGAACATATTGGATCTCATTAACTCTCATTCCTACTCCCCAGAACTGTCTCCATGATTTTTGTTATCTAATCTAACAATTTCAGATCTCTGTAGTTACCCTTATAAAGACTGTTACTTTTCCCTTTATAAATGTTAACATTCTTCACCCAGCTTTTTAGTACAGAGCACTCATTTATAACTGCAGTTATTGAGTAGTTATGATAGTAACCACCATTACATGCCCAATGTTTTGGCTACCACATCAGACAGACCTACTGGTTTACTAATTTTCAATGTATCAGTTGTCATAGCTACATTCCAAAGATCACTCAGTGGCAAGGGACGTAATATTGGTTCAGCTGTCCTCACATTATCCCTATTCCAGTCAGACTCCAAATGCAGCAGGCAGTTGTATTGTTTCCTTCAAGCATAGTTGATATCCTCACCACTCTGTGCTATCCTACCATCTTCATTCTTCATGCACTGTTCACCAAAAAATATTCCTAGTTTTTCCCATCACCTGCTTAGCTATGCTAAATACTTCATTCCTGCCATCGACTCTAACGTGTTTAATAAGTGTTCCTGAGACAGCATTTTAGCCCAGTACCTCTCTCTTCTAGATCTACATTTAGCTGCAAAGGACTCCTTCCTGTCTTCTCACTCTATTTCCATTTTCCCAAAGTCTTCTATTGCTTGTCACTTCATCATGCTTTATGCCTTGATGGACCTCTTGTCCAGCCACAGGTTAGATCAGTGGCATTCATAAAATCATTTAGAACATTAAACTGCTTATCATTACCCCTAGTCACATCACCTCGTCTAACCACCCAACTATACATCTCTGCATAGATAGTTTCCATCACTTCCTGAAGCTTCAGCTTCCACACTTATCCTAGGTACATAGGTCAGTGTCTTCCCCTCATTGTTTCTCAGCAACATATACTTGTACATACAGGTAAACTGTGCTGCAGTGACTAACATTCTTCACTATAACTATTAGTAATTTTTCTCTCTTTCCATACAGTTCTTCGCACTGGTGTTTGTGCTGTTTGTAGGCCAGATTGCTGCGGGTATCTGGCTTAACTCCAATTTTGATCGCTTCAGGGATATGGTGGTAACCTCTGTCTCTAAGTCTATCAAGCGTGACTATCAAAGAATTGACATCAAAACTCAGGCATTTGATGTAATTCAGGTCAAGGTAAGAACAATTATGATAGTAAACCACAACTTCCCTTTAAAATGTTTCAGAAATAATACAGTAGTGTATTTGGTTCATCAGTAAAACGTGAACTTTCAGTAAAATACAACACAGCATTGCCTGATATACAAGCTGAAATTCTGGTTGCAAGTACTGAAGTGTATAATAACAGGGTTCTGTGGTGTATAACCTCATAGAAAGAGTACTGTATTAACTCTCATGTAATTGAAACAACTCTCCCATTTTATTCCAGCTAATTTTAGACAGTTTCCTTCAGTTGAGAGTATGTCACAAGAGCTTGAGTTTGTTAATATTTTCACCATCACCTGTCTTGTGATCAGAACATCTCTAGTGTATTATTCCAGCCAACACAATTTTTTTTTTTCTTTTAGCTAAAAGTGAATCATAGTAGCCTAGACAGTTTTATTCATCAAAAAGTGAGTCATAGTATCCTAGACAATTTTACTCAACTGAAAGTTAGCTAAAGTAGCCTGAGATTGCTAGTCTGAGATTTGCTCATCAGTAAGCCAAGGAATTTTATAGAATTTCTGTATATCCTGACACCTACAATAGTATACAGTAAAGTAGTATACACTACACAGTGCAGTATCTAGTGTAGTTTGTACCCTTACAACCATGTTTACAAGTGTGATTATTAGGATATTGATAAAAATTAATTGTTTGTAATTAACCTCTTCCGTAGCTTTGATAAAGATTTCAGTTACCATTTTTGGCTACCACTGGATGATTATGTTTAGCTTGGAGTAAGAGTGAAAAGGTTAGAACCATACCTGTACATTTTTGCTGATTTTTCTGTAAGGTATACTTAACATACATATATACATCCTCCAATCCTGTGTTCCCCTATGAGGAGCATAGGAGCCCGGAGCTAGGTAAGTTGGTCCTGACATTTAATATGAGAGTTGCCGGCCTCACTCATCCCTGAGTGGCATTACGTAGGCAATAAACCCCAACCACTCCTTGGAACCCTACAGAGGCTCAGTCAGGCTGAAGCGCTTTAATTACCCACTAAACCTAAATGTATGTCATGGTGCCTTTCATGAAGACCATGTTCATATTCATGAAGTGAAATCAGTTCTTTATCCTCATACCTAGAGGATGTCTGGATTAAGTTATTCTTGGTACAGTACCTCCAGATGATTTTACTCAGTTCAGGGGTGATCTCTTGCATACATGTACTCTTTTTGCTTTAACTTGGCCTAAAATTGCCTTCTCATCCTGAATGCAGAGTTGTAATAATAAATTAACATCAGAATGTGATGCTAGTCATGAAGAAGGGCTGTGAAAGGAGGTAGAGCTGTAACATTGTCTATTTCTGCCACTGGGCTACATTAAACAGGCTACTAAAGGATGGAAAATCTGCGCCAAAATAGTGTAGAGGTTGTATTGTGAAGGGGTTGATGAAAATTGTATCTAACCCCTTCCTTTTGGAAAGTCACCCCAGAATTGAGTAAAATCATGTGGAGATAACAAGAATAAATTTGAAGCACTTCAGCCTCATCATTTTCTTTGCTCTTACAGCCACAGGGTGTATTATACTCTCGCTACTATCCAGTGGGTGCTGAAGAGCAATGCCTTCATGTGGTGGCACTGATACAACTGGGTGGTGGAGCTGCATGGTTATGCAGTATGTACTTCCCTCAACTCCCTCCCTATCCCATGAGAGGAGGACAGTGGACTGCCAGTGTAGGACAGCTTCAGTCTGCAGTCCACCAGTTCACATTTCAGATGAACTTAGGGTACAACTATCACCATGCAGTGATTTTATTGGTCAGAGCTACCCTAATTTCAGATAGTTTGGAAGAAAGTAAAGATTTATTTTCCATCTTCAAGATTTTTCAGCAGTTATGTGAATCTTCTTTTATTCCTGTATGCATTTTTTTATTTGAAAGTTGTTCATAATTCTTAAATATTTAAAATTCCAGTGTGTGAAGAAGTGGTTGACAATTTTTTCTTTATTTCTAGTAAATGATGTACATTAAATCATCATCATCATTATCAGTCATCATCATCATCATCATCATCATCATCATTATCATCATCATCTGCATTATCATCATTATTATTGTCATCTGCATCTACATCATCATATTCATCATCATCCTGACTGTTTTCCCACCTAAGAATGAGAAGAGGTTAATGCATATAAATTGTCCTTCCTCCCCCCTCCCTCCCAGCTCCACCTTTGCCTCACTGACCCGCCTACCTGCTAGCATCACCATTGTTGTTGTCATCTCCAGGCAATTTTAATCAGCTTGGGAGAGGACACATGTAGTTAAAGAAATAATGAAGGCTATAATTAACTCCACCTCAAAAAGTCTCTCTAAATCTGAATAGTCATGTGTAAGTAGCAGGCAGACAAATGAGGAAGTAAAGGACTATAGTGTTGATTTGGGTGTGGCTGAAAATGTTAAAGAGAAATGCTTTGACTGTATGGAGAAGATGGAAAAGAAGAAACTGACTAGAAGAGTGTATGTGAAGGAGGTAGGGGGAGAGTAGGAGGGGGAGACCAAAGATGAAATGGAAAAATGAAATGGAGAGATAAGAGAGGAAGGTGAATTGGAGGGAGGACAGCCAAATAGCAGGGGATAGGATGATGTAGAAGCAATTTGTTTGTGGCCATCCTCATGGGCTTAAGGCATCTGGCAGTAGATAGGTAGACAAAAGTAGCAGTACTGTAATAAGTTGGGAAGTATAACCGGAGGCAATAATTGTGTCAGATGGAAGTATGGTCTTGGTCAGTAGCTGCATCAGATTGAAGTACAGTTCGAGTTAAAAGTTGTTGCACAGGAGTCAGTGGTATTAGAGGTATGCAGCTTCTACCATCACTAATTCACTGACACAACTTTTAACCCGACTGTATTCCTTCACCATAGTCTCTCAGACAGCTTTTGACCTTATGTGCATATCATGAGGTTGAAGGCACTGTTCTCCTTTCTCTTTAACTTTGCCCAGATTTTCGTTCTTTTTCAGCTTATTTCACGTAGCTCAGTGTCTCAGTGTCAGAATTACACAATACTACGACTCTACAACCTTTCTGTAGCAGTTCTTGACTAGCATCATATTCTGATGTAAATCTGTTGTGACAACTCAACATTCAGGATGGATTTAATCCCCTTTCTAGACAACTATGGCCATATAGCCCTGCTAGGTTACAGGAGCGTGCTACCACTCCTGGCACGGCAGTCCCAGGAAAGGCTCGAACTCGCAATCCCCCGATCACGACTCTGATGCTCTACCACTGAGCCACCGTGCCCCCCAACATTCAGGATGGAGAGATGGCCTTTTTAGGTTAAGTTAGAGTAAAACTGGTATTGTCCGATCCACACATGCGGCTTTATACTGGACTGTACTACAGATTCTGTAAATTGTAGTCTCTTCGGTCCAGTACTCATTTCACATGCTTTCATTCAAGTCATTTTTCACTATGTAGCTATTCCCTAACAGACAGAGTTTTCACAGAATACACCATTATTAGTTATTATGTAATCAGAATGTGCAGTGATGAATCGGAGTTGAAACAGTTCACAGGAGTCGTGATCTTATTATATCACTTAAATTACTTCTTGCTTTTTTTATTTATTACATTCAGTCATCATCATAGATATTTTAAGTCTTAAGTATAATTTTTAACATCAGAGAAGATAATCAGTCATGGTGGAATGCTACCCTCTCCTAAAGCAATTTTCATTTCACACAGTATTTTTCAGGAACCCATCTACTGAGTTATAGTGATGATTTAATGTACATGGATGTCATTTTCATTTTATTCTTGCCACCATCAGCATTCATATTTAACTTAGGAGAGACTTCAAATGAGATGGGGTAGAGTAAGGTGTCATTAATTCTCTGACAACCATAGAGGTCTCAAGTTGACAGTGAATGTCTAATTTTGGCAAGGATTGTTTGTATCAGAGGCAGTGAGGGAAAAAAAATGCATCAGCAGCTTCATTAGGATAAGCTTCCAACCCTCATCTCACAGCTGAAGTGTTGTGGCGCTGAAGGATACAGAGACTGGGCTGACTCTCACTTCAATGGCGCTCTGGAGATTGGCATTACACCCAACACTGGCACTTTCTCTGTTCCCATCTCCTGCTGCAAAAATGTCAAGGGTCCTGCTTGTGAGACTGCTACCAAAGACTTGCCACTTATTGTAGGACAAGGAGATGAGCCTGATGACATCTACACTGAGGTATGGTGCCATAAATTTTGTGTCATAGTTCAAGAAGCACAGTAATGTGCTTATGATATGGCATTGTTAGCTATGCAGGTTTTATATATAAATATGTTAATCATTTGAAATATTTTAATACAGTGTTCCCCCTCCCTGAGGATATTGTGTAACTTGAAACCTTGTATCTTGTGGCACTGAAACCCATGATGTTAAGGCCTATGTGTTAACCTTATCTCCAGGCTGACCCCCCCAACTTTCCCGCAAAAAGCCGTACATGGTCAGATTTGCATACTGATATTCAATCTAAAGAAGTACTCAGCTATTTGTAGGTCAAACAGACATAAAACTGTGATCCTTTATTAGAAAAGATATATGTAAAGCAGCAGATTATGGCAATCACTGTGGACTGAACAATTACAGGTTTGGTGTTGATAGAAGGATCTGAGGCTGAGGAGTTAGGGCTGGGGCTGGCCTCCAGTTCCTCTACCTCTCCACATAATGGTAGAGGTGGCAAGAAACCTCTTAAAGTGGCTTGTTGATTTATATCTTTTGAATGTCATTGTTTTATTTTATTTTATTTATTCATTTATTTATTTATATATTTATTCTATTTTTTTTTTAAATGCTTATGCCTGTGGGTTGAGGCTTCTGTGCCAAACGGGTTTTCCAGCAGCGTCAACCTGTTTAACACAGTCTAATGAAAACTGCGCAACTTGGTTTGGAATCACAATTTTGGTTGCTTGTCTGCCTTGAATCCATGTATCTCAGAACTGTGTAACTTGGGGGCCTCTTTACAGTAATTCTTTGCTTGTTCCATCAACACAGAAAGGTGGGTGTGCACCAGGTGTCATGAGAACCCGTCTGTATATCATGGTGCTTGAAGTACGGGTTTGGGTTTTCAGATCTAGGTAATCATAACAGTTGTTGGCAGATGATTTGGTGAGGATTCCTGATAGCGAGGAGGATGCTGTGCATAAATTTTTGGAACTGGAAGAAGGATATGTAGTTGAAGGATTTGAAAGTAAATGTGGAGAAGGGAAAGGTTTTGATTAATAAGGGGGGGGGGGAAATAGAGGCTTGTTACTGAGGGGTAGACAGTGGCCTTGTGCCCGGAGATGGTAGTTCAGAAACTCATCTTGTGTAATATTTTGGTGGGTGGGTACAAACTACAGGTGTTCCATACGTAAGGGAAATCATGTGATCCAGCCAGTGGTAGAGGGTATGTGCAGTATAGCATATTGCCTATTGCCACTGGATTGGTTAAGCATGCCCTCTAGGGAGGCCTTGAAGCTGGTCTCACTACTATAGCTTTAGATGTGTGGCTGTCAGAATGATGATATTTCCTTTATAGATTGCTACACCCCAGTCTGTTGCAAAGGGGGTGGGGGGACAATGAATTTAAGCCAACACAGCCATGGTGGTTGCAGTTGGTCGGAGTGCGGGGATCTATAAAGAAAACCTCATAATAATGACAGCGTCTCATCTTCTATACCTGGAATGGTGAGGTTGGCTTTCAGGCCTCCCTGTAGAGGTGCTTAATCAGCCCTGTAGCATATTGTAATTGGTCATTCTGCATATATATATATGTCAGCTGCAATGGTCACATTGGCTTTAATTCCCTGGGATCCTTATTGTAGCAGATTGGGGTGTGGCAGTCCAAGAAGGAAGGGTCATAATGGTGATGGCCTTACATCTTTTAGACCTGGAATGACAGGCTGAAATTGGGTTTTCCTATGCAGTTAATGTTACTGAACAAAATACAGTATACCCCAGTTAAACAGTCATCCATAAGAGTTGCAGTAATGGGAGTTGACATATGTTACTGATCAGCAGTAACTACAACACACCTCAACTGCATATGGATAAATCTTATCTAGAAAATAAGTAGGTCAGTAATACATTTTAAGCTGATTTAGTCCAATGTAGTGAAAGGTGCGTCTGTCAAGAACTTAGAATTTTGACACTCGTTATTTAGATTTTGACTTTCATTTCTGTTAATGTTAATCTGACTTATTCCAGCAGTTCCATTTTCATTATGGCATGTTTTTCCCAGAAGATACAAGTATTTTGCATAAATTTAAGATGCATTTACAAAGGGTAGAAACGGGCAAATTGATATGTTAACTCTTTCTTATGTCTTGAGTTGAGGTATGAAAAGTCCAGCTGCCATTGCATGTGTCAGCACCCTCATAGTTCTTGTGGCACATCAAGAGGAGTATTGGAAGGAACTGTGACTTTCTTTTCCTCTGATTCATGTCCCACATTATCATGTTCCACATGTGGCTGGTCAGATGCAGAAGGCTTCAATGTATGCCTGTTGACTACACAAGGATCATTGAGTCAGTTTTTGCAGTGCCTCAATCTTCCCCTTGAATGTGACTCACTGTGGTCAGTGTTATATCCTGGTCCTCAGTTATCCTGTGGGATGAGCAGGACTAAATAACAACTTTATCCAAGAGTCTGACCAGTCCGAGGCTTGACCGTGGAATATTACAGTTGCAAACCATACGTGCTTAACCTGTGCATCACCAGGGAGTAATAGGATTAAGAAGACAAAGTATTTTGCATAACAGTACCTGTACCTGATGTAGATCTACCCAGGCATTTCCCTTGTTTCTTAGGAGAGAGTTCATTCACTTTAACTTGGCACAGATTTTTGTTTTTTCAACTCACGAGTACTGTATATGCTGATGTATAAGTCAGTATTTTAAATGTAAAAAAACTCACAAAAACTAGTGGTCGACTAATACACTGAGCATAAAGTTGTTGATACATGGCAGAGACAAAAATAAGACTATAACATATACCAAAGGAGGGAAGTGACACTACTAGGAGGCCTACAGCCATGTGGTAGCCTGCGAATTCAATCATGCTAGTCTTGTACCACAACTTTTATGACAGATCTAAGTTTTATATACAGTACTGCTTCTTACCTGGTTAATTTTTGTAGCTGAGACAAAGTTTTAATAGAAACAAGTCGTGGTTATTGGTAATTACTGGTGTTTATGCCTAAAATGTGAGGGGTATCCTGTGCTGTGCACCCTTCCACAAACATAAACAAACACCAACTGGGTAACGGCTATTCAAGACGGTGAATCTGACACGCTATTATCGTAGGCTTTCCATGGATAGAGACGATATGCATTTAGAACAGTTTTGCAGTGGTGATCAGTTGCTAACTACATTTGTAACAGACATGTAATGAAAATTCTAACCAAATAACTGAAAATTTTACATTTTCACGAACCAGGATAATATAGAAAGAAAGACTGAGTTGTGGAAATTACTGGTATAGAGACTACCATAGTGGCTCTTGTTGTTCTTAAGTTCGGCAGTAGCATGTGATGAGCGTTTGTTTTCTTCTGTTGACTTCCATGTTGTATTTTTCAGTGTAATAACAAAAAGTGGTTTCTACCCCACTGAGCACTTCCTGTGTCCTAAGGTAGCTGGTTTCATTTGCCTTGACCTCTTCTTTCAGAACATCCACTGCCGCTAGAATTTTACTGATCTTCGACATAGGCAAATCTTCGCCCTCCATTGGATTGTGCTCTAAAGGCTGCCCAGATCTGGCCTCTTGTGCAGCACTGACTGGGGGGAGGGGGGTTGTTCAGTATGGGAGATGGCAGTTATGGCCTACTCTTTCCCCCAGTTTTGTTCACTCAGGGTTCAACTCATTCATTATGGTTTTATGGACCTGATTACCCCCTGCTTGTTCACTAGGTGAATCGTTTACTCTGAATACGTTCTCTGTGGGAGGGTTTTGTGTATGTGTTTATATATATATATATGATAGATAGATAGATAAATAGATATAGATATATATTTTTATTGACTTCTCAGCCATTGTGACTGAGTGCCTAAATTCACCACAGTACGGTACCACTCACACTGGAGTAGGTAAGGGTGTGTGGATCTGAAAGGGGAAAAAAAAAAAAAAAAAAATTACATGATGACCACAGATGCAACTTGTCTTATCTCTGTGTATCACTGACAACTACGCTCTTCAAAATGGGATACAGGTTGACAAGAGCCAATAACCATATGAGTTACATAAAAGCCCATAAAAAACTGGAGGCATACAATCCACATCACACCTCCAGTATTAAGCATACAGTCATCAGTGGCAGAATTTCCCACCAATGTTACATCTCTAATTCTCTCCTTCTGCTGGACAGGGCTGTGCTAACAAGTTGCTTGAGCTGGTTGAAGAGTACAACTATGAAATCCTTGGTGTTGTGGGTGCCATCTTGCTCGTTGAAGTCCTGGCCATGATTTTCTCAATGGTCCTCTGCTGCACAGTGCGCCGCATCGACAACGTCAAAGCCTAGGAGGAAAGCAGCTCTCCGATTTACGATCTTGGGATGGAGAGCGAGGAGGAGGAACCCATGGCTTAAATTGCACAGGGGAGGGCCTTTTAAGATGATGTGGATGGGCTGATGTTGTATAAGGAAGGCATTTAATACTAGCTCTCTGTTTTACTAGCTTGAGATATGGAGGGGAATGAGATAAAACCTAAATGACATATTCTGTAGGGGGGTGGAAATTGTACATTAAAAATATTTACCTTATGTAGCTACAGTAAGAATTCTCAGTTGCAGGGAACAAGGAGTGATTACTTTGGAAAAGACATGCATTATAATTTTCATTTTAGAGAACAATTTAGTTTCAAGGATAGAACTTGTGCATTCTGAAGGAATGAATTTTCAGGTTAGAAACTGCATTTATTAGAGTATCTACTGTTTCGTAGAGGAAATATTTTCTCATAGAGTTTTTTAATATTCTAGTACTGGAAGCATACAGGATACAGAGAAATATTCTTTTTTCTTTTTTTTTCTTTTTTATAATTGAAGCATAAGAAAGATTAAATTGTATAAATTTTGTGTTAAGAAATGTATACGTTTCTGTCATGTTTATTAAAAACACACACACAATTTGGGCAAAAAGTTTTCACTTGTACTGTTGTCACTGAAGTATTGGAGAAAATTATACAAGTTTAGTTTAAGCAGTCTGATACATCCAGTACAGTAGATCTTTTCAGATATTACCATCATCACCTATAGTACAATAAATGGTTGATTTTCTAACGTCTATTTCAGGAAAGATGTGGCATGTTCTTGAATCACACTTACATAGAGGAAAGCTTGTCATGTTCAACGGCAAATCAAATCCAGATGTCCTTTGAAAACTTTTGTTAATAACATATTTTAAGATCTGCTGCTTAACAGAACTTGCAGCTTAAAGATCTTAAAGACTGTAAGGCTCATTGCATTTACAGTGATGGTTCCTTGAGTCATTTAGTCAGTTTATCATAAGGAGTAATGGACAGTTTTGAAATTATAGAAAATACATTAGGAGTAGCTGAGACTAAAGCCTATTTTTATATTTAAATGATCAAAGACTCACTATATTGGGACAAAATCCTTGTCCAGTGAAGAGGAGATTACAGTACATTATAGACTTTTTTTTATGGACTAAAGACTATAGCATTTAAAGTTTGCTTTATTGTTTGCTTAACTATTTGTTCATGTATATATTTTTTATCAAGCATTGAAATGTTGATTCCTAAGCCAGCACAAATAGGAAAACAAGTAATTTACAACACTTTTAAGTTTGTGCACAAATATGAGTCAGGGAACAGCTGGTTTGACCAATGTCTTTTATTTAGTCTGGGTAACCACTGGTGCAAGTTTAACAAAGCACAAACCTTTAAGTTACAGAATTCCACAGCTGTCATATGCTGCTTTTGTTCAGCAGTTTTTATATCTAGTTTCAGCAGAAAGTTTTGATTGAATATAACATTTGTGCACAGTTAACTCTCACCAGCATTTATTATATTTTAAGCTGGCTTTGAGGGAACCAGAATATTCTTTTTTAATGAATAACTTTAGCTTCATATTTTTGCATATTTTTGACATGGATTTGTACTGGTTAGGCATTTGTTCTCCACAGGCGAGTGATAGTGTTGTGGGATGTTGATATCGGCCAATATGCTCGAGTTTTATCATCCACCATGATATGAATTTCTCTGTAAATACTGAATATTTAGGTACATTGGAGCCAGATAACACAACTTAGACACTGTATTTTACTTTTAAGCCACAGGTCTTTTAAATGCACATTGTGGTGAGTGCGTCAGTTTTGTGCATCAAGTATTAAAGGAGTTTGATCTACTTAATACTACTGTATATATGTAAGCATGCAGTAAATCTGTATACACATTACACGTTGATGTTCATTCAGCATATTTCAGTACTTTCTGTGTTGTTCGCCATGTTCTCTGGCAAGCTACTGTATGCTTTACATATATCTTTGTCACCTCCATATGTTTTTCTCAAGGCATACATTGTTTATATTTCGTGATGGATGTGTGTGTTTTTGAATGTTAGGGTGATTGAATGTGTAACACAGGGAGTTCATACTCTGGTCTTTTCATGAAAAGTGTTTCAAATTGTTTACAGTTTTAAATTTTTGATATACTGTAGTAAATTACAAAACTTTATTAAATATAATCCCAAATCTATTGATAATAAGAATTAATTTAGCAAATGTTGAATGTGTTCAAAGTCCACTTACAGCTTAGGTACAATAATTATAGCCCAGTATGCCTTAGACTGAATTTGAGATTGGTGATACTTGCATCATGCTTATAATTGAAGCCAAAATATAATAATGAAGCTTTATTTATTTGTTGGAAGTCAGATCTTTTTAATTAAGAGTGCTTGGTTCTTATTAGGATACATTAGAGACCCATTAACACTGTATGAGAAATTGGACACTCCCTCTGTTTTGTTATATTCTTAATCCATCAAACTTTGTGATGCTTGTGCTTTTTGCAGTGTTTAAAGTTGAAGTCACTATTGGTTTTGGTGACATAGGTTCAGTCATTATCCTATTCCAATTTGCAGTCAGTGAGACATTTGAAGTAACAGTGGGTTAAGTGGATCTAAGGCCAAAAAAGGGTAGTGTTTGTTTCTTGTATAGCAGGGGCTCTTAGGAGACTCCAAATGTGAGATGGTACTCAATGTCTGAATGTTTAATCTCTAGCTGTGGATTACTGAATTATCCTTCATAGTACATCATTATCACACTCTTTGTTTACAATTTTAATATTATTATTATTATTTTTATTACTATTATTATTATTATTATTACACCTTTCTGGCAGTATGATTCTGTACAGATATAGTACCAGTACTACAGTGTTTTGTTTGCTGTGTAATATGACCTTTTAAAACTGCACTGTGCCAATTTTAGGTTTTCCATTTTTTGATGACAATAACATAAGTTACTGGTACAAGTACTTGTCTCGGAAGATGGATGAAATATTTTTTTTAATGCGTACTTGATATTTCTGTTAGGGTGTAAGACTGTAGTGTAATTCATGTATTTTCTCAATATCGTAAATTAAGAAAAATACTTATAAGAATTGTGAATCTTGTGTGCATCTTGGAATCTTGTGTTGAATATCCATGCACCTCATGAGTTTCAAATGATGGAAGAACACAGGTAGCACTTATGTAGAATAGCAGGTAATTAATTGTGTAAACATTTAATGGTAACTCTGCTTTTGAAGATATGGTACATTTTTTTTTTTTTTTTTTTTTTTTTTTTTTTACAATGATAAATTGTACAAAGTTATTAATTATTCCTGGAGAGATCCAAGGACTTGATAAGTGTTGATAATTTCCAGAGACAAACAAATCAGACCTTGCAGTTAGCTACCCGATACTAGGTTTTGGTATCTGGATTGTAGAGTGATCTGTCCCTAATATCACCAGAACAGCAAATATTCCAGGGTGCACCACTTAATGTATATATATATAAAGATAAAACACAAATTCTGTACATCAATTACCTAACAGCATGTAGGAACCAAGTCATATGAATTTAATATGAATTTAAACTTAATTTATGTGTAATGATCAATTAGCCAGGTTTGTTGGAAAGTGCACAGGATACGCTCCAAGTAGACGTGAGGATAATAGGCATCAGGCATTGTTTTAGTGTTGTTGACTACTCCTGTCTTTGCAGGTGTGCCAGATGGGCAGCGTTATTTATTTTGCATACAAAACAGACGAATGAGTGGAATGGTGCCTCTCCAACAAATGATTGTCAGATTTATACTCTCTGAAACGCAATTATGTTCACAAGATTCATGGTTTGCTGTGTCTAATTGTTTCTTCTGAGAGCTGTTGTAATTTGTGCAATGGTATATCCCCCAAAACACAAATACATGGCCAGCTTACAGAGGACTTCACAGATACAGATCTCTCTAAACTAGAAATACTTGAGAGCCCTGAAGACATTAGACACCACTCTGAAAACTAGCTTGTCATCTCAAATACAATAGTTTGGAGGGACTGTGTGCAAACCTTGAAGGATGATACACAGTAATTTAAACTTGGTGCTAAATGCTAGTAGTGACTGTACCCATTACAGTGTTGATCTCTGTTGGTGACTCTTGTGGCTGTATTATTAAAACCAAGTAGATGAAGGTGTAAGCATGCCCCAGATTTGTGATGATTCATTTTAAAATACCTGTGAGTATAGAAAGTGGTTAGATTGTATTCCGCTTTTCATATCACAGGCAGCAATGACGTATGTAGGTAAGACTTCTCCCCTCCAACCCACCCACCCCCATCATGTGTTTCAAAAATGGCATAAGAAATCAGGGGTTTGCTTTCCCCTTTGTAATCTTGGATTTAATAATACATCCCTGAACATGCATACACATCTTCGTTCCCTTGTAGTTTTTCATTCCATTGTCTTTGTTGTTTAGGATTTGTATACAGTACAGCAATTGGTACCAGATGACTTCTCTGTAACCTCTTTTCTTTTTTTTTATTTTCCTTGTTTTACATTCCTTTTCATTGTATCCACATTCCTGTTAGTCCCAGTCTCATCCCATTGCCAAAGAAAAATGAACAGTTTCACACCACTTTCAAAAGTCTTTCTTACTTAGTGACCAGCATTTTTTATTTATGAAAGATCTGTGTTAATGTTTTCAAGTGAAATTTCATTTTCACACTCAGTTTCAGTTATTTATCAGATTCTGCATTGTGATTAAAATATTGGTGATGGTCATCCCTTTATACATGTGTTACTCTGCTCTTATTTGCAGTTTTATACAGGTTTCACTCATTTAGATTTCTTCCACTTAAACTTGTTTCATTACTGAGTTACTGTTGAATACCTATTCTTCACTTAAAGTTGTTTGTAATTCATTATAAAGTTGTTTTGAAGTCAGAACTGAGTGTTTTTAATGCTTTTAACCTTATAGTCACAAACCAAGAGGATGTCTCGTTCAGTGTTGTTTTCCTTAAGGTAGCATTTTGCATGTACACATCCTGGACTTTAAGTGAGGATTAACTGTAACTGATTTTAATAATGATTCCCCACTGTCTGTTCCTTGAGTTAGTCAAGTAGGGATCAGCACTGTCGTCATTGCTACTCCCACGTCAACTTTTTGTGATGTCCTTATTCATCAACTTGTGAAAAAAAAAATCTTCCAAAACTTATTTGTTATCATGATAGAATAAAAAAACAAGTAACCTCATTATTTGCTTCCATTGTTGTCCCTCAGTAAGATTAGACTTAGCTGTAGTGGTTTATAAGACCACTTGAAGATGACATGGACAAAATAATCAGTTTGTTTTTACCTGATGAAACTGGATCCCATCCATAACATGAAAACAGAACTATTTTATGATTGCATGAAAGTCTGTGAGCCTTAGTACTGAGGTAAGAGTGAGTCTTTTGGATGACTATACACCAGTTCACCATATTTGGCACCATCAGTGATGTCCTCAGTGCCTGTAATGATGTAAATCCTCTGTACTAGGTGAACCTTTGTGTATTACCTTGAGAACCGACTATAAAGACAATACTAAAAGGAATATCCAGTACCGAGAACCTTATCCAATGCTACAGGTGTTTAGGACATTGCTGATGGTGCCAGACTGTGAAATGGAGTATAGTTAAACTGACCTTCCTGTCAGATTATACTTGGCCATCAGCTGAGCCAAAGAGGGTTAGGACTCTTTATCAAGTTACAGTAGAAAAAAAAAAAAAAAATGCACTGATATTTATTCTGACAACCATCATAGTATGTATAGCTGAAAGAAAAGTTTCCTAGCCTAATAGAATTAACACACTGCATGTCAGTTTAATTATGTATTAGTCATACTGTATGTCCTAAGCCATAATTTAACTTTCATGCTATACAGACTTATGGGTACTGTACTGCATTAGTCAGATTAATTGTTTAGTCCTGCTGTACTTTACATCATAACTTTCTGTAGGTTATTTGTTGATGACTTGCAAAGATATACCACATATACTCCTGTGTAAGTCAAGTTTCATAAGACAGATTTTTAAATAATACTCAGGGAGTTTACTTATACAAAAGGAGTGTTTTCAAGGGAATGAAATATTGTACATAAATGATGGAATAATGAGCTGCTTATGCTGCTGTATTTTGAATATGAGAACAGTACACATTTTAACAGTTTATAATTCTTACAGGCATAACTTTAGTGTAGAGGATTTGGTATTTTTATGCCACTAAGCAGTGTACATATTGTGAAAAGTAAGAAACATCAAGTGCTTGTGTATTGTACAAACAATCGCACATGTGGCTGGCAAGAATGTCAGTATCAAAGAAAATGTAAACAAACCTTTTTTGTTTCTTCACATGCAAGCCATATCTCATACAGTCCTCTGGATATAGTACCTCAGTACCTTTACACAGAGTACAGTATGCTATATATTATCCTAGATATTGTACAGTAAACACGGAGAATGTTGACACAAAATAACCAACACATGCAACAGAACATGAATCATTTCAAATGTCTAATACTGTCTGCTATGCATACATTAATAGGCTGATATATGACAGTTAGCCCAAGGCCATCTCAATACTGTTCTTAAAGAGGTAAGCATCACTATCTATCTATCGCCAGACGCCTCAATCCCGTTTGGGGTGGCCACAAACAAATCGCCCTGTCCCCCGCCATTTCACTGCCTTGCTCCCAACTCACACACCCCTCTCTCATATACCTCTCCACCCCATCCCTCCATCTCATCCTCGGCCTCCACCTCCCTCTTCCCCCCTCCACCTCACTCACATACGCTCTCTTCGTCAGTCTTTCACCCTCCATCCTCTCCATATGGCCAAACCACCTCAGTGTGTTCCTCATAACGCTTCCTATCACATCCACATCCACACCACAACGCTCCTTTATATTCTCATTTGTCAGCCTGTCTCTCCATGTGACTCCACAGGCTCCTCTTAAATCAAGTAGATGCTTATTACACCATAAAAGACATCTTGACTTCAAAGTAACAGTGAAATTTATGGGTGTTATGGAATGGAAGAAAGAGCTATAGGAGTAAGCTGTGGAACTGCTGAGTGGATAAAGAGGATTACATTGAGATGGTATGGACATGTACTGTAGAAAGAATGCATAGCCTATACATTGGGTTGCAAAGTTACTGAGGGCAGTGTTAGAAGAGGCAGACCTCATGTGGTACGGAAGAGAGTGGAACAGTATATTGGTGAGAGAATTGGACGTGGAGGAGGAGGAGGAGGGGTGTTTGAGAGAGAGAGAGTTGTGCAAGGATAAGGCACTTTGAAGGTGATTCTGTTTGGGGATTCCCAGGAGGAAGCAAGGTTTTGGAGATGATGATGATGACTCCAAAGTTGTGATATCCACTTACCAGAGTGCCTGTCAGTTTTTTTTTTTTTTTTTTTTTTTTTTTTTTTTTTTTTTAAATTCTCTCTCTTCTGCTTGGCTCTAAGATGTTTCTTCCGTGCACAAAGACTCCTCCAGCTAAGGTTATCTTGGATAGTTTGTTGCATACATTGTTGGCATTTGCAGGTATTTTTTCTAGTTTTCATGGCTGTAAGAAAGGATGTGCATTTGATCATGTACTTGAATCAAATCTTCCAGAGCTAGACAGTTTATATTTTCACACCCATCTGCACTGCTATGTCCCTCGACAAATGCTTTGCTGAAAATAAAACAGTCACAGCCACAGTAATCCTCTTACTTCAACATTTTAGTGTTATCTGTGTGGAGAACAGTAGCAGGTTCAATACATGTGCTAAATGGAAGAACTGACGTTGATGCATATGGCAATAATGTCATATCCTTCCTTCACTGTGACCTGGGACTTGTCATAAATCATTTGTGTGTGAAACATTTCCCTGAAATATTGACTTGTTGCCAGACATGCTGTACAGCAGACTTTATTATGTGTTTGAAAAATTCATGAAACATGGTAAATGTGTCAGTGTTAGGTGTATGTACGAAACATTTCCATATAAATGTGTCAGTATTAGGTGTTTGTATGATTGTCAGGTTCCAGTTTGAGAGAGTAAAAGTGCTGGTGACTGTTGTATATGCCCAGCATTATGATAAAGAGTGAGGAAGAAACTGACAGGTTTTGGTACTACAGTAGTTTGATGGAGTAATAGGACAATTGCCCTTGAGTTATAGAGTGTATATTATCGGTGACATGAACTCAAGAGTTGACTCCAGTCCTGTGAATGATGTAAAGGATCATTATGGAATCCTAAACCAGGGGAGAATGATAACAAATGATGGCTGAAAGACATGTCAGAAATGGAGGCAATGTAGTTCTAATTCATATAATAACACAAGGACATACACAAATATGCATATGAACAGAGAGATTTGAGAGAATGTTGAAAGGAGCCTAACGAATTATGTGCTGATACAGAGGAAGGTGATCAGAAGTGTTGTTGACACGACAGCAATTAGAGGATGAGCTTTAGTTTTATCTGATCATATGATTGTGGTATGCAAGGTAAAACTGGGAGGAGCATGGAGGATAAGGAGAGAGAAGATCATTCAGAATGAAAGAATGAAAGTGGAGAAGCTGAAAAACTGAGCAGTGGCAGATGAGTATCAAGAAAATGTAGAAAAAAAGAGTGAATGAATTTGTTGGAAATGGATCTGGAAAATTTGTGTAGTGCATATAGGAAACTGTTGGTTAGGAATGCTATGGCAGTGTGTAGTGTTGGGAGGTTAGTGACTAAAAGGAAAGGAACTGCTTGATAGGATGCAGAAGTTGAAAGGGCAGTGGAAGAATTGGAAGAAAGAGAAAGAAGTGGCTAGAGTCGATGCAAGAATGGGGTCAAATGAATGAAGAAGGAATATACTGAGAGTAATAAATGTATGAGGCAATTAGTAGGGAGAAAAAATAAAATAAAAATGGTACCAGAAGACAAAAGGATAAATTATTTAAAAAATAGGAAACTATTCTGGTAAGAGGTGCAAAAGTGTAGAAACAAAGGTAGAAAAAAATAATATTTGAGGGATTCAAATACTGTAAATGGGTTCTCACAAATGCAAATGAAGTAAGCTGCAGATGGAAGGAATATTCTGAAAAGCCGATGAATGGGAAACTTGAGAGCAGAGTGGTTTAGGATTGGGTTTGGTGATGTGCAGAGAAGGAATGGGGTGCCAGAAAATGTGACATTGGCATCAGCATCAGCATCTAATCCTGTGTTGCTCCTTGAGGAGTTTAGGAGCCTGGGGCTAGGCAAGTTGGTCCTGACATTTAAGATGAGGGTGACCAGCCTCACTCATCCCTGAGTGGCATTGCATGAGATATAAACCCCAACCACCCCTTGGATGTAAATCTTCGCAGGCTCAATCCAGTTGGAGTGCCATAATTACCCACTAAACCTCCAGGTGCCACAATTTGTTTATATTATCGTTACCACCCAGTATAGTAGGTTTCCTGGTGTATAGGAAAGCATTTGGCTTATTACTCAAGGTAGAGTCACCTGCAGACATTAAGCAAAAAAAAGTGATGAGGTTGAAAAATGAGAAAGCATCAAATACAGTATAAGCAGATAGGAGCAAGAGTAGTGGAAAGACTGGAATAGTGTTTGTTGGAAATATGTAAGAAAATTCGAATAAGTGGTACTGTAGCAGCTGGATGGCAGAAGGCTGTGATTGTGCCCTTGTCCAGAAATGAATAAGTGCAAAATCATGATAAAAATCTGTTGAGTGTAGTAGGAAAGGTACTTTTTTCTTTTTTTTATGTGTCTGACTCTGGGCATAGGCTTCACAGCCTACTTCCAAGGCCCAGTAGTCCTCCTACATACCATACACCTCTACATGTCACCACTTTGGCACTAACACCCACTGTCCATATTGAATACATCCACTCACTCAATGTAGTGCTGCTCTGGGTGTGTCCTTTCCTCTCTTCCTTCCTTCCTTGTCTGTCTTTCCTTCACTCTTTCCTCTTCCTTCTGCGTATGGGTGACTTTACACTTCCTCTTCTGTCTTTCCTTCATTCTTTCCTCTTCATTCTGCCTATGGGTGACTTCACATTGAGTGACAAGCCAAAAGGTTTCTTGTACATTAGGAAACCATTTGCTATGCTGGATGGTAACCATATAACCAAATTATGGCACATGGTGGTTTAGTAGGTAATTAAGATGCTCCAATCGCACAGCGTGTGTAGGTTTATATCCAAGGAGTGGTTGGGGTTTATTGCTCACATAATGCCACTCAGGGATGAGTGAGGCCGGTCACTCTCATCTTAAATGTCAGCACCAACTTGTCTAGCCCCGGGCTCCCACGCTTCTCAAGGGGCGATGTAAAATTGGATGATGGATGGATAGATAGGTAGATAAACAGATATGTAAAATCGATTCTAGACAGTATACCAACATAGCTCCAGGTCCAGATGGAATTCCTCCAACTGTTTTGAAAGTGTTCCCCAGAACTTGCTGCTGTTTTAGCTAAATTATTAAGATTATGCATACGTACATCTTCATTCCTTTCTTGAAAGAAACCAATATCCACCCAATTCCAAAGAAAGTAAGTTCCTCTGACCCCTCTGATTACAGACCAGAAGCAGTCATATCTTCTTTTGTTAAAGTATATGAGACTGTAATTAATAAACACATTGTTAAGGGCTCAGACAGCTCTGTTGGGGGTGACAATACGACCTGACCAACAATTTGGGCTGATAGCATGAAAGTACAGCCTCACCAGCTTGCCACATTCACAGAAAGCTACAAATTCCTATTTAGATATTTCGATTTTTGGTGAATATTATAATACAGGGGTAGCAAGCCAGCTGTCACGTTTAAATATCCCGCCAAATGTCAACGAAGATCAGCTGATTGATGCGCATTGCGTCATTTTTTTCCGGTTTCTGCTTGGTGGTGGTTGGCATTTCTCTGTATAAGCAGGGAGAGTGAAAACCTGGAGCTGGCGGAATTTGCTACGATTTCGCCTGGCAGTATTATAAATCCACCTTTTACTCAGTCGCTACTAAAACAGTGTATCGTGCACGGGAAGGTGGTGGCCACTAGCACTGAAGTTTTCCAGGCAAGAACCGTGCCTTCATCGTCCAGAAAGCCACAGTACTGTACCAGGTATGTTCTTGGCTAGAAATAGTTGTGTAGAGACGGTAAATTTTTTGTAGGAAGATGGAGAGATTGAGTCAACAAAGTATTATAACAGTTCAAGTCAAGGTCAGCATTCGAACAATTCCTTTAAATCTCCGACACTTCGTAATATAACAGAAAAATAAAGAAACCTGCTTACTCTAAGCGTTGGTATAACACACATTTAAATTTTAAGACAGTCCGCGCTCTTAAATCGTGCCACAACTCTGAATAATTAAAAATTCTAATGAAAAGACGAGTTCTGCGGGGAGGTAGGTTTGAAAAAATCGCGAAAAATCAAAGAAGGCTGTAGGAAAACAATTTCATTATATATCCTCTATTATCACGGTACGGACTGATCTTAAAATTTAAATGTGTGTTATACCAACACTTAGATTGAGCAGGTTTCCTTAATTTTCTGTTATATTACGGAGTGTCGGAGATATGACCTTGACCTACTGTTATAATACTTTGTTGACTCAATATTTCTATCTGCCTACGAAAATTTCATTGTTGTTAAGTATATAACGGATTTCTTATTGCTTTTGACGATTGTGTTGTCGACAAACTCAGTATCACATCTGATAATAAAGTGAATATCGGTTCAAGCAACAACGAAATCGAACAAAGACCTCCAGCCAATCAGAATCTCGGCAGGAACAGTTTTGCCATACATGCCTGGCCAGATTAATTGGTATGAGGTATAGTAACCAAGGAGACTCATTCCTACCTCATAGCTAACCAAATTTCATGCCACTACGTATTCCCATTCATGTTGTGAGTGACCCAGCTTTCTCAGATAAATGCAAACTCATCAAATTACTATGATCCTGTTGGTGGAAAAATGAAAAAAATACATCCTAGGTGTGAAGGGTTGGCTACCTCTTGATTGCCATTATCTCTCTCTCTCTCTCTCTCTCTCTCTCTCTCTCTCTCACAACTTACCTGTTCCTTCTAGAATGTACTTTTTATTACATTTGAAATTCTTTACCTGGTCCTGTGCTACGTGGCTTTGTAGATTCCCTAACACCTTTCCTTTTGTAATTCATTCCACCAATTATACCTCAGCTACAACCACCACCACCACAGCCACCACCGCCACCATCACCACCACAACCTCCACCACCACCACAACCACCATCACCACCACAACCACCACGACCATCACCACACCACCACAACCACCACCATCCCATCACCACCACCATCACGACAACCACAATCAACACCACAACCACCATCAACACCACAACCACCACCATCCCATCACCACAACCACCACCATCACCACAACCACCACCATCACCACAACCACCACCATCACCACAACCACCACTATCACCACCACCACCACCATCACCACCACCACCACCACCACCACCACCACAACCATCACCACCACCATCACCACAACCATCACCACCAACACCACAACCACCACCATCGCCACAACCACCACCATCCCATCACCACAACGGGGAAACACTGCAACCACGAAAAGACGGAAATTCAATTAACAAAACTTTCCTAATTTGCTGAGAATATTAAAACAGAGAGAGAGAGAGAGGGTCGATTGGTTGGTTGGCGGAATGCAGTGAGAACACCAAGAGTTAATAGAATGAACAGTATTTGACTTCGCCTTGTTAAGAAGCACTTCATGTGGTGATCCCCCCCCCCACACACACACACATTACGGCTGTACCACACAAGGAGATGAATTCCTTATATAAAAAGAGTGCAACTGAGCAGAGTTACGTAAAACACGGGGGTCGGTTTAGCGCATCTAACCTCTGCAGATTTGATGTTGCCAGAGAAGTAATGTGATCTTCCCTGGCTAGATATTACCAAAAAAAGACATGGATATTGAGAGTTGATGAAGGGTTGATGTGTTGTTGAAGATAAGGGGATAGTTAAGTGCGAGACTGAAGCCAGTTGAAGACAGAATACGTATAGTTTCTGAGGCACTGGCAGTATTTTATCCTCGTTTATTAATAAGAGGCAAGTCAGTTGTCAAATGTGCCATAGCCCGTAGCCCCGTGATTGTTGTGGTGTCTGCTGGGATGGGTACTAAGAAGTGGATGGAAAAATGGAGGGTGGAATCAACAGCGTCTGAGTGGATGGGGCTAGATGTGCAGCTGTATGAGTGGATAGGGCTAGGTGTGCAGCTGTATGAGTGGATAGGGCTAGGTGTGCAGCTGTATGAGTGGATAGGGCTAGGTGTGCAGCTGTATGAGTGGATAGGGCTAGGTGTGCAGCTGTATGAGTGGATAGGGCTAGGTGTGCAGCTGTATGAGTGGATAGGGCTAGGTGTGCAGCTGTATGGGTGTATAAGGCTAGGTGTGCAGCTGTATGAGTGGATAGGGCTAGGTGTGCAGCTGTGTGGGTGGATAGGGCTAGATGTGCAGCTGTATGGGTGGATAGGGCTAGGTGTGCAGCTGTATGGGTGGATAGGGCTAGGTGTGCAGCTGTATGAGTGGATAGGGCTAGGTGTGCAGCTGTATGAGTGGATAGGGCTAGGTGTGCAGCTGTATGAGTGGATAGGGCTAGGTGTGCAGCTGAAACAAGTGTTAATGAAGGAGGAAAACACTGTCCTTAAAAAGAAAAAAAAAAAATGGCTGTTTGAGATCCTAGGTATTAATTGACCGGAAAAGAAACTTTAAATCAAGGCACAAAAAGAGGAATACAAACCACTTTAAATCATGGCACAAAAAGAGGAATACAAACCACTTTAAATCAAGGCACAAAAAGAGGAATACAAACCACTTTAAATTAAGGCACAAAAGGAGGAATACAAACTACTTTAAATCAAGGCACAAAAAGGAGGAATACAAACCAAGTAAGGGCAGTTTGGCTATTATAAATCAGATGCAGACTGTCGAAAACATTTATGATATATATCTGTTGCGTCAAAAAGATTGCACTAAAATCCAGAAAGGAGAAGGAAACGAAATGTTGAGGAATGTAAGAAGATCGCCAGTGAAGTATTCCTGGAGGACACCACACTGAAGGTAAACAGGCTCTCAGAAGAAAGGTGGTTCCAAAGCTTCATGCTAAGGATAGATCAGACGTAAAACAAGAGATTAAATCCATGTTCCAGACTTTAGAAGTATAAGAGGCTAACCGCTTGAACCAAATGACGTACTATATTAGCAGAGGTGTAAGGGGTCGTGTGTGTAAAGATGAAGTTATTCGATTTTGAGAACAGTGGATCGAAGGTCAAAGTGACAGGGTAAGGTCAAAGGCTTGGCGTTTAGACTAACTGTAGGGCGCAGGCGTTGCACTCCCTGAATTCTCCTTGATTACATTATTTTTGCTGACTCTAGACGGCCTTGTTCAGCTTAACAGAGCTCCCCAATTGCCTAGGAAGTTAATCAAAGTTACATCTAACCCTCCAGTTTGGAAGGTCTCACCCAACTTGAACAAAATCGTTTGGTGATAGCAAGAGATAAATGCAAAATCACTTTCTCTGTCTGTTCGGGTTAGGGCATATGGGCGATAGTTAGAGGAACGGGAATTGTCACTCATCTTCGTAACTAGCTGAATAATGGCAAAGTTCCAGCAAGAAGGAGAGGCAGAGTACAGACGCGTATGGCACTTTATGACATTATAGGTTGTGGATGTGGCTGTGGATACGATACGTTGATGAGTGCAGCGTTACTGTGATGGGCAGATTGCGTATGGTTGTTACCGTAACGCTTATGGCTGTTAATGTGATGGCTGTGTTTTGTGGTTGATATTATGTTACCTGTAAACATTTCTGCTATTTTATCCACCAAGGTTATGTTTTGCCTCATTTTGTTTCTATTTTTGTCAGTTAAAAAAGAAAAGAAACTTCTTAGATGGAATGGAATGGAAATTTGGAATATTAATTGAGAACCATCTTAGGAACAAATGAATAGGTCTTTGGAGTAAAACGTCAAAGATTAAGGTCCAGATCACAAAGTCCATTGAAGGGTGATGGTGGTCCGTTGGCGGGTGTATGTGCTCGTTGGGTGCCCTCATGTTCAATGTCCTGTGCTGGTAAGTGTGGCAGGTTAGTGGTGATATGAGAGGAGCAAATGTGAGAAAGTCTCTCTCTCTCTCTCTCTCTCTCTGTCTATCTATCTATCCATCTCTCAAAAACTCAAAACTCTCTTTTTCAGTCCAACTCCCCTCCCCTCATAACCTCACAATTTAGCAGAATGGAATCCCGTTTTCCGTTCACTGGATGAGTAATAAAAAAACGACCATACCTCTTACTATAATTTAATATTCTGCCCTGAAAATATTAAGCCAGGATATTAATACCGATAAGAGTTGGCTGTATAAATGAGGTAAATGATAAAGTTTCCTTGGCTGGTATATCTGTCTGAGTAAAATTGATTCGTGTTTGTTGTTAACACAATGTATATGTAACTTGATTTGATGCACTGGTGTTGTTTTAATGTGCAAGCCTAATTCCCTGGGCAAACCTAATACACACACACACACACACACACACACACACACAATACTGATGGTGTGCACAGACCCTTCCATTTCTTCCTCACACTACGCTGCTCTCCTTTTAGTATTGCTGTCATCTCCAAACGATTTTATTCTGCTTCGATAAAAAACTGAAACTTAGGTGGCTAGGCTCAGTCGGTAGAGAGGTAGCCTGCGGTCCTACCGGACCCAGGTTCAAATCCCGGCTGGGGCAGGGAACAGTTTAAGGATTTGAATTTCATTAAATCAGGCTTTACTGATTTACCAGATGACCCGCCGACATCTCGTAAAAATACCCCCGCTAATACCAATACACCAGTCCTGAATGAGACAGCCCTAGCATGTATTCAATATGGACGGTGGGTGTTAGCGCCGAAGTGGTGACATGTAGAGGTGTATGGTATGTAGGAGGACTACTGGGCCTTGGTAGCAGGCTGTGAAGCCTATGCCCAGTGTCGGACACACACACACACACAAAAAAAGATGTGTGTGTATGTGTGTGTGTGTGCGTTTGTGTGTGTGTGTGTGTGTGTGTGTGTGTGTGTGTGTGTGTGTGTGTGTGTGTGTGTGTGTGTGTGTTTACCTATTCATTAGCGGGGACCTCCCCAAGTTGAAATAAATCGTCTGTCGGCAGCCACACAGAAATGCAGATCACGACCTTGATGTTTAGAGGCAAAGGAATGGCTGAAACGAACACCTCTGGACCAGTGCAGTCTGCGTGAGTCTTGGCTTAAATAAATAAATTCCTTAGGGCGGTAGTCAGGATGAAACTGAAAAACATAAATATATTTCTTACAGTGTCAGGATAAAATAGAAAACTGATACATTCCTTACGGCGTCAGTCAGAGAAAAATATAAAGATGAAGACTGTACAGTCCTCTCGGTGTTAAGAGAAAATGTAAATAAATCTCGTAGGACGTTAGTCATAACAAAATGGAAAAAAGTGACTAAATTCTAGTGTTAAAATAAAACAGAAAATAAATTCCTTAGTGTGTTAGAATAAGAGGCGTCCTTGGTATGGCCGGGTTAAGGCCCTCCTCCCACACTGGCCACGGACCTGTTCGTGCCTCACCCTTACCTGCCTGAAAGACCGTGTACAATTTGGTGGCCTTTTCAGACGGTTGGCTTTGGTGAAATAATTATCAGATATATTGTGGGAAGATATAGCCTACATTCTTACGTGTGTGTGTGTGTGTGTATGTGTGTGTGTGTGTGTGTGTGTGTGTGTGTGTGTGTGTGTGTGTGTGTGTGTGTGTGTGTTGTATTGTTCCTGCTAAGTTTTTCACTTTCTCCTTGAACCATGTGTTATTATGTTCGTCCCCCACCTCTCTCTCTCTCTCTCTCTCTCTCTCTCTCTCTCTCTCTCTCTCTCTCTCTCTCTCTCTCTCTCTCTCTCCATTTAAACTGTTGAAGGTAAGTCCACTTGGCTTTGTAGGCCAAGCAACAACGGAATTAAATATTCGTATACTGTATTCGATTTAATATTTGGCATTGAACATAACTCCTGAAGTGCACGAAGTCCTATCAGCAATCATCATCATAATCATCATCATAATCATCACCATAATCATCATAATCATCGTTATCATCATCATCAGTCATCATCACCATCATCAATCATTATCGTAATCATGAAGCATTAAACATCGGACATCAAACATCAGTCAGTCATCACCATCATCATCAACCATCAGTCATCATCACCATCATCATCATCATCATCATCATTATCATCACCATCACCATCATCACCATCATCATCATCACCATCATCATCATCATCATCATCATCATCATCATCATCATCATCATCATCATGACCGTCTTTTCCACCTAGTGATGGGATGAGTTAGGATCGAAAAACACAACAGAGAAAATATAACAGGATGACGGCCGAAATGAGCCACACCATCATTCCCCCGTCATTCAGGCCACCGGAATCCTGCCTTCACCTCTCAGGCCTGACCATCTGCACGTATTCAAGGTGATTAAATAGCGCTCCACTAAACACTCATCTGACGGCCTCCTGTGCTGTGGGGACGGCTCAGTGTGCTGGTGTGGGTGGTGCAGAGGGAGTAGGAAACGAGTAAACGATGCCGGTCAGACACTAATAACGTTGAGCCGTGCCCGCAACAGAAGAGAAATCAGCCGCCGAGTGGAAGGAGTGTTATGTATGAACTACCCAGTTTATAGATGGATGGATGGATGAGCCTCACTTACACTAACCAGACAGTCCATCGACTTAATAGCAAGTTATCAAATTAGAGAGAGAGAGAGAGACAAGGGCACAGTGTAGAGACAGTCTCTACACTGTGGACAAAGGGGAGGGGATGCAGATCAAACCTCGTCAAGCGCTACGTGGTGCGTGCCTCTATTGCCTCATCCATGCAGCTTGATCGCCAGTCTCCTAGCTTCCTCAGTTTCCATTCTGTACGCAAAAGAGACTTTTCCTTGTACTGTAAAAAAAAATAATAATTATGTCGCAAACAAAATAAAACAGCTTTTCCCCTTTCGTCTAACAGCATGATAAAAACAATACACTTGTACCGTATATGTAGTAGTGCTGGTGGTAGATGTAGTAGTAGTTGTAGTAGAAGTTATGGTAGTAGTAGTAGTGGTGGTGGTGGTAATAATTATAAATGCAGGGAAGTGACAGTCAGGAGAACAGAGTCACAGGTGATAAAACATTTACCTTCATTCTTATGTCAATATACTTATGTAAATATCCTGGACACCCACATTGCAGGAACGTATTCACAGATTTAAGATCAATTTTATGTCGTCAATAATTTTCTTTCCTGCAGGAATAGCAAAGGCAGACGGAACTGTTTACTTCTCCTCCCTGAAGCCTTCCTGCAAAAACTAATCACCGCACCTGGAACTGCAGTTTTGATGGTGGTGTTGCTGTTACCCCTGCTACTGCTGCTGCTTCTATTGTTATTGTTGTTGTTTGGTCCCAGTCTGTCTGGCCAAGCAAATCCCGTCGACCACAGGTAAGCAATTACTTGTGTGAGGCCATCGTTCCGATACAGTACAGCACATACACCATGCGAGGACGGGTCCGGCCCCCCCCATGCTGTAGACAGCTCCCCACCAGGGTCGGACCAGGGTCCCTGCCAGTGAAAGATGCAGGAAAATATGAGGTTTGGCTCCTGAGTGGTCGCTGCAGCTGCTGCACCCAGGGTGCACAGCGTCACCGCGTGCAGGCTCCTCGTCAGCGCCTTTTCAGTGCTGTGAACTGTTCAAGTGGAAAATGTCAGCCGCATACCGTAGCTGTGTTTACTGAAGGTACAGCACGTTTGACAAGCGTTCAACCCAGTTCAGGTGTAGAGGGGTCAAGTGGGGCTGAGGCAGTTTTGTCTATACAATATGCCTAACTTCACCATCTGGATATAATAATATCTTCCACAAATAACAGGGTCGAGAGGCAGTTTGTCGCAGGCTTGTTAGTGAATCCCGGGCCAGACCTTCAGGTATGCACACTTTCACTTACCTGTAGGCGGGAATAATGGCGGGGGACTTTCTAATAATGCCCGTTTTGGCTACGCTGATGATGTCACTGCGGGGGCACTGCAGGGGCCGCCATCTCCTCTGCAAAGGAAAACGAATCTTGGGTTTATCTGTGCGTAAAGCTTAAAACTGGCTGAGGCTTTTGACAAGAGCAGGTTTCCCACGCAGCCAGGGTATAAAGCTCTTAGGTTATATGTCCATAAGGTTTAAAGTAGGTTGTGACTAGAGCAGGTCTCCCTCTCCAGCAAAGAAACAGTCCTTAAGCTTTATGAGCATAAGATTTTGAACTGGTTGGTGCTTGTGACCAAAGCTGCCAAAGCTAAATTCACAGTGGATGCTAAACATGTCTAAAAAAAAAAAAAAAGTTAGAAAATCGCTAAATCCAGCAGTAACTAGATAACTTTCTAACTTGCGCTTGAACTGCTAAAATTTGCTAAGATCCATAAAAACTATCACTGACTGGAAGTAAGCACCTCAAAATCTAACTATAAATTCTCAAAAACTAAGTACCTCTTGACCTAACTATAAAATCGCTAAAATGAGGACTGTGACTCGTGCGTGTTCCGTTGGAGTAGCTGCGGCAAGGTAAACTGGTCTGTATGACAAGGGGAATAAGAGGCGAAAGTTGTCAGCTCTCCTATCTAATATTATAATGCCGGAAAATAATCCTTGGGTTGTCTGTATATATGGTTTAAAATAGACGATTTTATTACTATCCCGTTTTCTGTGATGAAGGGTGGGCTGTGATAAGATAAACGAATGAATTATTAGGAAGCGAAAATCGCCATTCTCCCTCTTAACCAGCATTGTTCTGCAAGGAAATATAACCCTTGGGTATCGGTATATAAGGATCAAAATAACTATTCTGCCTTTTTCTGTGGGCAAGGAGAGATTTTACTGCAACGTAGTTTCGTCTCTAGTGCCACAGGATGTAAAGGTGGAAGTTTAAACAATTTTCCCTTTCAACAAGACAGCCAAGTCCTTTACGTACCGTTATAGTGTAATAAAGACTGGAATATATCGAGCCCTTCAATATACCCGTTTTCTATGCTGAAGGCTACACCATTGCAAGGTAAACTCATCTTTATTTTCATGGCGAGAGAGACGATGATTCACATGAGAGCCATTGGTATTCCCATTGATGGCTAGTTACAGGGAACTGGTTTGTGTGGGGAGTGTCACTAAATTCACACCTTGCACGCTCATCTGGGAACAAAGTAACGCGTAAATAAGTATAATATTACTCTATGATAGGACTGAACTTGGGAGGAGGGAGGGTGAACTATAATTCTGGTTAGCTATACATTTATTAATTCGGGCAAGTATTAATATGAGGAAGTAAGACAGCGTTGTGGTACTGACGTGGATGTGACTGGCAGTGTAAATCCTATGAGATGGTTTGGCCATTTAGAGAGGACTGAGAATGACAGCCTGACCAAGAGTGTGTATGTGAGTGAAGAGGAAGGGGAAAGGCGAGAGGGAGGGGGACACAATGTTGAGGTGAAAGGATAGGAATGGAGAGAGATATATGAGAGAAGGGTGCGAACTGGAAGAAGGGCAAGCAAATGGCAGATGACAGGGCGACATGGAAACGGTTGGTATGTGGTCACCCCTTACGGAGTGAAGACGTCTGGTAATAGATAGATAGATAGATAGACAGACAGACAGACAGAGACATAGATAGATAGATAGACAGACTGACTGATAGATAGACAGATAGATAGATAGTCTATTAGCCATTTAAATAAACTGTTGAAGTATGTTTCTAGCAACTAAAGAGGGATTACTACTTATTCCTCACTACTAAGAATAACGTTAATATTTCAAACTCAGTATGGAACCTAGATATGACACTGGTATCACTCACAAAATTCTGAAGGCAGTATGCGCAAAATGAATCCTTGACCTTTGCGCTGACGGTGATCTCAGTTGGCGGATCCAGGAGGGGGGTCCTCGATGTCTGGAACCCTCTCGTTGTTATCATTATTATTATTATTTTATTGTATTTTCTCTGGGGAAGGGGGAGTTTGGAGGTTGCCAAAAGAAAGCACTGCCTTTATCACGACGTATAGGTATACCCAAACCCGTATTAGGCATAATTTAAAGGAGAGCAACACTTAGTAATTTTTCATGATTCTTCAATGCATTCTAGTTCAGGTTTATTACTGAATGAAGCCTCGGATTCTCACGCTGGTCACTGCACCGTTATCATCAAGGGGTTCAACGTATTATTTTTTTTTTAACAAATTCTGAATTCGGCCGTACAAACCGGGCATGGATAAGTCTCTTGCTGGCAGCTGTGGTCACAATACGAGCAAACAAAGGTCAGTGAGGCCTTGAGACCGTTCCCAACATCGCCACCATACCGACTTATTCAGCCACAATATTTAGTGTACCGCATTTATTGTGTCTTTATTATTATAATTAGTTATTATTATTATTATTATTATTGTTGTTGTTGTTGTTGTTCATGTTGTTCTTGATGATGACCTACCTTCATGATTTCCTCATTCTGAATCCTACCTTACCGAATTTTGAAGTGAGAAAGATGGTGATGATGATGATTTTTATTATTATTATTATTATTATTATTATTATTATTACGGTGTCAATAATTAATTAACAGGCTTAAATGAATGGACGTGTAACCTATAATACCTGCCGTTACCTGCTTTCAAGCGTTCTTGTTCCTGTTCCTGGATCCTACCATCTCTGATAGACTACATGGGTCAAAGACGGATGCTACTACTGCTATTGCTATTACTACTACTGTTACTACTACTACTACTACTACTATTACTATTACTACGGCTATTACTACTACTACTACTACTACTATTATTATTATTATCATTATTATTATTATTATTATCATCATCATCATCATCATCATCATCATCATCATCATAATTAATGTTATTTAACGGCCAAACAATACGTACAGTTACATGTAGGTGTCAGGCCTCAAATGCCAAGAGAGAGAGAGAGAGAGAGAGAGAGAGAGAGAGAGAGAGAGAGAGAGAATCCACCTCTTGGGAAATGCTAGCGATGCAGAGGTATATACACTGTCATGACCTTCACCCGGATTACTGCTTCGCAACATCAGGCCCCCATTAACCCTTTCAGTTCCATCTCTCTCTCTCTCTCTCTCTCTCTCGCTCTCTCTCTCTCTCTCACGGCTGCATTAGAGCCATATTATAACTGCCTTTCGAGACGTTGTGGCACCTCCTTCTAAGCGATTTATTTTGCACATTACCCCAAATTATTCCCTCGTGAGTCACCAGTGCAAAATATATCGATAATGAAAACACTAAACATCAAGCAGAAGATGAAGGTAGTTCATAAAAATAAGTCGCTGAGGGAAAGCAGTTACGAGAGTTCCTGTGTCAAAAAGCTAACTATGGGCTTGTCGCTAATGCCGCGTCTGGATAAAGTTTTCACCCAAAGTACAGTGTATAACAAAAATATCCTTAAAGTTTCCTTGCATAATGAGCGTACCGATTTCAAACCAGTAAGAGATTTATTGTAAGTTATTCAGTAAGCTCTTCCTCTCTATGTCACACACTGTGCCACATTAAAGCCTTGTACCGTATAGCGAAATTTCAAGTGACTTTCTGCTGTCGATTGCACTCACATTCCCCTCCCTCATATATCCCTCCACCTCATCCCAAGGAGAGGCAAACCAAGGATGAGATGGAGGGATGGAGTGGAGAGATGTATGAAGGAGGGGTGTCTGAGTTGGAGGAAGGACAGCCAAACGGCAAAGCAGCGACGTGGAGACAGTTTTTGACTGTGGTCACCCTTCATAGGATTAAGGCGTCTGCTACAAGATAGATACATAGATAGATAGACAGATAGATAGTCCGTACAATTGCAAGCTAAAAGAAAAAGAAAATTAATACTATTGTCTCCCGGCTGACGTATGTGTAGTGCTAAGGAAAGTACGAATATTTACTGTAGGGTGGGACTGGTGTAGGGTGGGACTGGTGTAGGGTGGGACTGATGTAGGGTGGGACTGGTATAGGGTGGGACAGGTGTAGGGTGGGACTGGTGTAGGGTACAGCTGGTGTAGGGTACAACTGGTGTAAGGTGGGACTGGTGTAGGGTGGGACAAGTGTATAGGATGGGACTGGTGTAGGGTACAGCTGGTGTAGGGTACAGCTGGTGTAGGTGTTTTTGCACCGTGGGGCAGCGGTTTGGCCAGTGTGGGGGACGTCTGCTTGAGGTCATTCTCTCTCTGGCTGGTGCAGTAAGACCAAAGAGGGTGACGAGGGAAGCAGGTATTTCCTTTCAGCGATAATTTGTCTCGGCTTGCGTTATTCCTGCCTGATAACGGTAAACTGACATTCTCTCTCTCTCTCTCTGAATGTGTGTGTGTGTGTGTGTGTGTGTGTGTGTGTGTGTGTGTGTGTGTTTGTGTGTGTGTGCCCTTTCCATAAGCAACTTTTCTTCACGTGAGCACAATGCTTCTATGCCTTTGCTTTTTTAACCCACACTACATATCATTCATCATTTATTGTACATACTGTATGATCAAATTAATCCTGTAACTAGATAAAGGAGGACAGTGGACTGCAGTAGGAGGGAAACTTCAGTCTGCAGTCCACTGAGTTGACTTTTCAGATGAACCTGGGACTACAGCTGCTGGTGATGATACTACTACTATTATCACCACCTCCGCCACCTCTGCTACTACTACTACTACTACTACTACTACTACTACTACTATCAAACGAGTTCAGCAATTATTGACAGAAACTGGTAACACTCAGCGTTCCAAGTAACGACCTATGTTAAACACGGTATTCACAGCCTGCCAAGCTGAAAGGTGGGTTGTCATTAGTAAGAGAATTTGCACGTTATTCAACATTTTTTCGGCAACTTGTACATCTGGTAATGGTTTAGAGGAGTTGGGTATTGTAGAATATTATGAGTAACAGATAGGCTATAGTGATTCCTAATAATTGTTAGTAGACTACGTTCAAAATCTATTGTACTGAAGATAGTACATGAGGTTACGTGAGAGTAAGACTATTTCCTTTCTATATTTTGATTTACTTATTTATTTATTAATCTTCACATTAATATAAGCTAGAAAACGGTATATAGGACCCCACTGACGATGCAGTACTCACTCTTAATGTAGATATATTTGACCGATCACTACACCACTACTAGCTTGTGGGCTTCATGTTGAGGCTTATGTACAGGGATGGCATTGTTGGGGTGACGTCAGCGGCAGGATAAAGGATGCCTAGTCAAATATGGCCCCACGGAAATGCATTGTCTCTTGCACTCACTAGTTCTGTGTTTGTTTCCTGATCGTGTCATTATTCACAGCTTTAAAGTGAGTCATTTATATTATTTTCTAACATCTAGGTTTTGATTAGGCTTTACCGGGAAAATATTCAGCTTTATGGCTGCCATATTATGAAGCTTGTATTGTACTTCCATTAACTCATGTAAACTAAAACAGCATTTATTTTAAGTACGCTACTGTCAGACGGTTTTATTCAGGGTTGTAAGAATCCCCTGGTAATGTAGCTAGGGTCGCTGACGGCAATACCTAACACTTCCACCTCCTTAGCTGAACAAAATCGTCTGAATGCAGCAAGAAGAAAATGTTCAAGGCGACATCATGCTGAAGGTGTTAACTTGGCATCCTTATATTCTTACTGTATCTAGGCCATCATTAGGAGGCACAGAGCAAAAAGGAAAAAAAAAATAATCCGTTCTCTCGCCGCATCCTAGCTGCCGTTTCCATGCTTCCGGCACCAGTTACCAGCAGCTAGGGCGTACTGTATATCCAGACTATCATTCCATCTATCTGTCTGTCTATCTGTCTATCTATATAACCAGAAGCATTAATTCCATAAGCGGAAGGCCACAAACGAATCGCCTCCACGTCACCCTGTCCCCTACCATATAGCTGCCATCTCTCCAACATACCCCCATCTACCCCCCCACCCTGTATACCTCTCCGCCCCATCCCTCCACCTCCTCCTCGGTCTCCGGACACGTTACAGAGACGTCATTAGAGACTATTCTAGTGAGCTTAAGAGGTTTCTTGCATTTCTCTCTTAATGATGCATTTTGCGTAGTGCACATTACAGTTTTATCCTTTGCTGTTTATGAACCAGTCTGCGTCCACAGCAAACGCTTTGTTGGTGCGGACGGGAATTCTGCAGCAATGTAACCCATAGAAGTTCTCGCCCGCACCCGCTCGCGTCCAGTGGGGCCACTTGTACGGGTTACACTGATGCGAAACTGCCGCCGCATCCGCCCGTGCCAGCAAGCATTTGATGTGGACGCGACCTTATTGATATCGACATTAATTACGTAAATGACATGCTAGTAAATATTATCGTACCAGATGCAGAACTAAACTGATAAGGAAGGGGTGCTAGGGAGCCTCCTAAACTGACGAGAATACGGCTCCAATACGGCTTTTCTCGTTGGTCGAAGAGAACTTCGTAACACCTCCTCCCTACCGATTTATTCCTACACATGGCATGCTAGTACTGTATGCCAGTGAGGTAATCTATGTCGATGTTAGAATGATATCAAGAGCATTCAAGTAATATAAGTAACATGAAGTATGAAAGACAAATAATTAGGACAAGCGCTTCCGGACCTTCAGGCCGTGGCGCCCTTGCTCCTGCAGAGGTCTTTCTGGCTTCGTGAGTCCAAAGAAAAGACAAAACTGCTTCACTTATTTCTTTTCAAGTGCAAAATATTGTGTGGCTTCATCAATGATGTACAGTACGGTACTTAGGGGGATTTTTGCCGCGTGATCAGCTCAGAGCACCTCTTGGTACATGAAGAACTCATGAAGCTGGCACCAGTTGGCACACAGGAAGACTCTGCCAGATGCGATGGTACAATACATGTGATTTGATCAGAGCACCTCAGCCAATCTGATATAAGTGAATTTCCTCAACAGAAGCTCATCAGTCGAGACAGAACGCCTCGGAGCACCGATATCGAAAACTGCATGAGAATTGTTAACACTTTTATTCGATCTCTAAGGGCTGGTTTGATGCAGGCATGCTAACTTTAGCAAGGATCGACCATTCAATATAATCTACTGGGGACACAAAGCCTGAAACTGGTCCCCAAGCGCAGCCCCGCCCATGAGATTTCGTTTGGCATCCACTGGGAACCCAGCGGCTGTGGACACCGAGCAACATAGGATTTGAACGATCAGCTTCAAAGTTTTTTGACACACACACACACACACACACACACTTTACACGAACAGTAGGCCATACTGGATGAGGTGCCAGTCTCCAGTAACTTCGACTACCGATGTCCATGTACTGACCAACAATGGACAGTTATTTTCCACCCGGTTACAGTCATGCTTCTGAACTAAAGGGATTTAATCCCGGAGCTAGACAACTATGGCCATATAGCCCTGCTAGGTTACTGGAGCCCGCTACCACTCCCAGTACGGCAGTCCCGGGCGAGGCTCGAACTCGCAATCCCCCGATCACGACTCCAATGCTCTACCACTGAGCCACCGTGTCCCCTTCTTCCGCACTAGCTTCTATGGCTCACTGTCAGCTGAGTAAAAGCGGTTGGTGTTAGTGGCCTGCGGAGAGAACACGAGAGTTGTTCCCATCACGAGAGGGTTAATGGTGATAGTATTAACTTTAACTTGGCCTAAAATTGCCATCATGCACTTCCCCTTGAATGCTAAACCATAACACCACAACACCAGATTAACACTAGAATGATATGTCATTCAAGAAGAAGTGTCGTGGGAAGGAAGTGGCGCCATAGCATTGTCTTATTCTGTCACTGAGGTGGGTTCAATTATCTGCCAAGGGACGAAAATCTGGGGCAAGTTAGGGTATAAGAAGTTTCCCCACGTAACTCAGCAATATGTCCAGCTGTGGCTTCAGTCTTGCGGTACGGTAGGGTATGCAGGGGCTGGCAGTGGCTGTGTGTGTACTGTCAGCGTTATACATAAGGCTATAAAATGAAATAGGACTGATAACCCCGTCAGTCCACAACACTTTATTATTATTATTATTTCTTGGCTATTTTACTAAACTTTCGAGAGATTTCTAAAACTGAAGGGACTAGCCAGAGTCTTCATTAATACCTTCAGTACTGGACGCATTTCCTGAACTCTATTGAAAGTAACAAGAGTAAACGAAGAAAAAAGAAAAGAAAGAAGAATAAGAGAAAGAAAAGAAGGAAAAGAGAAAGATGAGAAAGAATAGAAAATGAGGAAGGAAAGAGAGAGAAAAAGAAAGAAAATAAAGTCACCGTATCGAAGAAGAAGAAGAAGAAGAGAGAGAGAGAGAGAGAGAGAGAGAGAGAGAGAGAGAGAGAGAGAAAGAGGATAGATGACTGATTGATGAAACACCTGATTCTGGGAGCTTAATGAAGGCATAAAGTAGGCAATAACACGATAGATAGACGATTGATTGATTGACTCACTGATTGATTGATTGATTGGTCGACCGACTGACTGATTGACTGGTCGACTGACTGATTGATTGATTGATTTACTGACTGATTGACTGACTGATTGATTGACTGACTGACTGACTGATTGATTAATTGATTAATTGACTGACTGATTGATTGATTGATTGATTGACTGACTGATTGATTAATTGATTGATTGACTGACTGATTGATTGATTGATTGACTGGTTGATTGACTGATTGATTGACTTGTTGATTGACTGATTGATTGATTGACTAATTGACTGATTGACTGACTGACTGATTGATTGACTGGCTGATTGACTGATTGATTGATTGATTGATTGATTGACTCACTGATTGATTGATTGACTGATTGGTCGACCGACTGACTGATTGACTGATCGACTGACCGACTGACTGATTGACTGATCGACTGACTGACTGACTGATTGATTGATTGACTGACTGACTGATTGATTGATTGGCTGATTGACTGATTGATTGATTGACTGATTGACTGATTGATGAAATAAACTGATCCTAGCATTATAATGAGAAAAAGCCAGAAACAAATTGAATAGACAGATAGATAGATAGATAGATAGGTAGGGAGACAGACAGACACAGATAGATACATAGATAGATAGATATACTGTATAGACAGATGGACAGATGTAGATAGATAGATAGAAAAATAGATAGATAGGTAGATAGAAAAATAGATAGATATATAGATAGATATTGATAGATAGGTAGATAGAAAAATAAATACATAGATAGATATAGATAGATAGATAGACAGATAGATAGATAGATAACCCGAGCGTGGTATCAGAAAGAAGGGATAAGAGATAAGATTACAAAGGACTATAAATGGTGGACTGGGATGAGGTTGAACAAACATGAAAACTTTATGTGTGAAGCTGAAAGAGGGATTTGTCCTACACGCTGATGATGCTGTAAGTAGCCTGGGAGAGAGAGAGAGAGAGAGAGAATGTGCGTGTGTGTGTGTGTGTGTGTGTGTGTGTGTTTCAAGGCTGCATTGGTCATTTAGGTTATATGGTCCATAGAATTAATGTATATTGATTCTGTTCAGTTGGAGAGAGAGAGAGAGAGAGAGAGAGAGAGAGAGAGAGAGAGAGTGAGAGAGAGAGAGAGAGAGAGAGAGAGAGAGAGATTCCTTCTTGTGGATGAAAAAAAATAAATCCTTATATCCTTCCCTCACGCCCCTCTTTTCGGTCTGTGCACTAACACATACAGCTTTACCAATGCTTCAGTACAGCACTCTCTGATAATGCACAAATTTCATCAGGTGAGTGGATGGGCCAATGGACAGGAGCTCAGTAAAAAAAATAAGAATGACCCACTTTTTCAATCGCATTTTCACTTCTATGCTTCAGAAGTTAGACATTTTTTAGTATTTACACATTTTGGCAAAGCTGTACTATGCTTTGAAATCACGCTGACCTACAGCTTTTTGTACAGAGCCAACCCTTTCAACTCGATGTGAGGGACGCCTTCACGTAGTAGCACCTATATAACCAGGCCGCTCCACTGCCAGGCCATGTAAACGTGTCTCAGCTCCCTCCCTAGCCCCCGAAAGGAGAATGGTGGGATGCAGGAAGAAGACAGCTTCAGCCTGTAGTTCACTGGGTTCACATTTTTGAAGTCTCCCTCTACAAGAATTAAAGAAAAATGACGTCCTCGGGTAGAAGGGGTTTTAAAAATGACATTCTCTCTCTCTCTCTCTCTCTCTCTCTCTCTCTCTCTCTCTCTCCCTCTCTCTAAGTTTGAACCCACTATAGTTACGTGCCTTAATGGGCCTTACGCAGTCAATAGGCATAAATTCATCTTTAGTTACTAAACCCTTACCTACTGATAACAAAGATTTATTTGTAAGATCAGATTTTATCAAGACCATGCTGGAAAACAGGAAGTAGCAGTAGCAGTAGTGGTGTATTAGTAGTAGTAGTAGTAGTAGTAGTAGTAGCAGCAGCGACAGCAGTAATAGTAGTAGTAGTAGTTGCAACCCCAGGCTTATCAGGAAGAGAACCCAGTGAACTGCAGGCTCAAGTTGCCCTTCTCCTTCCGAACAGCATCCTCCTTACTGAGGGAATTGTGGGACGTTACATAGCCGGGCAGTGGAGCCGTCCAGTCATATCGGTGTCACCATATAAAGGCGCTTACGAGTATCTCCAGCTCAGGCTAAAATAAGGTACTTTACTCCTGTTACACTTACTTGGCCTAAAACTGCCGTCTCTCAGTCCTGAATGCTGACTTAGTAACCAATTAATTAACAAGAGAATATAATGCCAGTCACGAACAGGTGCTATGGCGGGGATGAAGTGCTTTGTAGTATTGTATGTTTTGTATCACTGATCCACGTGAATTAGCTTACAAAAAAACGAAAATATGGATCAGGTTAAGGTGAAAGACTTATAAACAATAAAGGCTACAAAACACAAGGCATCATGACGTCACTACACTCCTTTCACCTTAACATGGCCCAGATTTTTGTTCATTACCAGCTTATTTGACGTAGCTCATTGGCACAGAAAGATAGCACTACGGCTCTTCATCCTTTCCATAGCACTTCTTCATGACTATAGTCGCGGCGCGACTCTGAGGTTGTTATTATCGTGCCCTGGCAACCTACCATTGAAAAGTGCGTCTGATTTCGTTTATAATATGAGGCGCAGGTGATTCGTGTATAATATGTTCGTGTATAATAATATTCGTGTATGATATATTCATGCATTGTAATATGATTCGTTTATAATGTGATACGAAATCGGACGCACTTTTGAATGATAGGTTGCCAGAGTACGATAATGACAACCTCAGAGTCGTGCACCGTGACCACAGCCTAATGTAAATCTATTGTTATAATTCTATAATGAAGATGGCTAGATGTCAATTTTAGTCCATGTTAAGGTGGAAAGAGTTCACATCCAGGTAGTGCCAGTACCCCTCCACGTATGGAGAACTGGGCTTCGGTGTCTAGTGTCATGTAGTCTACAGTACTGGGCTGTTGGTAGGTGGTGGCCATCAACATCCACTCAATTCATGTAGTGCTGCCTACTTCTTCCTTCACCATTGTCATTTTTCGTCTGTGTCTGCCCTCCCTTCTTCCTGTTTCTCCCATCATTCCTGTCACTCGTTTTTCCTTTTTTACTTTTCTTTCCACTTCAGGTGACTTTCCACTGAATGACAAGCCTGAAGGTTTCCAGTAACCCAGTTAACCATTTATAGCGTTGGGTGGTAACCATATATCCACAGAATGGGGTGATGTGATGCCTATTATAGTGCCCGTGTTATGTGGGCTACAGTGGTGTTATGTGGGCTACAGTGGTGTTATGTGGGCTATAGTGGCGTTATGTGGGCTATAGTGGTGTTGTATGGGCTACAGTGGTGTTATGTGGGCCACAGTGGTGTTATGTGGGCCACAGTGGTGTTATGTGGGCTATAGTGGTGTTATGTGGGCTACACTGGTGTTATGTGGGCTATAGTGGTGTTATGTGGGCTATAGTGGTGTTGTGTGGGCTACAGTGGTGTTGTGTGGGCTACAGTGGTGTTATGTGGGCTACAGTGGTGTTATGTGGGCTACAGTGGTGTTATGTGGGCTACAGTGGTGTTGTGTTGTACAGTACTAATAGCAGGTTCGACACGACCCCCACCAGACACAAAACAGAGAAATCTGAGAGGGTGACATAACCTGCTCTCTCTCTCTCTCTCTCTCTTCTTCTTCTTCTTCTTCCTCTTCTTCTTAATTCATTTACTTATTATCATTATTATTATTATTATTATATTTTCTTCGTCCAGCCTTCTCATTTGTTTTTCTTTTTCTTCATCTTCCTTTTCTTCTTCTTCATTCATTTGCTTATTATTATTATTATTATTATTATTATTATTACTTTTATTACTACAGTATTATTATTAAAATGCCGGGTTTGGGCTCTGAAAACAACACGACACCCCCAGAAAGAGCCCACGGAGAGGTAGACGGCGCGCGGTCCAGCTCCGTGCGAGAGAGTCGTAAGTCCGCCCGGCCCGCGCGCCCCTATTACCCACAACTCCCCCGCCGCTACCATAGCAGGAAACGGCCTGTAGCCGCATCGAAGGTGCCTTTGGGTCTGCTGGCAGCTGCTCCCCCAGGCCACGACCAGTAGCCGGGCCTTGGCGACGGCCGGTAGCCGCACCCCCAGAAGGCCATGGCCAGTAGCCGGGCCGTATGGCAGGAGACGGCCTGTAGCCGCTCCTCAGTCTGAAGCTGACGCCTGTTCCCCAACCCACGACCCAGTGAGAGTCTCGGGCCTAGAGGAGTAGTGGAGAGGCCCCTTGTTCTCTACCGGCCTCTGCTTCCTACAACCGGATCTGGAGGAGACCCAACTGGCAGACCCGGACGCAGACCGGTGCCGCCAAGCCCTGGGGACAGTAGCCCTCAGGAACCCCAGACTGCCCCCAGGACTCCCAGGCAGGAACTCCCCACACCTCAACGTCGGAGATCTTGGTCCTCCATCAGGAGCCTGAACGATAGGTTCAGGCAGTTATTCAACCCCAACCCTGAGGGCCGTACTCCCGACCCCAGTCCCAAGAATGCGGGACCCTTCGCCACCCACAGCCCTGGACGAGAACGGACGCCCCTGCGCGTGATCCCGTGGCCTCCGGATATAAAGGCTTCTGGCAGAACCCAGCCCCGTCAGTTGCGGAGCTGTGACACCTCACCGCCCTTGTACCTGACCGCCACGACGCCCGGACCCGAAAGGAGTGACAGTGATAGTACAGTGTCTGTGTCCTAGTGATATAAAGGCAGAACAGTGAACTAACCCTCTAATGTAAGTCAGTGATAATACCAAAGTGGTGGAGTGAGTAACAGTGACAGTGTAACCACAAATATGGCCACTCAGTCAGAGTCGAGTCTATCCGAGTGAATACGCTGCCACCAGAAAATACCTCCTGATACTAAGACCAAATTCAGACCCCAGTGCCAATGAAACACTTACCAGCAAGGAATAACATTAGTAACTCCACGAATATAGAAAACCCGGACTTCCCATAATTAATAACACTCTGCCTCAAGTGCTATTCACTGTGACCCGAGCAGTATCCTGCACGATACTGATAACCCATATCTAGACATAAGAGTTGTAACTGTCCAGTGTATCTGTATCAGTGACATCTACTCGTTCCTCTGTCCAACTTAGTAATACACGTGTAAGGTTGTTGCTTTGAGTTTTTGTGTCCTGCCTCTCTCCTATTTGTCTAAGCTCCGGTCTAGAAAGAGAGCCCCGCTACACACCAGGCGTTTACGGGACGGGAAGCTGGCCCTTAAAACACCTAGCATTACAATTATTATTATCTTTTCTTCGTCCAGTCTTCTCATTTGTTTTTCTTTTTTTCTTCTTTTCTTCCTCTTTTCATCTTCAGCCATCTCTCTTGTCCTTCGTCCTCACTCCCTCTCCCTCTCTCTCCCTCTCTCCTGTCCCTCCATAACTTCCTCCCATTCTCTGCACAAACGGGCCTCTTGGTAAGCGAGTGTGTCGCCATAACAAACTTTCACAGCTGTAAAAATCATTTCAAAAATGGGTTTCTTTGAGCAGACTTGAGGACTGGCCAGATATCTACATGGAAATGGGAGATCATTCATACTATTGTAGCAAAAGATCAACAGCTACGGCTCTCTCTCTCTCTCTCTCTCTCTCTCTGTATATATATATAGAGAGAGATATAGATACAAAGATGGATAGATATAGATAGATCCACTTGTGTGTAACTGATTCCAACTATATCAGCATTAAAGCGATATAAAAAGCATACATGAGAAAGCATTACGAGAACACATGGATGGAAGAGTAATATTTTTCTGATTTGCAAACATTTTCGTTCCATTCCGTCCCCTGCAACTGTGAAACTCATAAATTTTCGTTTCAGCATCCGTTACACGAGCCTGATATGGTCGCTACTGTACACACAACGCCATAAAAATTAATAATATTGAAAAGCGGTGGCTTATGTCTTTGGACTGTGACGCTTTTTTTTTTCTTTTTTCTTTTTATTTTGCTTTCATCTTGCCACTTCCTATCGATTTTTATCAGCTCAATTCTAGTCGTTTAAGGAAGCTCTCGAACACCTCTTCCTTAGCTGTTTATTTTTGGATATCGTGGTTGTAATGCTAGGTGTTTTAGGGTCGGCTTCCCGTCCCTCTAACGCCTAGTGTGCAGTTGGGTTTTCTTTCTAGACCGGAGCTTAGACAAATAAGAGAGAGGCAGGACACAAAACCTCAAGGCAACAACCTTACATGTGTATTGCTAAATTCTACTGTGGAACGGGCAGATGACACAAGTACAGGTATACTGGACAATTATAATTCTAAGGCCTAGATATGGGGTGTTAGTATCGAGCAGGATACTACTCATGACAAGCTCGGGTAAGGTGAATATACTTGGGGCAGAGAGGTTATGCACTATTATTGTACGAAAGTCTAGGTTCTGTGTTCTGGTGGAGGTGGTGGCACTATTTCACTGCGGGTAGACTAACGGGTTTGTTGGTCTGGTCGTTAATTATTACTTTTGCACTGGGGCCTCCGTATGATCTTAGTGTGAGGCGGTGTCATCATCTGGTTGCGTGATCACTGAGACAGACCGGCATTTCACTACCTTGCCGTGTTCACTGTTTCACTGTTACCTTGCTTATTCCACCACTTATATTATTACTGTTGCTTTTTTCACTGACTTCCTCTATTCTGTTAACTCACTGCTCTGCCCTTACTTCACTATGTCACGGACACTGTGCTTTCACAATCACTCACTCTCGGGTCTGGGCGTAGTGGCGGTCAGCCACAAGGGCGGCTGAGGTGACTCAGCCTCACTACTGACGGGGCTGTGTTCCGCCAGGGGCCACTGTATTCAGGGGCCACGGAATCACGCGTAGGGACATCCTCTCTTGTCCGGGGCTGCTGGTGGCGAAGGGTCTTGTGCTTTCAGGGCTTGGGGTGGGAGTCTGGCCCTCGGGACTGGGGCCGAATAGCTGCCTGAACTTCTCGCTCAGGTGCCTAACGAAGGATGAAGATCTCCGGCGTCGGGATGTAGGGAGGTCCCGCCCGGAGGTCCGGGGGGCAGTCTGGAGGTCCCAAGGGCTGCGGTCCACGGCAGTCGGGGACGCCGTCAGGAGGGGGCTGCGGCGTCGGCCTACGTCGGGGTCCGCCAGGCGAGTCCTCTCAGGAACTGGCTGCAGGAAGAAGAGCCTGGTGGTAGTCACGGGGCCTCTCCAGTGCTCCTCCAGGCTGGGGGCTCCCTCTGGGTCGTAGGTTGGTGGACAGGAGTCAGCCCCTGACGGAGGAACGGCCACTGGCCGTCTCCTACCGTAGGGCCCGGCTACTGGCCGTGGCCTTCTAGGGGCGCGGCTACCAGCCGTTGCTAAGGCCCAGCTACTGGCCGTGGCCTGGGGAAGGAAGCGACTACAGGCCGACTCAGGGGCACCTTTGGAGTGGCTTCCGGCCTTCTCCTGACGAAGGCAGGAGTGGCTACCAGCAGTCTCCTCGTTACCTTCGGAGCGGCTGCAAGCTGTCTCCTGTAGGAGGGTGGAGCGGCTACAGGCCGTCTCTTAAGGGGCACCTTCAGAGCGGCTACCGTCCGTCTCCTTGTTACCTCCGGAGTGGCTGCGTGCTGTCTCCTGTAAGAGGGTCGAGCGGCTACCGGCCGTCTCGTTCAGGGCACCTTCAGAGCGGCTACTAGCCGTCTCCTGTCAAAGGCCGGAGCTGCTACTGGCCATCTCCTTCTTACCTCCAGAGCAGCTGCAGGCCGTCTCCTGTGGTAGGGTCGAGCAGCTACTGGCTGTCTCGTTTGGGGCACCTTCAGAGCGGCTTCTGGCCGTCTCCTGACGAAGGCAGGAGCGGCTACTGGCTGTCTCCTGACAAAGGTGGGAGCAACTACCAGCCGTCTCCTTGTTACCTCCAGACCGGCTGCAGGCCGTCTCCTGTAGGAGGGTCGAGTGGCTGCCGACTGTCTCATGGATGCTGACTGGAGCTGGAGTAACAGCTCCACCCCGTGGTTGTCGGTGGTCGTTCGTTCGTTCGTTTTAAGATTTCCTCCACCTATAGTGGAGGCCGGGCCATACATTAGCCCGGTAGTCGGCTCGCCCAGAAGGTAATCTCGTATTCCTGCTATGGTGGCGGCGGGAGAGCTCCGGGTCATAGGTGCGTGCAGCCCTGGTGGACATATGTCCCTGTCGTCCGGAGTCCAGGTGCGCTGTATATGCTCCTCTGTGGGCTCCTTCTGGGGGTGCTGGGTTGCCCTCGGTGATATTATACTGCATTTTAGTGGTTAATGCTCTTTTGCACGATATTTATGTAGATTATGGCGATATTAGAAGATTTTGTATAACGAAGAAGAGGACAGCAAAGTGTAACAAGCAAAATAAACTGTTCAGGGAGAGGTGTTAGGGATCTTCCTTAACCGACGTGGGGTGATAATGATGATGATGATGGTGATGATGATGATGGAAGTGATGTTGATGTTGATGATGATGATGATGGTGGTGATGATGATGATGATGATGGTGGTGATGATGATGATGATGATGATGATGATGGCGATGATGATGATGATGATGGTGATGGTGATGGTGATGATATTGATGGTAATGATGATAATGTCGATGATGATGATGATGATAGTGATGATAGTGATGATGATGATGGTGGTGGTGGTGGTGATGATGATGGTGGTGGTGGTGGTGATGATGATAGTGGTGGTGGTGATAATGCTGCTGCTGCTGATGATGATGATGGTGAAGATGATGATGATGGTGTGGCTCGTTTGTGCGGCGAATAGGCAGAAGTTGTGGAGGGAAAAAAAAGAGAGAGAGAGAGAGAGATTTAGAGGGAGGGAGAACGAACAAGAAGAGGTGGATGAAGAAGAAAAATAAGAGGGAGAAAAGTTAATAATGACAATAATAATAATAGTAATAATAATAATAATAATAATAATAATAATAATAACAATAATAATAATAATAATAATAATAGTTACAAAAGGTAAAAAAGCAATCTGGGGCAAGTTAGTATGAAAGCCCTCTAGTCAGGAAACAGTGTTATGGAAACGATGCACAGCCGCAGCATGGGCTTTTTCTGCAGCTGAGCAAAGTGAAATACGCTACAAAAGGACGAAAATCTAGGCCAAGTTAAAATAAAAAGAGTATTGCATGGAAGGATTAATGAAGGCTAAATATTACCCATTAAGCTCTGAAAGTCTATGTCCTTGGTTGACTAAAATCGACGTGAGGTAAAGTAGCAAGAGTTAAATAATAGTTGCGTCATCGGATTGCAGGTGTTAATGCTGAACGGTTGAAAGTCGGCACGTCACTGCCCGTAAAGGTGGGAGAGAGCTATACAGTATAGCCCGTGTGTGTGTGTGTGTTTACCTTATGAATGCGCCCGTGTTTTTACTCTGTGTGTGTGTGTGTGTGTGTGTGTGTGTGTGTACAGAGTTCCCATGTTACCTTGTCCTATTACATTAAAAAAAAAAAAATCTAGTTACAAGAGGAATTTTACCTCATTTTCGGGAAGAAGAACATAAGGATCAAGAATTTTCTCTCCTCTGTAATGCATTTTCTTTATTACGCGGAGAGCTTCGTCCTTTTTCGTCCTATTTCTCGTTGTTCAGTGATAGAATAAGACAATACTATGGCAGTGCACCCTGTTCGTTGCACTTTTTTGTGACCAGCACTGTATTATACTGTTATTCTCTTGCAACAGCCCACCATTCAAGACTGGGCGATGCCAGTTTTACGCCTATGAAGAGAGCAGACTATGGTTCTCACTGCAAAAACAGATCTAAGTTGGTAGTGGTAGTAGTTGTATTAGTAGTAGTAAAAGTAGTAGGCTAGTAGTAGTAGTAGTAGTAGTAGTAGTAGCAGCAGCAGCAGCAGCAGCGCAGCAACGGCAGTAGCAGTAGTAGTAGTAGTAGCAGTAGTAGTAGTAATGGTAGTAGAAGTTGTTATTGTTGTTGCTGTATCTCAAGTTCAATAAATATGATCCCACAATGGACTGTAGACTAAAATTGCCCTCGTCCTGCAGTCCTCCATCATTTTGGTGGGATAGGGTGGGATCTGAGAGAGAAAAAAAATGTGTGTGTGTGTGTGTGTGTGTGTGTGTGTGTGTGTGTGTGTGTGTGTGTGTGTGTGTGTGTGTTCTTACCTAAATGTATCTTAACAGGAATGAGTCAAGCTCGTACTGTCCCTTGTATTATACAATTTTTATTATACATATCTTTGAATTATATGAACAGTTTTAGCACACACTGTTTCAGTCTGTAGTGCATTCCACTGATCAATTGCCCTATTTGGGAAAATGAATTTCCTTACATCTTTATAATCTCTCTTTTTGTAGTTTTTTTGCAGTGTCCTCTTGATGTTGCTTATAATACATTATGTCTATTTTTCTCTTTTCCTGTGATGCATTTATATAGCATAATCATGTCTTCTCTTTTCCTTCTCTCTTGTAATGGTGGTTGGTTTAATATTTCTAGTCTTTCTTCATAGCTTAGATCCCATAAGCTTGGCACCCATCTTGTAGGGGCCCTTTATACCTTTTCAATCTTATCTATGTGTTTTTTGAGATGTGTATTCCAGACAACAGATGCATACTCCAAAGTTGGTGTAACGAATGACGTGATTATGTTTCTCAGCATGTCTTCATTTATGTATATGAACGCTACACTCATATTAGCAAGCAGTGTGTATATGATAAAGGGTGCAACAGGAAAGAAGGTTGCTGGTTCCTTGAAAGCAGTGATAAGAAATGGGGAAGTGAGCATGGAAGTGAAAAAGTTACTACATGACGGTATTGTGATACCAGCTCTAACGTATGGAAGTGAAGCTTGGAACTTGTTGGAGGGACAGAAGTCAAGAATGAGAGCAGTGGAAATGAGTTATTTGAGAGGAGCATGTAGAGTCACATGGAGAGAGACTGACAAATGAGGAAGTGAAGGAGTGTTGTGGTATGGATGTGGATGTGATAGGAAGCGTTAGGAGAAACACACTGAGGTGGTTTGGACATGTGGAGAAGATGGAGAGCGAGAGACTGACGAGGAGAGTGTATGTGAGTGAGGGGGAGGGGGGAGAGGGAGGGGGAGGCCAAGGATGAGATGGAGGGATGGAATGGAGAGGTATATGAGAGAGGGGGGTGTGAGCTGGGAGCAGAGCAATGAAATGGCGGGGGATAGGGCGACATGGAGGCGATTTGTTTGTGGCCACCCCTTACGGGATTAAGGCGTCTGGCAATAGATAGGTAGATAGCTTGTGCATATGTTCCGTACTTTCTCATTGATGTGTGTGTGTGTGTGTGTGTGTGTGTGTGTGTGTGTGTGTGTGTGTGTGTGTGTGAATTCATTTAAGAATAATACATATTTGGCTTCATGACCTTGGCCTCCGGGCCTGTGGTCGATAGCCAGTAAATAAAATAAATAAAGAAATGGTTTCACAGCCTATGCCCTTCTCCTAACCCCTCTATGATTACCGTTTTATGATAAGCTGCAAGAAAACAGAGAATAAAATAAAGCAAACTAAAAATGAATAATAAAAGACCTCCTTCACGACAAGGTTGCAATTGATCAGCTCCACTCGATCTGGCCGAGCTGACCCATCAGCCAAAGGAAAACAGCCGCCACTGCAGGGTTGTCCCTTGCAGTGAACCGATTTTCCCTTGCGGTCGACAGCGCCTCGCAACAGCAAGATGCAGGGAAATGTATGGTTTGGTTCCTGGATGGATGTCGCATTTTGCGTTTCTCCACCCAGTGGACAAGGACACCATTGTGGGCTCCACTTCACACTTTTTTTCCTCCTTGGGGGTGGGTGCTATATGGCTGCTAACCAGCGCTGTAAATGGTTTCCTGGATTACGGGAAACCATTAGGCTTGTCACTCAGAACAGAGCCAGTTGATTTGTGTGTGTGTGTAATTCACCGGGTAGGTCAGGATCACTTGATGGTCGTGATCGTCAGCTTTTACCCTCCCGGAAGGGAGCTGAGAGCTCATATAGTCCGATCTAAGGGCAAGGCTGTGACCTTCACACACGCACACACCCGTCCCCTTGCTCAAGGGGGACAGTAACCACCCACTTCGTCAGTGAAACTTTTCGCAACCTGAGCGAGGCGCGAACTCCCGTCCACCAGTTGGCAAGCGAGAACGTTATCACTGCACCAGCGAGCGGTGTGTGTGTGTGTGTGTGTGTGTGTGTGTGTGTGTGTGTGTGTCCGACTCTGGGTATAGGCTTCACAGCCTGCTCCCAAGGCCCAGTAGTCCTCCTACATACCGTACACCTCTACACGTCACCGCTTCGGCGCTAACACTCACCGTCCATATTAAATACCTGCTAGGGCTGTCTCATACAGGACTGGTGCACTGGTATTAGCGGGGGCATTTTTACACGTTGGCGGGTCTTCTAGTAGATCAGTAAAGTCTGATATTTATGAAATTAAAATCCTTTAACTGTTCCCTGCCCCAGCCGGGATTTGAACTTGGGTCCGGTAGGACTGCAGACCACCTCTCTACCGGTTGAGAATATTAAACCTGACAGAAAGGAAAAGAAGTAGGAAGAGAGGAGGGTAGACAGACAGAATGCTAAAAGGTGGAGGAAGAAGCAGGCAGCATTACATAAAGTTGAGTGGATGACAGTCGCCACCACCTACCACCAACAGGGCACGTTAGGTAAACTGAAACACGCAGTAAATATGGGCGCTGTTGGTCTTACGGCTTGGTAATGCTAAAGATTAAAATAAAGGCCTCTAGAAAAAAGTAAGCAGGCAACAATGGACATACGCGTAGACTACTTCACGTTTTACAATGCGTCAAGAGTTGTCAAACATCCTCCTGATAAAGCAGTAATAGTTTTTACTTCTCTTCCAGAAATGAAAATCCTCACACTCAGGATCTTAAAAACTACGCACAGCAGTAGAGAAGGTCAATGGTAACGCCACTAATGAGAATAAAATTATAAAGTATAAACCGATATGAGAGGGCGCGTCTGTTTTTAGAAAGTGCCCCCTCCATCAACACTGTGAAAGAGACGGGGATGCAGCAGTTCTTGAAGGCACCAAGAGATGGCAGGCCGATCTGTTTTTCTTCCTGACAGTGAAATCAGTTTTGGGGTTACAATGCCAAGTGAAACTACAGATGTGAGCGTAAGCTTGTGTTTCATCCTTTAGCAGGAGAGGAGAGGCTAGAGGTAGCAAAATGAGCCTTATTATGGACAATAGATTAGAGACGATGGACACAGAGGCCGAAGTGAAGAAATTACAGGCTTTAGTGAAGGAGTTAGAGCTACAAAATGAAGAATTGCGGTCAGAACGGCAGCAGTTGATGAAGGAGGGAGGTAGTGGGGGCGGATCTCCTCTAGCCCATAGTAAAGATCATCCCTCGGCACCTGGTACCCCTAAACGCCAGCTGGATTCTAATCTGGAAAGCATGGAACCCATTGGCCTAGAAGAGACCTGCCTCAGTGATGAAGAGACCTGGTGAGTCACACCTGCACTTTTGACATTGAACTTCCACTGTACATTTGCACATGTTGACATTATGTAGTGTTCACATTTTGTAACATTGGTAAATTAACTTACTGGAACTGTAAAGTATTTAAAGCTTTCTTGATTGTCCCTCTTTTTCAGAGCCAGTATTCTGCTCATGAATGAATCAGCCCAGGGTGGTCTAACAGTTACTGTAGATTTCTGTAGAAAATAATTAGGAACAGTCAGTAGTATTAACATATGTTACCCAAGACTGAGATGAGATGGAGGGATAGGGTGGAGAGGTATATGAATGAGGGAGGGGGAAGAGTTGAAGAGAAGGTAGCCAGATGGCAGAGGACAGAATAACATGGAGGCAGTTTGTTTGTGGCCACCTCCTCTAGGGTTAAGGTGTTGGTAATTTTCTGGCAGATGCCCCATAATTATTTTTCCATAGAACCTAGAGTGTTTTGATAGTTTTTGTTGTGATTCATTCAAATCTGTCGCTCATCGTCTAACTGTCGGAAATGCATACAGTAGTTTAAGTTACAGGTTTTAGTAAACCAGCAGTTTGGTTGGTGGGATGATCATATCAGTGGTTAGAATAGTATGAATCACACCAGCAACTATCAAAACAGTCTAGGTTCCATGAGGTAATAAGAACAATAACCAAAACTAACCCAACCTATTTTACCTACATTTAAAGGTAGAATGTCCTGAGAACAAAGAAATTGAGTGCTGGCCTCGTTATCCTCAAAGCATTCCTCGAAAATGTGACCGGGAACTGAGCTGCAACCTTCACAGAGGGCTGCCATTGAAACACTAAATTTAAATAGCTCAGCATATCTTAACCTTTCTCAACCTCAGCACCCCCTGCAGTAAGCCGCACAGCCCAGCACCTCTATACATCAGGTTGCTGGGACTAGCCTACAGTTGCTACACTGCTACAGTTGCCATACTACACTACTACAAGGATAAAGTAAAGTGAAGTACGGTACTCCTTGACAGTTTATTTTATACATTCTCCAAAAATAAAATATCTACAATGCCAATACTAAGCAAAACCAATATAAAATATGTTGCATTTTCCAGCACCCCCTAAAATTGACTGCAGCACCCCGGGTTAAGAACCACTGAACTAGAGGATAGGGAAAGGCCTGTTCAAACTTAATCTTCTGATTAGCTGTGATCAGGTGCAAGATTCTGACGTAAGAGAGCATCTTCTTTCTAATTGACTGTTTTGTATCACGTTTGCAGCCCACTCTCCTCCCTGTCCTCCCCCCAACTACCAGAAATCCTGCTTCATAATGGCGGGTCCCCAGTATATACTGTATACAGTATTTTAAAGTTGTAGTTTCACATACTTCTTAGATATTTGTGTTGGTTTCGTATTAATAAAAGTTTTTTATATCGGTAAGATCCATTTGCAGAAGTTATCAGAACTGGCAGGCTTGATGTGGGGCATCTGCTAGAGTAATGCTGTACCAAGGTGTCTAGTACCAATAGACAAAGATTAGACTTAAGGCTAAGTGCTGACGTAGCAGTGCAGGAGTGAGGCAGCCTGGAGTGGAAATGAGCTGGGTTTTGAAAACTAGAAATTGTGAAAAATGAGAAATCTGACCCCACTCTACAAGAATGCATTAAGAATGGAAGGTGAAAATGCAATCCATTGTGTTTAAATGAAGTTTAGACAGAAGAAAACAAAAAAAGCTAACTCAGTATAACTGTGTGCACTATGAGGTCAATCCCGTGGGCCGTAAATAAAATCTGATTAAATATCGTATAGCTGTAGACTGTACTGTATATATGGTACCGTATAGGTTATATACTGTATATATCTATCTATCTATCTATTGCCAAATGCCACAATCCCGCAAGGGGTTGCCATTTGACTTTGAGTTATTTGTTTTACGTGGAGGGGCACTAACCCTCCACCAACCCACTTGTTGACACGTAGGGAGCACGTATGGTTTGGTTATATGGTTACCACCCAGCATTGTAAATGGTTTCTTGGCTTACAGGAATATATATATATATATATATATATATATATATATATATATATATATATATATACAGTAGAAGTCTTATTTTTCGGCTTCTATGGGACCAGGCAAGTGCCGAAATATCAAAATTGCCGAATTATCAAAAACCCTACCCACTCAGTACCTTATATGTTTCGGTGAACACTATCATCACTACTCATATCATTACAAATGTGCTTGGAGAGAGTACTGTATACTGTTTGATACTGTACAATACTGTAATGAATACAGTACTATACATGAATATGAAAAATAAAGAAATTTGTGAACATACTGTATATAAATGTAATGATACAGTAGGCCTACAAGTTCACATGCACTTACCTAAACTTATAGTATATAGGTTCCTTAATTACATATGTACAACAGAAGGGGTTGATTGGAGTCTGCTACTGCTGGAAGAAGTCCCCAGCAGTAGAGGGGACGAAAAAAATTGGAAAATCTGCTGAACAATCAGAGATTTTCGTAAATGGGACTATTTCTCAAAACTGCCGAAATGTCAGATTTGCCGGGGATTTGGATGCCGAAGAACTGGACTTTTACTGTATATATATATATATATATATATATATATATATATATATATATACGGTATATATATATATATATATATATATTGTATATACTCACCATTGTACATTTATATACTATACAGTATAGTGAAATGAGTGAATTTTTCTCTTTGAAGTTTGGATTAAAACAGGGGTGTGTCAGACATCATGGTTGTTCAGTCTGTAAATGGAGAGAAATGAAGTCACTGAATGTACAGTGGGGATGGATGATGAGAAAATGGAAAATGTAAGTGTATTTAAGTACAGGTACACCCAGGTTTAACAATACAGTTGGTCAGGTAAAAACGCATCGTTAGGCAGGTTATCGTATATCGGGGTAGATTTAACATGTAGCTAAAGTAATGGGATATGTGTTTCAGCCTTGGGTTTCCCGCCTGACCAAGTCAAAAACCCACCCAAATGAGCCCATAAACAAATTTAAAGCCAATCTGAATGGCCTAACGGCTGTAAAGGAAGCTAACCTAAGCCTCACAGCTGTATATAAATAAACCAACAAATAAAATCTGAAAATCGTCAAATAGGCCATAAGTCTGGAAAAAAAATAAAGTTTAGTAAACAGTACTGGTACCCCAAAATGACAATGTTCACCCCACCTCTGGCTAAAACACATTATCCTAATCTAAAAACAGTTTATAAATCAACCCAAACACACAATTTTAGTCTACAATATCATCAAAATTGGTAAAAAAATCAAAACCCATTGTTAAACTGGGGTTTGGCCATTGCTTGGCGGGGTATGGTGGTACGGTATTTCTACCCCCATCGTTAAGCCGGGGTATCGTATCTAGGGGTTTTTATGTCCAGGTGTACCTGTGCTTGGGTAGTGTGATGAGTAAGGATGGAAGTTTGGAGGTTGAAGTGCTTGAAAGGGTACATCAGGGAAAAAAGGTTGCTGATTCTCTGAAAGCAGTTATGAGAAGTAAGAAAATGAGCATGGAAGTAAAAAAGTCACTGCATGGTAGTATTGTGATACAAACCCTAACGTATGGAAGCTAAGCTTGGACCTTGTTGGATGGGCACAAGCCAAGAGTAAGGGCAGTGGAAATGAGTTATTTGAGAGGAGCATGTGAAGTTACATGGAGAGGCAGACTGACAAATGAGGATGTGAAGGAGCATTGTGGTGTGGATGTGGATATAGAAAGAGTTAGGAGAAATATGTTGAGGTGGATTGGCCATGTGGAGATGGTGGAGAGTGAGAGACTAATGAGGAGAATGTATGTGAGTGAGGTGGAGGGGGTGAGAAGGAGGGGGAGGCCAAGGATGAGATGGAGGGATGGAGTGGAGAAGTAAATGAGAGAAGGGAGTGTAAGATGGGAGGAAGGCAGTGAAATGGCGGGGGACAGGGCAACATGGAGGCAGTTTGTTTGTGGCCACCCCTTACGGGATTAAGACGTCTGGCAGTGGATAAATAGATTGTCAGCCTTGATAGAATATTAGTAGTACGGTACCGTATTAGTTATTTTTTCTGTAATTGAATATTAATGTTAAATACCATAATATTAGCTTTATTATTATGACAATATTAATATTATTTAACCCTTTTGCACACGGATAAGTTAATAGGTTTTGTGGGACATGATGCGCCTGCTCCCCCCCCCCCTGCCCCCCGCCTGCTGCATGCTCCAAAAATGTGTATTCTCAGCTTATTTTCACCACCCAAACATATTTATTTTGCCTCAAAACACACGTATTCCTATTCGTTGATGTTTGTTCTACACGTTAAACAAAAAAAAAAAAAAACACGCTATACATATGTTAGGGCCGTGTGAATAAACATTCAAGAGCATACATTTCACCTCCCAACATCATAAGTCAAATGTTTACAACTCAATCTCTACATGTTATACCATGATTGGAAAGAGAATTTTATTAGCTTTCAAATGCCGGAGGTCCCAGTTTGATATGAGGTATGGTGTTCAAGTAATAAGCGAAATATTAAAACCCTTTTCCGACAGACAACAGATTTTTTTATTCGGGGAGCTCTAGTGAAAAACTTTTCATATCATGTTTTTGTTTTATCATCCTATGCAGAATTTAATTGGCTTTCATTTGAGCCCACAATGCAAAAAACTACAGTGCACCCATGCTGTGTCGTGACTGTAGGGAGTTTCCTGCCTTCCTCTAAGCTATTGCACGTATTTCACCAATTCTTTGTACACTAGATATGCACACTATATTCACGACTCCTCGCGTCGTCAACTGTGAGACCATACGCTTTGATGAGTGCAGCCTTCATCATCTCATACGTGAGATTGTCTCCACGAATTCTGTGGAGAATATTGAGGGCAGGGCCCTCAAACAAGCTAAGAAACTGGAGCCGCTTAGCTGCCTCATCCAGCTGGTGCAGCTGTGCCATGTCTTCGAAACAAGCTATGAATGGCTCAATTCGCTTGCCTTCCTTGTATTGAAGGAAGTTTGAGGCGTGTGGTTGCCAGAACATGTGCAGGAAGAGCACTCGTGGAGCTTGGGTAGGCCCGCACCAGATGTGCCTGAAGCCAAGGAGTCTTGCTTGAGCTTCAGCATCTCAAGTTCATGTCTCTTAGATGCCTCGCGCTCGACACTCGTGTTCACGTTGTTCTCGCTGATGTTCGTGTTCTTGTTCTCGCAGTGTTCTCACTCGTATTCAAGCTCTGTTTCACGTTGGTCTCGCTCGTATTCACGTTCTCTTGCGTTCCTCACGCTGTTCTCGGTCATGTGCGTGCTGTTGTCGCTCATGTTCGTGTTAAATTCTAAGCTCTTCACTGGCATCACTCACGCTGCTGTTCATAACTAAACCATGAGAGCACATATTCTTTAAATTTCCTTGTGGTCGGTAAGCCCCATATCTTTGGCTTCCTGTACATATATATTAGTAGCCATGATGCAAACTCAATTAAGGCTGAGTAGACTAAAGACAGAACACTGACTGCTGTTCCACAGAGAAATACTAATAATCAAAAGTAAAGAATATAGGCACAGGTTGGTGGTGACCAGTTTTATTTAGTTAAACTGATAAAGAAAATAAGAAAAAAAAATGCAACTGACTGGGAAAACTATTACGTAAAATTAATAGAGATGAATCAATAACCACCAGTAAGATAGTGCCTATAGACTTTAATGATAACAGATACCTAGGTGTGAGTGAGTGAGTATTATTTCATTAATAACTTCAGAGCTAGGAGTTAATATCCTGGCAGGGTTCCCAGATGTCATGGGAGAGATGTGAATTTAAGAATTTAAAAATATCTGATATTGCTCAAAAGTAGAGATGAGGAATTGACTTGTGAAAATCAAGTAGTGAGTTTTACTTTATACTGGCTTACTTTGCCGATTCTCTAAAAACGAGAATTTATAAACTTTCTCAACAGTACACAGCAGACACTAGTCGCTCATGAATACTGATTGTTAGTGCTGTTAGCCTCCTGAGAAAGTGACTCCACCCCTGACAGTCAATAACTAATACTAATAATAATGGACAGGTTCTTGTCGCTTAACTCCTGGCTGGCACAACGGATTTAAGTTTAATACAGAAGAACTGGCCTAAGTACCAGTTATGAATACCGGTACTGTAAAGAGTTTGTGCAAACTAGGAGCAGCAACTAGGGTAAGCTTCTATCTATCTAACTATTGCCAGAAGCCTCAATCCCGTTTGGGGTGGCCACAAACAAATCGCCTCCACGACGCCCTGTCCCCAGCCATTTCACTGCCCTGCTCCCAACTCACACCCCCCTCTCTCATATACCTCTCCATCCCATCCCTCCATCTCATCCTCAGCCTCCCCCTCCCTCTTCCCCCCTCCACCTCACTCACATACACTCTCTTCGTCAGTCTTTCACCCTCCATCCTCTCCACATGGCCAAACCACCTCAGTGTGTTCCTCATAATGCTTCCTATCACATCCACATCCACACCACAAATGCTCCTTTATATCCTCATTCATCAGCCTGTCTGTCCATGTGACTCCACAGGCTCCTCTTAAATAACTCATTTCCACTGCTGTCACTCTTGACTTGTGTCCTTCCAACAACGTCCAAGCTTCACTTCCATACGTTAGAGTTGGTATCACAATACTGTCATGTAGTAACTTTTTCACTTCCATGCTCACTTCCCTGTTTCTTATCACTGCTTTCAAGGAACCAGCAACCTTTCTTCCCTGCTGTACCCTTTCAAGCACTTCACCCTCCAAACTTCCATCCTTACTCATCACACTACCCAGGTACTTAAACGTACTCACATTTTCCAATTCCTCACCATCCAACCTCGCTGTACATTCACTGACTTCACCTCTCTCAAAGACCACCACTTTACTCTTCCCTACATTCACCTTTAGATTCCATTTCTTACACACTCTTCCAAATTCATCCACCAAGCCTTTCAGCTCCCCTTCGTCTTCACTCAACAACACAGTATTATCTGCAAACAACAGTACAGGGAGTTTCCAAACACTATCCTCTCTCACCAGGGCCACTCCAACATCCACTACCCTACCTTGTACCTCTCTCTTTTATTACCCCATCCATATACAGATTGAACAACCATACAGACATGACATCCCTGTTTCAACCCAACCTTCAAAGAGAAAAATTCACTTAGTTCACCATCCACACGCACTGCAGCCTTAGCACCATCATACATACTCTTCACAGTACTCAACAACTTCCCGTTTACTCCATATATTCTTAATACTTTCCACAATCCTTGTCTATCCACCCTGTCATATGCTTTCTCCAAATCCATGAAAGCCGCATACAACTTCTTTCCCTTCTCTAGGAACTTTTCCACTAAAGATCTAAGAATGAATATCTGATTTACACAACCTCTTCCCTTCCTAAAGCCTCCCTGTTCTTCTCCAACTAATTCCTCTGTTCTTTCTCAAAATCTGTCAATAAGTATCCTACCATATACTTTTCCTATTATACTAAGAAGACAAATGCCCCTATGATTACCACACACTTCTTTTTCCCCTTTTCCTGTGTACAAGAGAATAATTATACCTGACTTCCAATCCTCTGGGACTCTGCCTTCCTCTCAGGCCAATCTGCATATCTTCCACATCCATTCTACTACCCTACTATCCCTCCCCATGCTTCAGCATTTCACCACACACTCCATCAATTCCTGGGGCTTTCCCCAATTTAACTTTCTTCATTGCTTCCACAACTTTTATCGTACTGATTTCTTCCTGTCTTCTCACCTCCCTCCTTCTCATAGCCATTCCCCAGCCACTTATACTTGCATTACTTCCATCCCCTACGTTCAACAATTCCTTAAAGTGTTCTCTCCATCTGCTCACTTTTTCTCCCTTCTCCATTAGTAATCTACCATTTTTATCTTTCACTCCCCTGCTAACCTCACTTCCACCTTGTCTTACTCTCTTCACCGCTTTCCAGAACATTTTCTTACAGTCCCTCCACTTTACACTCAAATTCCTCATCCACTCTCTTCTTACTCTCTTACTAATCTTTTCACCTCTCTCTTCCTTTCTACATATAACTCTCTCTTCCGCCTCTCAACTTCTTCCACACCCCTATTTCTCATCCATTCATTGTATGCTTTCTTCTTTTGTGCCACAGCCTGTCTCACCTCTTCAGTCCAACACGCTGTTCCTTGCACCCCCCTCCGTCTTCTCTTCCTCCCACACACCACATCACTATCTATCTATCTATTGCCAGACGCCTCAATCCCATTTGGGGTGGCCACAAACGAATCGCCTCCACGTCATCCTGTCCTCCGCCATTTCACTGCCCTGCTCCCAACTCACACTCCCCTCTCTCATATACATCTCCACCCCATCCCTGATTATAGTTCGCCTGATTAACCATGACCGCATTCTCATTGTCATATGATCCCTTTAGTGCTTAGTGCACACCAGGCAGTGCATTTCTTGCTATGGAGTGGCCTTATGGCTACAAAATTTGGAGGCTCTGTTCCCCAAAGCGACAGTTCCGGCTGTTCATTATGGCATCCAAGTGAAAATGTGCCTCATCTGAGAAACAAATGTTTTTAACCCATTCTTCATCCTCTTCCAGCATTTGGTTAAACCATTCATACATTTGGACATGCAGGGCCTTGGCATTGTAAGTCAGAGTCTGCTTAATTTGAATTTCATACAGGTATGACTTGAGGTCCTGTTGCAAAATTCTTTGGACAGGAAATTTTGACATGCCAAGTTCTTGTGAACGCCTACGAAGCAGTGTCTTCGGACTTCACGACGCTGACCCACGGACTGACTCGATGTTTGCTTCGGTACGAGCAGATTTCTTTCTTCCAGAATTTCCATGATGTCTGTTCTGGCAGGTTCCATGGCTTTCAAATCTTTGGACAATTTTCTTGATTGCTGGTGTAGATGGGACATCTCTAACACCAAAGTGTTTTCAGTATCCTCTCCGAGTCTGTACTAATGCTTTAGTCTCAGTGTAAAATTCCACAGTTTTTGTTTGCTGCTTGACTGAGAGTGTCATTGTTGAGCTAGGATGATGAAACTTTCGGAAAGAAACTCCCACATGTCTAGAACACAACCTGTGAAAAAAAAAAAAAAAAAGTTGTTTAGTGAAATACACCACAAGTAATTCAAAAATAAAAAGTTAACCTTTTTTGGGGACACCCTGTATCTCTTTGGCCAGGGTATGTAGTGGTTGAAAGTAATTCAGGGAGTTGTTGCCTCTTTTAACTTTGGGAGAGGTCTCCCTCCATGCTGAAGGGTCCATGTATGCAGCATGTGTTGGGAGTCTAATGCTGTATGGTAGTGAGACTTGGGCACTAAAGGAAAAGGTTTGTAGGCTCAAATGTATTTTGATGATAATGATTAGATGGATGGATAATGTGTGTCAAAATGACAGGCCTGGAGGGTTAGGATTGAGAATGAAGAGTTGAGAGAAAGGATGGGACTTGAATGTGTAAGCGTTATGACAAGAAGGGGTAGATTGAGATGGTTTGGTGTATGGAGAGGATAGAGGATGACAGCTGGGTGAGAGATGTGAATGTTGAGGATAGGGTTTCAAGAGACATTGAAGAAGCCCTGGGACAAGGTCAAAGTGCGTGACCCAAGGGATAAGGGACTGAATAAAGAGGCTGCTAGAGATCAAGCAGCATAGAGAACTGCCATTAGGTGACCAAGGCAGATGCATGCAAGCATGTTAGATCCTTTATAAACAAAACAAAATGAAGCAGTACATCATAGATGTCAGAACAACATACACATGTCTGTGGATTTTAACTGGAGGCTGACAACAAAGTAATACACCCTCTTGTCAGCTCTTATTCTTGAATGATTGCTTCTGTCCCAGGTTGGCTAACACTAAGGAATACCTGTACCAGCCTTGTATTACTGTTCACAAAAATACAATGTTTACAGGGGAAAGCAATGCTCAGCTGTTATTTCTCTGAGAATATTTCGTATTCCAAGGATACCTGCTGTAGCCTACTCATAAGCAAAGTCTGAAGAAGAGGATGGTAGCCATGTGAAGATGTGTGTATGGAAAATCTTTGTTTGGACTTTGATTCATATTTAATTTTGGCTGGGTTCTTTGCTTAAAAGTGAACATTTGCAAAGCAAGTTAGTTACTAGGCATGTTAATAACATTTCAGTGGGTGGTAGCAGCCACCTGTTATCTCAAGAAACATATTACCAGTAGCTAATTTGTCTGTAAGTTACTGTATGATTCATCATAGGCTGTCCAGGTACCTTACACAGCTTTAATGGTAATTTGTTTACACTTTTCATTTTCATTCATCATCCAATCCTTCGTTGCCCCATGAGGAGTGTAGGAGCCCGGGGATAGGCAAGTTGGTCCTAACATTTAAGATGAGAGTGACCAGCCTCACTCATCCCAGAGTGACATTGTGTGAGCAGTAAACCCCAACCACCCCTTGGATTTTTCATAAACAGCAGAACTTCACACATTTGATATGTTACTTCCTATCAGTGGGTTATCTGTTCACTTACAGTCTTATCAGGGTGGATGATGTGACTTCATTGTGATGCAGATAAACTCAGTCACCTACATTTTTACATTTGTTTGTATGGGACTGTTATCTCATGATTCAAGGTTTGTGAAATTGGTATTATGAGATATTAGCATTGTAGTTGGTTACATGAGTCATATTGCATCCAAGATGACATTTTGGTTAGGTAAGAGCATTATGTTGAATGTTTTTACTTTGTCTGTCTATCTGTCTATTGCCAGATACCTTAATCCCTTATATGGGGTGGCCACAAACAAATCGCCTCCATGTTAGTCTTTCCCCCACCATTTCACAGCCCTGCTCCCAGCTCACACCCCCCCTCATTCATATACCTCTCCACTCCATCCCTCCATCTTATCCTTGGCTTCCCTCTCCCACTCCCCCCCTCCACCTCGCTCACATACACTTTCCTCGTCAGCCTCTCATTCTCTATCCTCTCCACATGGCCAAATCACCTCAGTGAGTTTCTCCTAAAGATTCATATCACATCACTTTGTAAGGTACAGTAAACCCTCGATATAATGAACTGAATGGTACCAGACCCTTGAAGTTAATGCTGAAAGTTCGTTAAAGCTTAACACCGCTGTTCAGTACCTGGTAATTTCCCAGGTGTCATGGCTTTTATTGAACAAAGATTGCTAAATACTGTTTAGAGTGTTGTTTGGCCGTACACTTGTAGACGGTAATATACAGCTAGGTCTAAAGGGCTCATTTTCTCAATAAATGCTCTATTTACTAACTTCTGTGTTTATTCTTACCTTTCAGGAAGTACTGTAATTGCAGTGGAAATAAAGACTGCAAGTAGGCCTTGGATAAATCTACATTTGTTCATCGTTCAGTATTTACAAGGAAGGAAAACCCACAGTGTACAATAACTGTTACATTACAGTAAATACTGCATATTAGAGAAAAGGAAAGCAACCAATACAGAACAGCTGCATTTTTTTTTTTTTTTTTTATATGCAAGGAAGAAGGAACTAAAGGCCAGGAGCCTGCAAACTGTTCCTTCCAAGAAAAAAAAAAAAGGAAAAATAATACAAAAGAGAGCCAAATTCAAGATCTGGTCATTTTGAGATGCCTGGACACACTGCATTTGAAAGACTGGAGATCATAGGAAGCAGGAAATACAGACAGAGGGAGACTGTTCCAGAGTTGACCTGTTGCATAAATGAAGGACTGGGAGTAACAGTTAACTCTTGCATTAGAGAGTTAGAAAAGGGATGAGAGTTTGTTGCTAGATGGATGCTATGCATCCATTGTAGAGGTGGAGGGATGCAAGCAGACAATTCAGAGGAGCAGTGACCATTGAAGTAGTGATAGAAAAGAGACATCCTTATGTGCGTGCACACACACACACACACACACACACACACACACACACACACACACACACACACACACACACACACACACACACACACACACACACACACACACTCTCAACATTCTGTTTTTGTTACATCACTACAGTAGATTTCATTTAAAGATGCTCAGAAAGGGATTTGTGTCATTACTTTGACTCCAGTAAAGGAAGGTCTTTGTGAGAAAGGGGAATGGGGTTCTAAGACTGTTGCACTCTGGGAGTTTTTGTGCGTTTGTTTACCCATTTCATGTGAAGATTGTTGTGGAAGTGGAGAGGCTTTGTGAGGCCCCTTGTTGGTGGTGTCTCATGGAAAATGATAATTTCCTTGAGCTTATTATTAACAGTGAGATTGTTACTGAGGCCATCGTCACATCTGAAAGATCAAGAAGGCATGCATCCTCATTTCTCTCTTTCTTGTTTTTGGTGTAGGAAATCTCAAGTTCTCTAGCAGCCTCTGCCAGCACCTCTGCACCTTCATTTGCAACCTGTCACCTTACTTTTTCCACCTCCTCAAAACCATAAAATCATTCGTCAGTAGCCACGCATGTTGTTAAGGAAATGTCACACTACATATACTAGAAGATAGGGTTAGAGAGAGTGTATATTGATGAGTTGCAGTTTAGGTTTATGCCAGACAGAGGTACCACTGGTTCCATAGTCATTATTCGACAGCTTCAGGAAAAATATACAGGAAAGAAAAGGGAACTGTACTTTGATGTTGTTGATTTGGAGAAGGCCTTTGACAGAGTCCCTAGGGAGGCGGTGAAGTGGGCAGTGAGAAAGCTTGGGATCGAGGAGTGGCTGGTTAGGGTGGTCATGGCTACCGGTATGTATGTGGGTGCTCACACTCAGGTGACCCAGGCTAGGGTGAATGGAGATTTGAGTGATGAGTTTTCCATGAATGTTGGCCTGCATCAGGGGTCAGTCTTTAGCCCTTTAGCTCCTCTATCTATCTATCTATCTATCTATCTATTGCCAGATTCCTCAATCCTGTTTGGGGTGGCCACAAACAAGTTGCCTCCAAGTCGCCCTGTCCCCCGCCATTTCACTGCCCTGCTCCCAACTCACACACCCCTCTCTCATATACCTCTCCACCCCATCCCTCCATCTCATCCTCGGCCTCCCCCTCCCTCTTCCCCCCTCCACCTCACTCACATACACTCTCTTCATCAGTCTTTCACCCTCCATCCTCTCCACATGGCTAAACCACCTCAGTGTGTTCCTCATAACGCTTCCTGTCACATCCACATCAACACCACAACGCTCCATTATATCCTCATTCGTCAGCCTGTCTGTCCATGTGACTCCACAAGCTCCTCTTAAATAACTTATTTCCACGGCTCTCACTCTTGACTTGTGTCCTTCCAACAACGTCCAAGCTTCACTTCCGTACGTTAGAGTTGGTATCACAATACAGTACTGTCATGTAGTAACTTTTTCGCTTCCATGCTCACTTCCCTGTTTCTTATCACTGCTTTCAAAGAACCAGCAACCTTTCTTCCCTGCTGTACCCTTTCAAGCACTTCACCCTCCAAACCTCCATCCTTACTCATCACACTACCCAAGTACTTAAACGTACTCACATTTTCCAGTTCCTCACCATCCAACCTCGCTGTACATTCACTGACTTCACCTCTCTCAAAGACCATCACTTTACTCTTCCCTACATTCACCTTTAGATTCTGTTTCTTACACACTCTCCCAAACTCATCCACTAAGCCTTGCAGCTCCACTTCGTCTTCACTCAACAACACAGTATCATCTGCAAACAACAGTACAGGGAGTTTCCAAACACTATCCTCTCTCACCAGGGCCACTCCAACATCAACTACCCTTCCTTGTACCTTTTTTATTACCCCATCCATGTACAGATTGAACAACCATGGAGACATGACACATCCCTGTTTCAACCCAACCTTCAAAGAGAAAAATTCACTTAGTTCACCATCCACACGCACTGCAGCCTTAGCACCATCGTACATACTCTTCACAGCATTCAACAACTTCCCATCTACTCCATATGTTCTCCACCCCATCCCTCGTAAATCTGAAACCTTAGGATCCAAATGGCTCTCAACCATCGGCAGTTAGCAGGAGCCCTGAGTGTATCTTAGCAGAACTTACTGATTAATCAGGTGGCATTCAAATCATGGAATATTCAAATCACAGCATCCCATATTCTCTCAGATTGTATGTAATAAGTTCATTAATTTTGTATTTTTATTTCCAGGTTGTTTGATTCCCCGAAGGCAAAACCTCACAATACAGAATGGCTGAGGAAAGACATCGATGATCCAGCGTTATTGCTGTCCAGAAAGTCACTGATAAACAAGCTCGATCAGATTGCATGTAAGGAGTTCAGCTAGGTGTCACAGGGATCTTCAGAATTGAAATTGGATGTACTGTAGTTAGCAGGGTGTCCTTAATGCTCTCACTAAGATGACATCCAGCTTTTTTGTCCCCCCTACAGCTGGAAAGTTTTCTGGAAAACAAGATCTCTCATAATGATGGGTTCTATGAAGATTATGTCTAATCCATGGAGTTATTAAAAATCTCAATAGTGCCGAAAAAAATTGTCTGTAGATGGTAAGAATACAGTATTATGAGATATCCCTTTGTAGTTATAGTAGTAATTTGTGGTACAGTAGTTATAGTAGTAGCAGTAGTAGTAACCCAAGGTTACTCTCTGAAGGTTAGGTTGCCCTTCTCCTACAGTCCACCACCCTTCATTAATGGGTAGGAAGGGAGTTAAGGGATGTTCAGTGGGACTGAGGAGCTGCTGAGTCATAGTGATGCCACCACCTAAAATCATTCCTTTTCAGCACAACATCCTCAAGTTGAGGTAGTTAATTACTTTACTTAACCCGTTGATACCAGCGATATCTTGCGTCTTGCGTAAGGTGCCACGAGACAGCTTTAGCCATTTAAATCCAGTGAATTTTATTTCTTTATTCATGCTGACTCTAGGTGGTTTTATTCAGCTGTGGGGAGACTTTTCAAACCAGAGTAGTTAGACACCAGCTTTCATTAACCCCCTCACTACTCGAGATCCTTAATAAGTTGAGTTTGAATTGCTTAATAGGTTGTGGTGGTGATATAAAAGAAAGATGTCATCGGATGAAAGGGTTATTAGTAGTCTTTGAAATAGCTTAGTGTATTAAGGTGGATCATCATCATCCACGCTGATGGCCCTCCAAGTGTGTGGTGGTGGTGGGGGGGGAGGCAAACAGTGAGCTCTTTACAACCAGGTTTTGGAAGTCTCTTCTAGTAAATATATATATATATATATATATATATATACTGTATATATATATATATATATATATATATATATATAGATATATATATATATATATATATACAGTATATATATACACACAGTATATGTATATACACTCAACTCCCTGCTATCGCGCGTTCAGCTATCACGTTTATGTGCTATCACGCACACATCAAATACACAACCATACATGCTATCATGCACCCCAAGACCACTATAACGCATCGATTTTGAAGACAGGCTAAGCGAAACTTATTCACACGGCACTTCATACGAGGTTTGCAGAGGATACAATGGTTAATCGGAACGGTAACGTGGTAAAATTCCCGATTATAGCACGGGCATTTGGAATGCATCTGAACGGATTCCTGCTGAGGACACGACGGTCAAAACAGTGACCAAAACCCATTCGGCTCGAAAGAATATTTCGTACTACAGCATTGAATTTTAGCCCAACAATGAATACTTATTAATATTGTATTTTAGAATAAATATCAATCGTTTTGAAATCCTTGTAAAGAGTTAATAATTCTTATGCCGAAAAAACTGTGATGTCGATAAAGTAATCATGTGTTCACAACTGAGACGGGGCTCTGACAACAGTGTGAGGAACGTGTGAGATATTGTCCAAGTTTTGTTCCACTTAAATGTTCCTCAGCCATTCCTGATATAAGGTACCACGTGATACCCCCTTCAGCTGTGGACACTAAACAAATGGAGAAAGCCAAAGAGATCTGGCGGCAACTAAGCCACTCCCAAGCCTCGGAACCCATCAAACCACCCAAGCCGTAATCCATATAAAAGTTTGATGGCCTTTTATGTTGTTTATTTATTCATTTATATTGTTATTATTAATATAATAATGCTTTATTTCCTGTTAGAGGAGAGATTGGCAGGAAATCGTAGGCATAAAGTGGTTAAAAGTTAGAAAAATGGGCCACCGAAAAACCAATTAGAAATTTTCCCATTGATTGTCCAGTTCAGCTATCACGCATTCAGCTATCACGAGCGTTTCCTGTGACCAATTAGGCGCAATAGCAGGGGGTTGAGTGTGTGTGTGTATATATATATATATATATATATATATTAGGTCATCATGCAGCTATATGCAGAGGGAAGTGGAAACCAGAGCACTGTTCAAAGGTTCAGAATGCAATATTCCTAATATAGTGGACATTTTAAAAAACTAGATATCAGTCTCCCGTGAATCACAAGTTATAAGGCTCATTTTTAAAAATTTTCTTGCAAGTCAGATAAAAATGTTAACAATAAATTTAACCTGTTTAAAGTATTTTCCTCACACACACACACACACACACACACACACACACACACACACAATGCCACATCAGTCACTGGGTGACCAGCATCATGAGAGGAACCATAAATAAAGCATTTCTTGAGAAAAAGAGGCACTTAGACCTAGCAGTATGTTATTGTGTATGACTCTACGGCTGAAGAACACTATATATATATTTAACCATCTTTGGTAGAAGCCACGATGACTGGGAAATTACTGAACAGCATGGTATTCTGCTTTAATAAACTATCGGATTTAATGTCAAGGGTCTGGTACCAATTAGTTTGTTACACTGAGGGTGTACTGCACCTCTGATCCCTCTAGGGCTGAGACTAGGCTTAGAACCCCTCTGTGTACAGTACTGTGGCTCAGCTGCTGCTGATGCCTGCTGTATGGCATCAGGTGCCAGGTGCTTCTCCTCCTCAACCTGTTCGATGAGGTTGTTGATCATCATCTGTGGAGCAGTATTGATTAAGTGAAGAATGTTGCCATGAGTGATGGAAGTGAAATCTTCCCTTGGCTCCAGAGCCACAGCCCCTGTCTCACCGAACTGCCTTGCATGGCATAGGTCTTTGCACTCTCAGAATTTTTGAAATCAGCCCTTCCTGGCAGAGAAGGTTGGAGGATTATCAGCTTGCATCACTTAAGCAACTTTTTCATAAATTTCATTGGCTTTTTGCCAAATGATGTTACTGTGTACTGCCATGTTAACATCTCTCTGACCATAGACAAACTTAAAAAGCACTTTCTTTGTCATCATTAATGCATCATTTTTCACACAGGAACACCTTCCTGCATCTCCTGGTTGCTCAGTATGTTCAGTCTTTTGGCTGCACTTTCACGCTGTGCATACTGTTGGCTCATGTATCTTAAAGGCCTTCACAGTGTCCACCATGCCCTCCTTGGTGTCAAGCTGACAGAGAATCTCTCTTTTTCATGTGATAGATTGATAGACAGACACATGACACGGCCTCTCACAAACACCCCTGGTTGGTACAGCAGAGGACCATGAAGCCATGACACATCAAAGAGCACTGAGATTGTTGCATGGCATGGCATGGGATTTGTACATGAACAGGGAAGCCAGGGGTCAGGGTTGGCTGGCAGAGACAAGGGGGAGAGGGAGAAGGAGGATGATGCAGAGTGCACATGCAGCAGCCATGTTGGCATGTGTAACCTCACACAACTTTCAGTAGTCGTGGATGAGGCTAACTTTTGGGATTTCCCCTCGCATACTGTTTTTTCCCCACATTTACTTAGGCAAGTTGGGTATCATCATCCCATGCAAAACATGTTTGACGCATCTCAGATACATGCAGATTGAGTCTACTGTAATTGGTTTGAAGGGATTAATAACAGTGCTTAAATAGCTGCTGGTACAGGAAGTTACATCATGAGCTGTGAGTACAGTAGGATATGCAAGTCGTAGGTTTGACATTTGCTATAGTGAAATGCTTCACTCATGCTCATGAAAAGGCACTGACAAGGAGCCTACACATGGTGGCGCTGTGTACCCTGGCTGGAACAAAGCAGCTTTGACACCCACCAGGGGGCCAAGCCTCCTCATATTTTCCTGCAGCATGCCATGGGGAAAGACCTTGGTTTAAGCCTGGCAAGGCAAGGCTCTGTCTACTACATGTGGGCATCAGATCCATATGCAATGGCCCCACAATGCCAGTTGCTTATCTGTGGTCTTTGGATCATCTTGGCTAGACAAACCAAAGTAAAACAGCAAGAACAGCAACACCTCATGCAATTCTTATTTCATTGTTAGACAGTATAGCCATCCATTACTTATGTTTTCATCCTGTCTACTGGTATTCCATTATTGTTGTTTTGGAAGACTTATCCAATATATGTATGATAATCGACAGGGAAATGTAGAGGTTCGTGAAGTTTGTCAATTAAAAGGTAGTGTATAGTGTGCTTGAATGTCAAGGTCATAGAAGGAATGGATATGAAAATGCTAGTGAAAAAGATACTGATATACTGTATCCATAAATGAGTTTGAGGAAGGGAAAAGGCATGGAAGACCAAGAAAGTAATTTGATACGATAAGTGAGTGTGCTGGAAGGCCAGGTTAGGAAGTTGATAAAGCAAAAGCCTTAATTAAATGTAAGCAAAATTGTTACTGCCTAGACAGGTTGTAGCAACATATACTGACTGGATATATGGTACACTTTACTATCTTGCAAGCCCCTAGCAGCATTCCTTATCTTTCTTAACATTTTGAGTTTTATATTTATTTGGATTTTGAAGGCTTGGATGGTGAGTGAGTGAATGATTAGCCCATTTTATTGTGCATGCTGTTGTTTAGTTTCTCCCTCAATCATATTTTCAGTTCTTATGCTTTTGAAACTTATCTTACTCCATGTTTGGGTGGGAAAAGAAGCCATGATAATGATGATGATGATGATGATGATTTGTTTTTTCCTCCTACTCAGCATCACCTCACCAGTCCCCACGTCACTCCTTCAGTCCATGTTCCTCCTCAGGTGTTCTCTCTCCAGAGTCACCGCCTTCATCCAGAGGTAAATAAACTGTGCTGTTCGTCAGTTTCTTAGTGTTTGTTTGGCTGCCACCAACTGACTTCTGTACCTGCATGACGTTTATACTCTTTTCACTTTAACTTGGTCTGAAAATGCCATCATTTTGTCTTGAATGCCAAACAGTAACATGAGATTAACCCTAGAATATGAAGCAAGTCATGAAGAAATTCCATGGAAAGGCTGTAGAGCCATAGTATTGTCTTATTTTTGCATCAGTTTATGGGAATTATGCTACAGAAGGACAAAAACTTGAGCCAAGTTAGGGTAAAATAATTTATAGAAGTAAGTAAATGAGGCGTTGTGTGCATCAAGTGGTAGGTGCCACCCAGGTCATTTGATTTCTTTATATACCACCCTGGTATCTTTATGTTTCACAACCCACCACCACAAAGAAGCAAAAAAGTGAACAACTTCCTAGCACTACACTGAATCCTTCAACAAGATCCCATCACCTCCACCCAGTATTGCAATGGGAAAGCTTGGCTTGGAGGAGTGGCTGGTTAGGGTTGTTGTGGCTATGTATGTGGGTGCTCACACCCAGGTAAGAGTTAATGGAGATTTAAGTGATGAGTTTTCCATGAATGTTGGTGTGCATCAGGGGTCCGTCTTGATTCCCATGTTGTTTATCATGATACTTGAAGCCCTTTCACCTGACTTTAGAAACGGACTCCCGTGAGAGTTGTTGTGTGCTGATGATTTGGTGTTGATTGCAGAGAATGAAAGGGAGGTGGAGGAAAGGTTTAGGAAGTGGAGAGATGGTATGCGGCATAAGGGTTTAAGGGTAAATGCAGATAAAACAAAAGTGATGATATCTAGGGTTGGTGGCGGTACTGTCAAAGACGAGGGAGAGTGGCCATGTGCAGTTTGCCACAAGGGCGTGGGAAGTAATTCCATCTTGTGCGATGTGTGTGATAAATGGGTGCATAAGAGATGTAGTGGTATCAGAGGTAGACTGCGAGATAATGCTGATTTTATGTGTACGGCGTGTCGAGGTGAGCAGGTGGAGATTGTCAGACATGAAAGGATTGAACTTGCTGGTGAATCTCTTGAGTGTGTGGAAGAGTTTTGTTATTTGGGAGACATGTTGTGTGCTGGAGGTGGGGCTGGAGCTAGCTCTGTGGCTAAGGTGAGAAGTGGTTGAAAGAAGTTCAGGGAGCTCTTGCCTCTCCTGACATTGAGAGGACTCTCTCTACGTGCTAAGGGGTCTTTGTATGCAGCATGTGTTAGGAGTGTAATACTGTATGGTAGTGAGACTTGGGCAGTGAAGGAGGAAGATATTCACCGGCTCAGACGTACAGAAATGTCAATGATTAGGTGGATGTGCAGTGCGTCCTTGCGTCCAAGGCCTGGAGGGGCTGGGTTTACGATGGAAGAGTTGAGAGGTAGGATGGGACTGGAGTGTATTGGTGTTGTGATGAGTAGGGGTAGATTGAGATGGTTTGGACATGTGGAGAGGATGGGGGATGATAATTGGGTGAGGAAGGTGAGAAGTGTTAATATTGGGGGTGGGGTTATGAGGGGTAGACCGAGAAAGACATGGGACGAGGTCATTAAGTGTGACCTCAGGGTTAAGGGACTGAACAGGGAGGCTGCAGTGGATCTTTCAGCGTGGAGAGCCGCCATTAGGTGACCAAGGCCAACACATGCATGCATGTTGGAGCCTTTAAAAACGAAACGAATGACCTAGGGGTGCGTCGCTGGGTCGTGGTGATGGCGTACCCACTGCAGACGACTCTGAAGACAGAAACTCACGTCGAGCGGTGACTCCACCGTGGCTGATGTGCTGGGCTGTGACCCGGAGCATGAGGGCCTGTCTTGGGGAGGCAACGGAGTGGAGCCAGGGCTGGGCACAGCGGGGGTCACGGGCCTGAAAAAACTGTCAATCGTTGATTGACGCAAGGACCGACGATTCTGACGATTGATGATGCCTTGCCTGAAAGCACGCATTTCCTCCACAAGTCCCAAGGTCCCCATCTCCCTGTCGCAGTCTGGGTGTTCCAGATGGTCGAGAACGAACTCTAGGTATTCCTGGAGTGCGCTCAGCTTGGGGATGGCTGTAGTGTCATGCTGAGAGGAGTCCGCATCATCATCGCCGTCCTCGTCAGAATCTTCAGGCTGGGTACTGACACCTGCAACTGAAGATGCGATCTCGATATCAGACAATGTCTGATACCCAGGATGACCCTCGTCGTCATCCAACCACTCACACACATCGTCCACATCAACATCGTCGCCATGCGTACGTAGCCGTGCATGGAAGTCATCCTCGTCAAAACCTAGAAAATCGTACTCCACATCCGTTCCGAGAAGCAGACGAGACCAACCATTTTCTAGAGTCTTGACAGGGACTTCCTTCCATGCACTGGCCCAGTTGTAGATTGCAGACTTGATGTTGTAGCGGCGAAGGTTTTCCAAAGTCCGCTGGCCTCGCATGTCCCGTCCCTCCCTGCGCTCGTCCTCGTCCTCGTCCTCGAGAACAACCATCACCTCGTCCTGGAACTTCCCTCGATATAGGCGCTTTGTTGCCACGATCACTCCTTGGTCCATTGGTTGGATGAGAGCAGTTGTATTAGGTGGCAGAAACATGCACCTAATCCGGCCAGTCTCAGCCACCAAGTCCTTGTCGCACGGGTGGGCAGTTGCATTGTCGAGGAGAAGGAGGGCCTTTACCTGGTCGCGCGGGATTCCCAGTGTCTTCATCTGGTAATTGATGACCTCCTTGACGAAGTGGCGGTGGAACCAGTCTTTGAAGATCTGGGCTGTAAACCATGCCTTCAAAGAGTGGTACCAGACGACAGGAAGGACATCCATCACCCCACGAAGACACCGAGGCTGCTTTGCGCAGCCAACAATAACGGGGTTAAGCCAGTGCATGCCGTTAGCATTGGCACAACACAAAGCAGATATCCATTGCTTAGAGAGCTTGCGACCAGGTACACGCTTCTCCGTCTCCTCGGCTAGAGTGTTCGTAGGCAAAGAGCGATAGAATAAACCATTTTCGTCAGCATTGTAGACTTGACCGAGGGTGAGGCCCTCCCTGTTGATCAAGCCCTTCACCTTGTGCCGAAACTTGTCAACTCCATCCTCATTAGCGTCCAAAGCTTCGCCATGAGCTTTACGGTTGGTAAGGCCATTCCGTAACTTGAATGCGAAGAGCCAACCCTCGGATGCCCTGAAGTCTAGGGCGTCGTGAAGCCTGGCAAACTTCTCAGCAGCAGCCTTCAGCTCCATTCCACGTACCATCACACCAGCAGCACGTTGCTGTTGATACCAAATCAACGTGGAGCGGTCGATTTCGGCATACTTGGGAGTAAACATCACCTTCCTCTCCACGTTGCGTTTGCTTTTCGACGAGAAGTCAGCCGTGTACTGCATGAGTTTGTCTCAGGATCTCTTGATATCGAACAAAGTAGATTGGGCCAGGTTGAACTCACGGAGCATGCTGGAAGAAGACCACCCCGCGTCTACTTTCTCCAATATCTCCTGTTCTCCAGAGTCAATAATACTACTCTCTTCCTCTTCTCAGGCGGCGGGGCCATCATCACACACACTAATAAGAGGCCCGAGAGCAGCAGGAGTGCCTGCAGCAGGTAAGGAACCACCACAGAAGCGAGCACGTGGGGAGCCATGACGACGAGCTTGCACTTGCGACGAGACAGGCGGAAAGTGGGGAGGATGCAGCGGCGCTCTATCAGACGTTGGAGGAATGACGTGCCACAACAAAGCTGTCCTGCGCCGCGTGCGCCAAGTTCAAATTACGGGCGGGAAAAATTCGGGTTTTTATCTAATTTTTTGTGGTCTTTGGACCATTTTGGGAATATTGGATCCTGGGATGATTATGTTCGGATATTGGACGTTCGGATATTAGAGGGATTACTTTACTGTATATATATATATATATATATATATATATATATATATATATTGTTACGGAACAGAGAAAGATAATGTACACTTTAAGTGAGAATACGAAGAGTCACTACTGTCCCGTAAAGTTCCAGGTTCAAAACAAAAGAGTTAGGTAAAATTACAAGTTAAAGTTTAATGCTTAAATTAACAACAAAACATTCAGGACTCACAAAGACAATGTAATGGCAAATAAACAGGCCAAATACATGGTTAACTGCAATAGCCTCTATTAACACGAAATTAGCAAGAATAAATTTATCTAAGTCAGCCCTGATAAAAATGAGATACCAGATAATACTCAGTGAATGCCAGATAAATAATTACAGATACAAACTATTATCAAAAATGACTGACAAAGAACCCTACATAAATTACAAACTTCACTAGGCCTACAAATTAAACTTATGCTATACAGTACAAGAACAAAATGCAACAACGGTTATACTCAAATTACACACAGCTGCTAGATGGTTGGAGACCTCTTGAGCACTCACAATAATAATATCTGTACAGGGGAGGACAGAGATGTGAACAAAATGAGGAGCAGATCTAAGTGGCAATGATGCAGAGACCGAGCTCATTACATAGGGGCCGGGAGAGCCCGATACAACTTGTAATAAGGACGCGCAAATGAAGCCATTGGGACAAAGAGATGACAATCCCGCAAAGTATAACAGAGATGTCGACTTACTCTACCACAACGGTAGAAGGGGGGGACTGAGGCAGAACACGCTCGTGATCAAACATGCAGCAACTGTGCGTTAAAATTACACAAAAGGATGATGAAATCATAGGCTATGTAACAATATATATATATATATATATATATATATATATATATATATATTATATATATATATATATATATATAATATATATATATATATATATATATATATATATATATATATATATATATATATATATATATATATATAATATATATATATATATATATATATATATATATATATATATTATATATATATATATATAATGAGCCCCTAAGTTTCGGTACCATAAGATTGGCGCGAAAAATGAATTTTGCAAACCGAATAGTATTAATTCAATGGTAAAAAAATCCTGTTTGTTTTAGAGTTCCTCCCAAAGTCACTCCTCTTCTTCTCACTTTTGATATAAAATTTTCATAAAACAAGATAGCAGAATAACTGACAACCATATGGATATGATGAAAATGTTAAGAAACATTAAATTAATGGATCACCAGCCTGAAAAATCTTCATTGTATCCTCCACTGAAAACTTTTTCCTCTTTATACTGGCATAATACTTATTATGTTCGTTGTTCTTCTTGCCACCATCCTTTGAACTTCGCTGTATTTCACTGTCACCACTATTACCTGGTCCTCCAATGAATGAAGAGGAAGCCGTAATACAGTACAGGTGGGCCACACCAGAACAAATGCTGAATGAAGGGAAAGACAGAAAAGTGACCGTGGTTGCAATCATTACCTGAGCACCACACAGTCTCACAGCTGGCGGGAACTCTGAAAACACCATGGCAGACAACAGCTGATGATTGCCTTGCCCACTGGCACCCCATATATTGAGGCGATAGGTGAATTCTTGATCGTGAGACTTAAGTTCTTGGATATTTTGGGCTTTTCTGCGAAAGGTAAATTCGCGAACCCAAATCACACGAAACGTAAGGGCTTACTGCGTATATATAATAACCGTACAAGAAGGGATGGGATGTTCAAGTACAGCACCTCAAGGTGCATTGCATACCATTTTTTTTTGTGTGAGTGTGTATTTTGCTTAGTTCCATTTTACATGAAAACCCTTATCTTGCCAAACTTAAGTGTTACATGAAAAGGAGGCCACCTGAAGTAAGAAATACATGCACAGTAATATTTAAATGAATAATAATATTCTAATCATCACATCAGACATGTATAAATACGGTACATACAGTGCAATACAGCAACAGCAATAACTCTACCAGCACCAACTCCCACGCATTTGAATAAAGTCATAGGTGAGAAATGGCCACTGTAACTCCAGGAAGAGTAGAAACTGCAAATTATAAACCTGAAAATTTCAAAGGTATACTGTACTTTCCAGTCACACAGCTTGGTATATCCCTAGATTACTTTTGGAGTAAGAGTTCATCAGTAGTTTAGCTTGTTTGTGTGCATCAGCTGAATCCCATTTTACTGCACTCCCATGCACAGTACTAACCTGCACCTTGGAGGCAATAATTGCTTGAGTTTGTTGCTCTGCATTTATTTTACAGGTGAGATAGACACAAGAACCTTTGTAAGACCCAAGAAGAAAAGGCCACTAGGGTTTGGTGAAGCGGTAAATGACGAAAACAGGAATTCCTTGCTAAAGAGAGGTTTGTGCACCCTTGTACTGCTTGCATTGTTCATTAAGTCTTCATATGGTATTAATCCTACTATAGCTTTGTTCTCAGTTCCAGGTAAAATGTTGTAAAGTTGCAGTTCTTCTGATGTGCAACTTGTACAGTAAGCTCGCCCCGAACGCGTGGGTTTCGTTCCAACCGCGGCGCGTTCAGCGTGAAACTCTGTAAGTTTGTACAACTCCTTATTTTGCTCCGTAGACCCCCTAAATGTGGTGTTTTGCTGTTCTGTCATTGGTAATCAATATAAAGCACTTTAAGTGGTTAGAAGGTTTATTCAGTGTTAGAATTTACACATACAGTACTGTACCTCGCAGCAAATCTTCAACATACAAATACGTAAACACAAGGCAACATTCCAAAGCCGATCATTGGTAATCATTAAATCGGGTTAACAGGTTACAAGGCTTTATTTAGTGCTTTAACTTTATTTAAGTGCCTTAACTTACAAGTACATACCAGAACAGTAAATATTTAACTTACAAATACGGTACTTTGGAAAAACAGTACAGCAAATCTTTAACGTACAAATAAAAAAGGCAACATTCCGAAGCCTATCAGGTAAACTGGTTATAAGACTTTATTTATTGCTTTAACTTTATTTAACAGTACAGTACTTTAACTTGCACATAAACTTACCAGAACAGTAATGCAAATATTTAACATCCTACTGTACTCGGGAACGTCTCACTCACTGAATAATTTAAGATGGCTGCCCAGGTGATCACGTGATCAAAACATACTGTGCGTGCTGCACTAATGTTCGAGGGTTTGGCCTTTCAAAGGCCCCTTGGGTAAATTTATAGTTTTCGTAAAGGACCTTTAATCTTACGTTGTCTTGCACACATCCAAGCATTTACCGCCGTATAATAGCGAGCGCGTTTGGCACGAATGCTTTCAGGGCGAGCCTGGTGTACAGTATTTTATATTCAGTGCATAGTGCTGTACAGTATATATTGATCTTTGATTTAGTGCATTATATCAGACTTGCAGAGAATTATTAGACTTGCATACATTGTGTTTCTGCTTGCATGTGCTTTTATATATATATATATATATATATATATCTTGTTAAGTGGTTATTTATTTTTTATACATACTGTATTGTCAAGTGGTTGTTCATGCTCATATAATAAGTGGTTGCTCTTGCTCATATATATATATATATATATATATATATATATATATATATATATATATATATATATATATATATATATCTATATATATATATATATATATATATATATATATATATATATATATATATATACAGTAGAACCTCTCTCATTCGGACTATATGGGGGGAAGGGTTGTCGGAATTAGCAGATTGTCCGGACCATCAGGGTAATCTCCAGTTCATACCAAAAAACTATCTACATATGGTATGTTTGTTAATTATTAACATATGTGGCATTTTTAGAGTTTTTCTTTTATTTTCACCACAGTCACTGTTTGTAACATCAAATTTTAAAGCAAACTGTCTAATTTTATCTTTGTTTTTCTTGATGTCTGACACAGTTTGTTTGGCGATACCAAACTCGTTCATGAGTTTTCCTGGAGGAACACCAGCCTCTAGTTTATCCAGTATTTTCACTTTATCTGCAATACTTAGTGTTACATGCTTCCTTTTAACACCTTTATTCATGGCAGAAGCTACACTTGCATTAAGAGGCATGGTAAGGAGGATTAACTTTTGAAATAGCGTAAAAATATAAATGGTTGGTGAACTAGTTGATGGAACGAATGCTAGCGTGTGTTTAAACAGGCGCCCATGTTGCGACCTAGCGTGATCTGAGACTAAATGAATGACGATTGCTTTCCGTGCCGATACTGAAAATGACTTTAGAATTACTTTCAACATATTTTTGGAGTTTATTATTTTTAAATTTTGTCCGAATTAACAGAAATCCGGATCAAAGGGGTCCAGATCAAAGAGGTTCTACTGTATATATATATATACACACTCAATCCTCGTAAACCGCGTGTTTATAAACCACAGATTCGTAATCCGCGGCAAAGTGGCTGTCAGACTGCCAGTACCCTTAAACCGCTGTTAAGTCATGAAAATCGTGGATCTAGGCACCGAAGTGGGCCTTTTCCGAGGAGAATCGTAAACCGCTGCATTCAATTTGATAACCGTGACCCAACAGCCAATCACCACCCGTCTTTGGTGGCAAGTGTGCATACTAATGCTGCCATGTTGTTGTTGTTCTGCCCGCCAACCCGCACAGTACAGAGCATCACCGTGCGGTACGAGAGCTACCTGCCTTTTTTTGTGCACTTTCCCCACACCTCCTACCTTCCATTGCCCCTCCCGAACCCCCAAAGAAGCGCTTTAAGCCCTGTGGCATCAAGAAGCAGCTGCTGTTGTCGTACAGTCAACGTTTGGAGCTCATTTGTCGTGTTGAGAAGGGAGAGAAATTTGCAACCCTGGTGAAAGAATATGGGAGGAAAGAGTCGACCATAAGGATGATCTACAAAACCAGGGAGAAACCAAAACAAAACCAGGCAGACTTTGAGGGCTTCCTGAGGGAGGCTGAGGAGCTGGAGAAGAGAGAACAGCATGAGGGAGCACCCCCACCTCATGCTGAGAGGTTCTAAGTTCTTCCCAACATCACCCCATTTCATTCACTTAAGCAATATCGTCATAGGATTAAGGTGAGATCCCTTAACCTTACTTATTTCTATTAAATACATGCACTGAGTATTCCTAAATTTGTATGTTTGTGTTTAATGGTGCCTTGATAGGTGTAGGTAGGGTGCTGTGGGGGGTGGTTGGCCAAAGTCCAGACCCTAATTAATTTTTCACATAAGAGTCATTATTTATAAACCGCGGAGTTTGTAATCCGCGGCAGTGGTCCAGACCCACATTACCGTGGTTTATGAGGATTGAGTGTATATATATATATATATATATATATATATATATATATATATGGAGCCTCTGTGGTACAGTGGTAAAGTGTGCGTTTTCGTACACTGGAGAACGAGGGTTCTTGCCCCGCCAGGGTAATAAACTTTGGAAGCGTTCTCCCGGCCATGTACTGCTTTGGCGGACACCAGGGGTGCTGTGCTTGAACCAGTTTCACATACTGTAAAGTATGTTTGCATCCAGTCGGCTTGCTTGGGTCGATTACACTTGGTTCACAGACTACACGCACATCCAAAGCCACTACAACAATACAATCACATTTACAAGCACTTCTCACCCTACATACAAACTCTACCAGACAACCTAAGCCACTTGGTAGAGATACATGGGCTGTATCGTCCCTGCTTCGGTAGGGATAGGCCGGTCCTGCAGTGGACTTCAATGGCTGATGATATATATATATATATATATAATATATATACTGTACATTTTTTCCATTTCATTTCCAGTGATTTTATTTCATTCTGATCCCAGTATTTTCTTGCCCACCAGATGCTAGTTCTAGAGAATATCTTGCCCGGTCTAGTGGTTCCCTTGGCTCTGAGGAGGATGACCGCCTTAGTTCTGCCTCCGAGGGAAGTTTCTCCTACCAGCTAACTGATGTGGCGGATGTGAATGCCCTTGCCAGGCTTCAGGAAGAAAGTCAGTATAACTTGTGTATGTTCAATGTCAGGATTTTGTGAGAAAGTGTGATTTAGTAATGATGTTTAGGATTGCCTACAGTGCTGTTTGAAAAGTTGGTTGATTTTGTTCAATTGCTGGATCATTGGAAGAAGGGTAATATAGTAATGATGTGTAGGATTGGTTACTTTTTGAGGAATGGAATAATTTTTTTCCATTACTTTTAGTACAGCAATAGTTGTAGGAAGAGATAGAATATATCTGTGTTTGCATCAAAGAAAGTACAATCAGTTAAGAACCTATAATGGCTGGGGATAATTAGCCATAATTAAAATACTGTATGCTTAAATTGTGCTAGATACTGTATTACATACTGCATGTCTAATGCCACTGGAATCAGTAATTTCAAAGTACTGTATATGGCAAACTGAGCATCTATATTGACTAGCTAGGGAAAGGACTATAAACTACATTAAATGCAACATACCCCAAATGCAGGGTATAGTAGTGGTATTCGCAGAGTATAAAGTTAGACGCTGAAGATATTGTAGTGGAATGCAAATGAAAATAAGTGAATAGTGAAGGCAACACAGTACAGTATGAATTGTGTCCATGAAGAAGAGTAGGCACTTTCAGGTTGACTGTGTAAGTATGTGGTCAGTAGAGTGCATTTTTCAGATCAATATTTGATGATGTACTGGTGTGGTAACATTCTGGCCAGTACTTTAGCTTGCTACTGGGCAGGCAGGGAAGTTGAATGACTGCAGCATGCTGGCAGAGTGAATGCATTGGGTAGACGGGGCATGAGTCACTTACTACCATACTGATATTTACTTTGCTGGCGGTTGGGAAAGATGGGATGTATGATAACTATAAGTAACAATTGAACTAAACTACTGTAAATTTTTTTTTATATTTCTGACAGTTTCTCTATATTCACCTTTTATAATAAGGCATGAAGATGTAGGTGGCCTGTATTTTAATTATTCCTCTATTCATCATCATTGTTATCTTTGTCGTCATCATTGTCATCAGTATTGTTGTCATCCCTTGCAGTGGGATGGATAGGATGCAGAAACAGGAAAAGCAAAGCACAAAAGTAGAACTATCAGTAGGGTGCCCAGTGAAGTCTGCCTGACAGCATTTCCTTTGTTGTTCCTGCTTTCAGAATATGTACATCCCCCCCACAAATGTATGTAATTCATACAGTGTACTTTACCAGTGTTTCATTGGAACAAGTTAATGTGAGGGATAAAGACTATTCTGTCTACTGCAAGTTAAAAATGGGGTTAATGTCATATGCATTGCCATACATACTTCATCCTTCAAGTTTTGTCCTTCAGCTTTTCACTTTCTTCCTCAGTACTCATTTCCTGCCTTCTCACACATTTGCTTCCATATTAAACCATCATCTTCTTGACCATGTACACTTTTCCCACTCTCAACTGGAGAGGAACACCATGCAATGGCACTGATATGCTGTAACCATGTAGCTCAGTTGCCTGTTTATGTGGGTCTCTCCGTAACTTCCAAAAAGGGAATGGTGATGCAGGCAACAGGCACCTTCAGCCTGCAGTCCACTAGGATGAGATCCAGATGAGCTTTGGGTGTCAGCAACGGCAACAATAAATCTTTACCCATTATCACTTTAGGTATTACCTTACATTGTGCAATACATGACCAAACCAACCTAAACAACACACACACACACACACACACACACACACACACACACACACACACACACACACACACACACACACACACACACACACACACACACACACACACACACACACACTAATGAAAAAGAGTTTGTAGAAGGGGAGGGAGTGATTAGAAATGTACCGGTGATAAAAGATATAAAAGTGGAGGTACAGGAAGTGTATAAATTACTGGAAACCCAAGATGTAAGGAAAGCCCCAGGACCTGATGGAATTTCTAATTAGGTACTGAAGGAATGAAGAGAACAACTGGCGGATAAAATCCACAGTTTAATCGTGTGTTCTCTGGAAGAGAGGAAAGTGCCGCAAGAATGGAAGAGGGCAAATGTGGTACCAGTTTATAAGGGAGGAAACAGAGAAGAACCCCTGAATTATAGACCAGTGTCTCTAACCAGCATAGTCGCAAAATTGTGCGAGAGAATCTTGAAAGACTATACTATACTATACTGTATACCTAGGCTGCTTCCCCCAAGGAAAGGGAGGTAGCTGAGACAGGACGATACACTCCCCATTTACTCATCCATTCAAACACATTCATTCGCATCTTAGCCCCAAAGGGGAGAACGGACAGATCCTCACCGCACAAGGGTCAACTGTGCAATGCAATCAGTGACATCCGCAGCAGGGCCCGACAGCAAAACTGGTTTACCCCTGCCACATCATAATAGACCCATCCCCTTACCCGCACCTGACCTGACTAGCTGATCAGACCAAATGCGGGAGAATATCCCCTCAGGGCTGCGTCATCACTTATTCATTCACAATTTGTCTCCATTTATTTCTGTCACGCACAGCCACTCTTCCTTGCTCAACAGACATCCCTCTCGCATCCAGTGCTCTCTTCACACTGTCCATCCATCCTATTCGTGGTCTTCCTCTCAGCCTTACACCTCTCACATCAGATCTAGTTATCTTTTTCACCAATCGCTCATTATCCATTCTCTCCATATGCCCAAACCATCGCAACACCCTCTGCTCAACTCTGCCAGCCATCTCCCGAACAACTCCAGTTCTCCTTTGCACTTCATCATTTCGCACTCGATCCATACGCGTCACTCCACACATACTCCTCAGACACCTCATCTCCATTACATTCAAACTTTTCCTCTCTGCTACACCCATATTCCATGTTTCAGCCCCATATAATGCAGTCGGTACCACAACACCCTCATACAGCCATCTCTTTACATCCATTCTAAGCGAACGACATCTAAACACTATTTTCATTCCTCCCAGCACCTTTCCTACTTCATTTATTCTAAACTTCACTTCTGCATCTATTCTTCTATCCACAGCAACATGTGACCCTAGATATTTAAAACACTCTACCTCCTCAAGCAACTCGCCATTCAAAACTATATTCATCCCCCTACCATCTACCAACCTCGTACATGCCAATACTTTACTCTTATTCTCATTTACTTTCAATTTCCTCCTTTCACACACCCTTCCAAACTCCTCTACCAACTTTCTCAATCTCTCCTCTGAATCAGCCACCAGTGCAGTATCATCTGCAAACAGCAGCTGCTTCAGATTCCACTCTCCACCATCAACATTCACCAGACTCAGACCTACATCTAAAACTCTTGCATTCACCTCCCTTACAACACCATCCATGTAAATATTAAACAACTAAGGTGACATCACACATCCCTGTTGCAGCCCCACTCTCATGGGAAACCAATCACTCACAGCATTTCCCACTCTTACACACGCTCTACTATTTACATAAAAACTTTTCACCCCTTTTAGTAACCTACCATCAAGTCCATACAATCTTAAAACAGTCCACAAAGCCTCCCTATCAATTCTATCATACGCTTTCTCTAAATCCATAAATGCCCAAAACACATCCTTGCCTTTCGCTAAATACTTTTCACACACTTGTCTCACAGCAAACACCTGATCCACGCATCCCCTCCCTCTCCTAAAGCCACACTGCTCCTCACCAATCACTCCCTCTGTACCCTCTCTAACTCTCATAATTAACACTCTACCATACACCTTATCTACAACACTCAACAGACTTATACCCCTAAAGCTAGTACATTCATACTTATCACCCTTGCCTTCATACAACGGGACCACACAAGCACTTGCCCAGTCAATTGGCACCATACCTTTCACAAAGCACACATTCAACAATCTTACTAACCAGTCAACAATAGTCACTCCACCACCCTTCAGGCATTCCACAGCACACCCATCCATACCTGCAGCTTTCCCTGTTTTCATCTCCTTTCCTGCCTTCTCTACTTCCTGAAGGAATGTAGAGAGCAACTGGCGGATAAGATTCACGGTTTAATTGTGTGTTCTCTGGAAGAGGGGAAAGTGCCTCAAGAATGGAAAAGGGCAAATGTGATACCAATTTATAAGGGAGGAAACAAGGAAGAACCCCTGAATTATAGATCAGTGTCCCTAACCAGCATGGTTGCAAAATTGTGCGAGAGAATCCTGAAAGATAAATGGATGAAATAACTGGAAGAGATGAATATTTTGGCTGATAGTCAGTTTGGATTCAGGAGTGGAAGGTCATGTGTTTCCAAGTTGTTGAACTTTTATTCAAGAGCAATTGACATGCTAGAGGATAGAGATGGGTGGGTGGATTGTGTGTGTTTAGATTTGGAAAAGGCCCTCGACAAGGTACCCCATAAGAGACTATTGTGGAAACTAGAGCATATAGGAGGACTGAAGGGAAAGCTCCTGGAATTGATGAGAGACTTTATGAGAGACAGACAAATGAGGACAGTAATAAAGGACAGGATGTCTGGATGGAGAGAAGTAACAAGTGGAGTCCCCCAGGGGTCTGCATTAGTGCCAGTAATGTTCCTGATTTACGTTAATGATATGGTAGAGGGAGTGAACAGTTATGCAAGTCTGTTTGCTGATGATGCAAAGATCCTGAGGAAGGTAGAGGCAGAAGAGGAGTGTAAAATACTGCAGGAGGATCTGGATAGGATACGTGATTGGAGCCAGAAGTGGGAAATGAAATTCAATGCAAAGACGTGTAAAATATTGGAAACGGGTAAAAGTGCCAAGAGGCCATCATTGAATTATATGATGGGTAATGAACCTATCACAAAAGTGAGAAACAAGAAAGGCTTGGAAGTGCTGGTCCAAGATAGTTTGTCTCCTGAAAAACATATTAACAAGTTAGTTAGAGAGACCTATAAACTTCTGACTAACGTAAGAGTAGCGAAGAGGGAAACCTGTACTGTACACAGGAAAAATCATCTGGTAAATTACCAATATGCTGGGAATCGAACCAGGGACTCTCAGGTGAGAGCCAGGCAGCATACCACTACACCACGACCAGGTAAAAGTTAACTCACGTTGTCACAATCTTGTAACCAACGTCCCTCCGCCCCCACTGTGAGCATCAAGAGGATGAGTTAACCCCCTGGCACTCGGGCAAGTAGATGCTTTTAATCTATCCCAAGCACTTACGGCAAGTCAGAATGAAGAGGGAAACCTGTACTGTACACAGGAAAAATCATCTGGTAAATTACCAATATGCCGGGAATCTATCCCAAGCACTTACGGCAAGTCATATTGGTAATTTACCAGATGATTTTTCCTGTGTACAGTATAGGTTTCCCTCTTCATTCTGACTTGCTGTAAGTGCTTGGGATAGATTAAAAGCATCTACTTGCCCGAGTGCCAGGGGGTTAACTCATCCTCTTGATGCTCACAGTGGGGGCAGAGGGACGTTGGTTACAAGATTGTGACAACGTGAGTTAACTTTTACCTGGTCGTGGTGTAGTGGTATGCTGCCTGGCTCTCACCTGAGAGTCCCTGGTTTGATTCCCAGCATATTGGTAATTTACCAGAAGTAAGAGTAGCATTTCAATACATGGATGAGGAGCTGATGAAAAAACTAATAGTGGCCATGATCCGCCCCAGGCTAGAATATGCCGCAGTACTGTGGTCCCCACACAAAAAGAAAGATATAAACAAGATTGAAAGAATTCAAAGAACAGCAACTAAGATGGTCCCCAGTCTGGCAGATCTGTCGTACAGAGAGTGACTGGAAAAGCTGGATTTGCCTTCCCTAGAGGAAAAGAGAAAGAGGGGCGACATGATTGCAGTGTTCAAGGCCATGATGGGAGTAGATAAAATTGACAGAGAAGATCTGTTTTTATGGGATAAGAGAGTAATAAGAGGACACGGAAGGAAACTGAAGAAGCCAAGTTGCTTGAAGGACATCAAGAAATATAGTTTTCATCATAGATGTATAGACCTGTGGAATAACCTGGACAAAGAGATCGTCCAGTCTAAAAACTTAAACGAGTTTAAAGCAAAATTTGACTTACTGAGAAACAGAGACGGGACCCCACGAGCGTAGCTAATTTCCTGTATATCACAACTAGGTAAATACACACACTTACTTACTTTTGACTAAAAGTTCCTTAAACTCTTTTGACTACTAGTTCTATACTGCATATCTTTACTACAGTGGCTTACCCTGAGGTCCTCCAATGTCCCCAGAGGAGTAATAAAGCTTTAACTGTAATTGTTTTAACATTTTTATGAATCTGTAAACAGTAAGCCATCATTATAATTATGTCACATTTTTTGACTTTCTTGTCTGCTGACAGGTCACCAGTAGTTTACCTATAAAAATTACCAGCTGTTGTTCTGTTGTTATTTATTAAGGTGATTTGCAGCATGAGTTTTATGGCAAAAGTTGTATTCATTCAGAATGCATCCCTGACTTACAATGAGTGCTACCTGTATTTATTATCCATTCCAATCTACACAACATACATTCCTTAACAGTTTCATATACTGAACACAGTCTATACTTTTCAAAAAACTGTAATAGTGAACCAGTGCACCAGTATTCAGCTCTCTTTCAGCCTATGGTACTCTGTTCTTCGTCAGTGTCTCCTTAGCATTAGCCACATTTCCTTCCTGGAACCTTAACTTTACTCTGCTTCAGCATCCATATACCCCCCTCATTCAACCTTGTCTGTACTCTTGTGCACTGTATTACTTCACTACCAATGTGGTGCTGGTGAGGATCCTACATGTGGTGGCAATGTGTACCCAGGGTGAAGTGAAGCAGCTGCAGCATCCACCCAGGAGCCAAACCACCTCATATTTTCCCAAACTTTACTGCAGGGATGTACCCTGGTCCCACCGTGGTGAGGTAGTGTCTGTCAGAAGACTCTGGTTCCCTACATTGTGTATGTATTGTACCTGTAAGCAGTTGTTTATCTGTGGTTGATGGGTCTGCTTAGCCAGAGAGACTGATGCTAAGCCACAACAATAACCACCACAACCATCACAAGAATTCTTTCTTTCTTTTTTTTTAACATCTTCAATAATCCCCTATGTTAACCTTATGATATGCTTTATCCAGATGCATATAGTACATGGCATAACATATCTTGCAGTTCTTTTGACATATTATACTTGTTCCACGTGACTCCTACCACATTGGAAACCACTCTGTTCATCACTTAACTGCTATCCAAATATATATATATATATATATATATATATATATATATATTTTTTTTTATATATAACTACTGTTACACTGAGCTGCATGAAGTTATGAAGGAAGAATTTTTACATTATTTTTTACTTTTGTACAAGGGCAGTGTATCACAAACCTACCTGGTATCTTCATCACAGTGAAGTATTTATATATTCCTCCTACAAAACTCCATCCATAATATTCCACATTTATGGGTGATTTCTTAGTAGCCATCGGTCCAGTTCATTTAATAGTTCTGTATATTGCCTTATCAACACCTGTTGCCATGCCTTTCTGTTCTTCATCCTTTTTATAGCCCTGTCCACTTCTGCCATTGACAGTCTCTTGGACCTCGTCTGAGGTGTAGGGGGGACCTGAGACTAGGATTTAAATATAGAATAGATAGATATATAGATTAATTGATCAGAAAGTTTAAACAATTATACGTAGATAGCATGGACAAACTGAAAGATTGTATATGACTACAATGGAGAAAAAAATAAATGTGATGCTGTTTGAGTGTGATGGGAGACAAGGAAGGCCAAGTAGTACAGTATATGGGTTGTTTTTGTTGTGGCCTCAGGCTTATCTGAACATAAACTTAGTTGACTGGAGGCTCAAGCTGCCCTTCTCTTGTAGTCCACTATCCTCTTTTTGGGTGATAGGAAGACAAATGAGGGACATCCATATAACCAGGCCAGAATAGCCCAAGTGTATCAGTGCCATCATGTGAATGTGTAAAGTGAGGAATAAATTTCAGGAAGTAAAAGAATCACTGAGGGATTGAAATAGTTGGGTGAGGTTTGACTGAAGGTACATATGACAAGAGTTTCACCCCATCTAAACTTGACTGGCAGTAGATCAATTCCGCCCCACAGGCGTTGCAAGTGCAACATTAACACATGAGACTTCATTTGAAAGGCATATGCAAGAGGAGTCGAACCAAAAGTTTTGCAGGCTTAAATGAGTTAATAAATTTAATACCCATACTGTTGATAGATCTGTTGCTGTCAGTTTTTATTGTTCCTGTTTCTGGATCCTACCACTCCCTTTCATACTGTATTGAAAAAACAGGGCTAGGATGAGGATGCACATAATAAATTATGTCTGTATGAGTTTTGTGTCAAAGTTTAGCTTAGAATAGTAAATATAATGTTACTGGTAAGCCAGGAAAGCTGTTCCTAGTATCAAAGTTGGCACTGAGTAAGTAAATTTTAATGGATGTATTTTACCCACACACTGTTCGGCCAGACTGCTTAGGGAACAACTACTGCTAATAAATTATGTGTAAATAACTGTTTGGGTCAGATAAGGACCTTCTCTAGGTACAATATGAACTGTGCAGGCTTTAAGAGGGTTCAAGTCTCTTCAGGCACAATTATCGAAGTCTGTTTTTAGATTGGTACTGTATTCTGGAACAGGATCCTAGTCAGACTAAAATTCTGTGTTGTTGTGGGTGTAATTTATCCACTAGTAATCAGAGCATTGTAAAACAAGGAATTAGAAGTTTAGAATCATGTTAGATGTCAGTAATATATTAAATATTTTATACATGAACATTTACAGTGAAATAGGTTGGAGGAATAAGTGGTGTTCTGATTATGTTGGTGATTAAAAGTATCAGCAGTGATTATTCAGGGTAGTTATATGTCTGACTAATGTATACTGCAGTTAGTCAGTTCTACAAGTTTAGCAGACTGCCATCTGTCATACTCCAGTATAAGCAGAGCCTAAGTTATCAGGTTTATTGTTGTCTTTGTATGAAATTATTGCTTAGATCCCTATATTTTAATTACTGATTGAAAGTCATAAGTTTTTAGCAGTATCTTGTTATCACGAATACTCATTTTTCAACTACTGATCAAAGATCATTTACTTTTTAGGAGTTTAATTCTCTAGAATCTAAAACATCCAGGCCTTTTATTTTTTTTTCTATACAAGGTTTCAACAGTATTTTTTTTATTTTTTTATTTTTTAGATTATGCTGAAGAGTATGCATAGATCAGCATTGCAGTAAAGCTCAGGAGAAAACACTAATTGTCTCAACTCTTGTTACATAGACTATCTGTGTGTCTCTGCCCTCATATAAGAAGTCTGCATAATTTAGATCTTACTGTATCTTTTTTAATTCCTTACCAAATTATCAACAGCATCCCTCATGACTCTTTGTGATGAAGCTCTACAATTCTCATATGCCTGTGAACTTAACTACTGACCAAGCAAATAACCCAATAATGTATTAGTAATACTTGCAGTCATGTCAAACATTTTGAGTAATGCTGTGCTTTTTTGTGGAATCAGAAAAATGTTGATACAGAATTTGGTTAGACCCAAGGAAAGGTACTGTCAGGAACCATTTGATCCCATAGTTTTTTCTCACCTGAAATCCTCTTCATGCCACAGTTTGAGGTCTTACAGGTACCTTGTTAGACAGACTTTTTAGTTATCATGATAAAACTTTGCAGATACAGTATACAGTTTTTTCTGTATATAATGTTAGTGTATAGATTATGTGGTAGGTGAGGGCACTCACCTTCCATTCACTCAATGTAGTGCTGCTCTCGAGTGACTGTCCTTTCCCTCTTTCCTCCCTTCTTTCCTTTCTTCCTCTTCTGTCTTTTTTCCATCTTTCATTCCTCTTCTGTCTGTGGGTGACTCTACACTGAGTGACTGGTTTGTTGTACACCAGGAAACCATTTACTATGCTGGGTGGTAATCATAAAACCAGATGATGGTGCCTGGTGGTTTAGTGGGTAATGAAGGCACTTCAACCGGGTTGAGCCTGTGTTGGTTTTTATCCAAGGGGTGGTTGGGGTGGGGTGGTTGAGTGTTGCAGCTGCGTGAGTCTTACATGAAGGAGTGTTAGTGCCAGCTTTAACATATGGATGTGAAACTATGGTGTGGCATGAAAATGAAAAGAGTAACAGAGTGGAGATGGGACTGCTGAGGAATGTATGTGGAGTACAGAGGGTGGATAGGATACAAAATAATGTGATTCGTGAAAGATGTGGAGCGAGGAAGTCTGTGGACACCAGAATCGAAGAGTGTACTGGGGTGGTATGGTCATGTGGAGAGAATGGATAACAATAGAGTGGTGAAAAAGGTATATCTGAGTGAATTTGAAGGAGGGAAGAGATGAGGTAGGCAAAGGAGAAGGTGGAGAGATATGGTGAATTAGTGTTTTTTTTTTTAATGCAAGAAAGAAGGAACCAAAGGCTAGGAGCCTGCAAACCATTCCTTCCAAGAAAAAATGATCATAGGAAGTAGGAAGTACAGACAGAGGGAGACAGTTCCAGAGTTGGCCTGTTGCATAAGTGAAGGACTGGGAGTAAAGGTTAACTCTTTCATTAGAGAGTTGGACAGAAGAGGGATGAGAGTGAGGAAGAGAGGTTTGGAAGTCGGTGAGGCTAGGGAACTGACAAGAGAACAAACTGGCTAGATGAATGTTGTGAGGAGAAGTGTATGATCAGGGATTTGGCACCACTTTTTAACGTGGTAGCGTCTGGCTTGACTCTCTTGGATTCATTTATGTGAAGCTTCAAAACGTGGTGGATGTTTTTGGTGTATCTGATAGAGCCAGGATTCCGGGGGCTTGAATGATGAGTGAATGGAAGTATGGCCCATTGGATTGGGCAAATTTGGGCTGTCTGGACATTGCTACTCCTCACCCTGCCCTAGGATGGGAAAGGAGGTCCGGATGATGATGATGATGATGACGATGATGGTTTGGGTTTATTGCTCACATAATGCCACCCCGGGATGAGTGTGGCTGGTCACTTTCACCTTCAATGTCAGGACCAACTTGCCTGGTGCCGGGCTTCTACGCTCCTCATAGGGCAACACAGGATCAGATGATGATGATGATGATGATGAAATTTGGGGTAATTTTCTTTTCTTTCTGATATAGAAATCTTCCCAGTTTGTGATTTTTGATGTTAGACAAAGAAGCACAGTGATGCCCAAAAAGTTTTTTAACTGCAAATTGACATTACTGCAGAAATCTAGCAAGGAACCTGCACTTACTTCCATGTACTGTTGAGATGCAGTGGCCCTTCTTGATGTCCTTTGTCCCTCCTTACATCTCTCTCTCAACTATTAACCTAACTGGGGTTCAAATTGCAGGTTTAAAACTTCCTGATCCAAGAAGAGGTTCAAGATTACCAGGTATGTGGTTTCTGAATCTGCATGTGGTGGTATTGTAAGGCTGTTTTATAACCTTTTGTGAGACTATCATTTTATTCATATAAACCTTTTCATGTTTGTTTTCTCTGCATGTTTATGTTGTAATCAGTTATCTGTCATGGACTGCTTGCTTTCATACTCTTTTGTAATACTGTATATTTGCTTGTATAAAAAGAATGTCTTATTTCAGTTATCGTAAATTCCTTCTTTTGGTAGGTGGCTGGCTACCACCAACTGTGCATTGATGTGTAGCTATAAGCTTTGAATCTAGCCAACCAGTTGTTCATCCAGGCAAGGAAGTTACCCAAGCATGGGTACTCATACCTGTAGTCTTGCTGTACAACTTGTACTTCTGATCTCCGTATGACAGTTGTGCCAGGGGTTGGAACAGAAAGATTGCTATGCAAGTAATCCCTGTATGTCATACCAGTGACTAAATGGGGAGGGGTGTGTAGGCTGGTAATTCCAGTGGTATTATCTCTCCCAAAGGAATAAATTATACATCATTAGAAAGGAAATTTACTCAGCTATGTCATAGAGCAAAAAATATTATTGTATCTTGAATTTTTTTTCATGATATTTTAAAAAGTAAAGGGTAAAATTTTTGCATGTCGGCTAAACTCTGCTCACTTTTTTTTTTGCATTTCATTTTGCATATATTGCTTTTTTGAACATAGTATTGTAAAGTACAATTACTAAGCTTCAAAACGAGGCCATATTGAGCTCTCTATGATGAATAATAACTTTGCTACATGCCATAGTAGTAAAACATCTCTACGCGACTTCGCACAGTGTTGCACTTTAATTTTTCCCATTCTTATAATTTTCCAAAGCCAAAACAAACAAGTCTATTTACGTTAAATTTTGTTTCTATAGAGTCTTTTCTCTCACAATTTTAAATCCTTAACACAACACACTGTTTTTTTCACTGCACAACACTCAAAATTCCTGTGTGGTCTAGTGGAGAAGTTCTTGCTGTTTATTCACTGTCAGAGTCTGAGAGTATCACTGGCAGGCGACCTAGGGGTGCATCGCTGGGTCGTGGAGATGGCGTACCCACCTCAGACGACTCTGAAGACAGCCGCAAACTCACGTCGAGCAGTGACTCCACCGTGGCTGATGTGCTGGGCTGTGGCTCTGAGCATGAGGGCCTGTCTTGGGGAGGCAACGGAGTGGAGCCAGGGCTGGGCACAGTGGGGGTCACGGGCCTGAAAAAACTGTCAATGGTTGATTGACGCAATGACCGACGATTCTGTCGATTGATGATGCTCTGCCTGAAAGCACGCACTTCCTCCACGAGTCCCAAGGGCCCCATCACCTTGTCGCAGTCCGGATGTTCCAGGTAGTCCAGAACAAACTCTAGGTGTTCTCGGAGTGCGCTCAGCTTGGGGATGGCTGGAGTAGTGTCCTGCTGAGAGGAGTCCGCATCATCATCGCCGTCCTCGTCGGAATCTTCAGGCTGGGTACTGACACCTGCAACTGAAGATGCGATCTCGATATCAGACAGGGTCTGATACCCAGGACTGCCCTCGTCATCATCCAACCACTCACGTACTTCGTCCACATCAACATCATCACCTTGCGCATGTAGACGTGCATGGAAGTCATCCACATCGAAACCTAGGAAATCGTGCTCCACATCCATTCCGAGAAGCAGACGAGACCAACCATTTTCTGGAGTCTTGACAGGGATTTCCTTCCATGCACTGGCCCAGTTGTAAATGGCAGACTTGGTGTTGTAGCGGCGAAGGTTTTCCAAAGTCTGCTGGCCTCGCGTGTCCTGTCCCTCTCTGCGCTTGTCCTCGTCCTCGAGAACAACCATCACCTCGTCCAGGAACTTCCGTCGGTATAGCCGCGTCGTTGCCACGATCACTCCTTGGTCCATTGGTTGGATGAGAGCAGTAGTATTAGGTGGCAGAAACATGCACCTAATGCGGCCATTCACAGCCACCAAGTCCTTGTCGCACGGGTGGGCAGGTGCATTGTCAAGGAGAAGAAGGGCCTTTACCTGGTCGCCTGGGATTCCCAGTTTCTCCGTCTGGTAATGTATGACCTCCTTGACGAAATGGCGGTGGAACCAGTCTTTGAAGATGTGGGCTGTAAACCATGCCTTCAAGGAATGGTACCAGACGACAGGAAGGACGTTCATCACCCCACAAAGACACCGAGGCTGCTTTGCACGGCCAATAATAATGGGGTTAAGCCGGTGCATGCCGTTAGCATTAGCACAACACAAAGCAGATAGCCTTTGCTTGGAGAGCTTGCGGCCAGGTACACGCTTCTCCGTCTCCTCGGCAAGAGTGTTCGTAGGCAAAGAGCGATAGAATAAACCAGTTTCATCAGCATTATAAACTTGACCGAGAGTGAGGCCCTCCCTGTCGATCAAGCCCTCCACCTCGTGCTGAAACTCCTCTACTCCATCCTTGTTAGCGTCCAAAGCTTCGCCATGAGACTTACGGTTGGTAAGGCCATTCCGTAACTTGAACGCGAAGAGCCAACCCTCGGATGCCTTGAAGTCTAGGGTGTCGTGAAGCCTTGCGAACTTCTCAGCAGCAGCCTTCAGCTCCGTACCACGTACCATCACACCAGCAGCACGTTGCTGTCGATACCAAATCAACGTGGAGCGGTTGACTTCAGCAAACTTGGGAGTAAACATCACCTTCCTCTCCACGTTGCATTTACTTTTCGACAAGAAGTCAGCCGTGTACTGCATGAGTTTGTCTCGGGATCTCTTGATATCAAACAAAGTAGATTGGGCCAGGTTGAACTCACGAAGGATGCGTGACGAAGACCATCCTGCATCTACTTTCTCTAATATCTCCCTCTTCTTCTCCAGAGTCAAAACCACTCTCTTCCTCTTCTCAGGCGGTGAGGCCATCATCACACACACAAAGGAGAGGCACGAGAGCAGCAGGAGTGCCTGTAGCAGGTAAGGCACCACCACAAAAGCAAGCACGTGGGTAGCCATGACGACGAGCGTACACTCACGACGAGACGGGCGGAAAGTGGGGAGGATGTGGGGGCACTCTAGCGGACGTCGGAGGAATGACGGACCAAAACAAGGCTGTCCCGTGCCACGCGCGCCACGTTCAAATTACGGGCGGGAAAAAGTCGGATTTTTTTCGAATTTTTTGTGGTTTTCGGACCATTTTCGGAATATTGGATCCTAGGACGATTATGTCCGGTAAGTGGGGATGTCCGGAAAGTGGACGTCCGGACAGTATAGGGATTACTGTATATATATATATATATATATATATATATATATATATATATACACACACACACAGTCATCCTTCTACAATCTGACGTAATAGAGCCAAAGGCATGTCGGGAAAGTGGTCCCGTTCAGAAAGTGGGCCCCTGGCTCCTGGACTGGTACTTAAGGACCCTAACCCAGCCTAACTTTGAAAGCCACCTAAATAACTCCGTGCCGGACATGCATAGCACCTATTTAAACCTATAAGACCCTATTCACACCAATAATGAACATAAAGTATGAAATAAATGAAAAGGAACCAAAGAATGAGCAATTAGAAGTGACTGTACCTCAGCCAGGGTACTTACAGCACGTCTGTGGCCACCTTCTCTAAAGCTTTGGCAGTGGTGAAAATGCTCTTGAAGCACGTACAGTAATCCAGTGTTGTGCTGCCCTTAATTCATTGCACTGTGAGTTATAATTGTTTAACACTGCACATTGTACTTAACTGCACCACGCCAGTTTCAACAGCCAATTTGCACTCCACAGATAATCCTTTGCACTCTAAATTCTAATTTCTTAACACTGCACAACACTGTAAATTCCCGTGAGGTCTAGTGGCGAGGTATTGCAGTTTATTCACTGTTTATTCACAAAAAACAAGCACGTGTGGCTTCCATTGCGATAAGCATCTACTCGCGATCGAAGTTAGGCAGTAACTGTTGGACAGTGTTGGTGACGGGGAAACAGTGTTGCCAGATCGCAACGGTCATGTTACCAAACTCCTCAATTTTTATTATCAAATTTAACTTTTCATTACCAAATCCGTAAAGCTAGCATTATTCTTCACTAATTATATGAGGCCCCTAATAACATAGTGTACCAAATGCCACATGTTGAAAACGGAGAAAAACGCAGTTAAAATTGTGTAACTTTCAAAATTCCATAACTTTGGATCTAGTGAATATTTTTTTTTTTTTTTTTTTTTTTTTTTTTTTTTAGCTTGAAGTTCGTACTTTCATGTCATGCTAATCTTGGTAGAAGAGAAATTAGTAGCATTCTGAAAGGTACAACAATAGCTGCATTTTTCTCCAGTGTGGTTATTGAGAGAGAAAACGTACTCACAGTAAGCATTTTTAACAATCAAACCAACCAAAGATATCAATGGGAAATGTTTACAAAAGCAAAATAGATGTATGTAATACTATTTTCGGAAAGTAAAAAACCATCATAAAAGAAAAATCTTTCATTTTAGCCATTTGAGAAAAATGTTAAGCACTTTTTCTGTTATGATGAGGACCAGCAGCTTTTTGCTCACTTCTAGAGTCACTCATGTTCTCGAGACAATGAGAAAAAACACTAAAACAGCTCTGAAAATAGCCTGTTACCCAGCCAGTGTTCTAGGCTGGCTGGTAAACAAAAAAACTGCGTCACGTCGCGACCGATTCCCAGATCACAGTTGCCAATGTCTTGCTGAGCTCTCTGCCTTTCCCATTTCCTGTACATTATGGCAAACTTACCCATAAAATCACGCAATTTTATGGTAAAATATTCTGTTATGTTAGAATACTGGTACATAATTAATAATGTTATAAAAAAAATGCATGACTGTGAGCATAAAGAAATGCTAGTATCTGGTAGCACCAGACAACACGTTGCTGGGAGGCACTTCGCACATTCTGTGACCAGCATGAAGGCTTGTCGACGCATGAGGTGAAACGAGCAGTGAGACCATGTTACAGAAGGGGTATTTGGACCCTAATGCCAGTTGCTTTCTATACCTCGTGGTTGCTTTCCAGATCAAAGAGGGTTTGGGCTACATACTGTAGTGGTATACTTAACTCAGTTTCGCTTGCAGTGGTGCACGGTACACTATGTTATTAGGGGCCTCATATATACAAGTGGAAATACATGTATTCACTCTCCTTATAATTAACAGCATGTTGATTATTTTCATGCTATGTAGGCTAGCAGATTAATCAGAGAGAGTAGACAATCCACCATCTCCTTCCTGTGTATCCTCATACATGTGAAAAATCCGTTTGATAATGCATTATTCTGATTCATTACCAAACGAATATTTCGTTACCTAATTGGCCCACATTTGGTAATGAAAAATACCAAATAGCAACCCTGACAGGAGAGGGGGGAGGAAGGAAGGGGTGAATGGGCTGTGGTGTAAACAGCTGTTCGGCGCTGCGCGACAATTTCAAATTACGGATGGGAAAAAATTAGGATTTTGGGGGGATTTATTCTTTTTTTGGCCATTTTTGGGTTTCGAAAGTCCAGGCCCACAATGTCCGGTAAGTGGGGTGTCCGGAAAGTGGACGTCCAGATAGTACGGGGATTACTGTATGTACTGTATATATATATATATATATACAGTATATACAGTCATCTCGCCTAAAGTGCGCCTTTGCAAAGTGCGTCTTGCATAATGTGCGATGGGGGTCTATCTGACGATAATTATTTAGAAAGTGCGTTTGCTACTAGCAATGTGCGACGGGCATCAAAAATTGAGGCAAATACGGTATTCTCTCGCAACTGGCGAGCATAATTTGTAGCGTGCAATGGGTAAAGGTGCGGCTGGTGAGTATGTGTGGTGGGGTGCGGCTGGTGTGTGATTGGGTTCCGAGACAATTCGCCGTCAAAACATGGATGATTCCCCGTCAGGACAATTTACACCCTGGATGATTCCCATCATTCTATAAATATACTTATTATTAATTAATCAGTAGTTTAATAACTATTTCAGGGGGATCCATCAAAGTCTATGTTCAGTAGTGTAGGCTTTAAATATTGTTTATTAGTTGCACATTTAGTCAATAATTAACTTGTTTTTTCCTCGCTGTAGTCGCCTTTAAATTATACTCTAGTGTCACCCATAGCTGTCTTCGTTAATAATGGCGAATAGTCTTGTTATTGTTGTGATGGCGAATTGTCCTGAAACCTTCCGTGGTACGGCCTCAAGTACAACAACAACAATTCACTTTATCTACCCTCTGTACAATGCTGGTAAGGTCTTGATTTTCATAATAAATATGCAGTATTACTCTTGCATGTTTCTAATGTAAGTTTTCCCTTTGCATTTTAGTTAGGAATCGGCATTGGTGAATCAATATATGAAAATTCAGGATGTGTTGCCCACAAAGTCATTTTAACATGGGATCCTATGCTTCACAAAGTTCAAATTTATAAAGTGCGACAGGCTGTGTTGCCCATATTCATGCATTTTAAGTGAGATGACTGTATATATACAGTACCCTCGCGTCCAACACGCGTTAGTCCAGCACGATTCGGGTCCAGCACGGAGAGCAATTAATTAGTATTATTTAATACGATTTAATTACTGCAACACGAGTGTGTTAGCATAACACGCACAGAGCTCCGAGAAGTGGGCGAAATCCGCAGAGTTCACTCTAGCACGATCACCCCCGGTCCACCACGGTCATACTGGACATTCCCATGATGATGATAGCCAATGAAAACTTCTGATCAAGTAGCCTTCCCCGCCCGCTATCGTGACGTGATCGTGATGCCGCCCAATTAAAAACGCTTTTGGTGTCATGTGATGTTTTGTTTAAATTTCTCCCGCCACAGCGCCACTCAGTCGCATAATTACATTGGAAGGTGCTTTTTTCTTGCTGCATTTTCTGACCTTGTTACTGCATTTTACCCTGCTCACGATGCCTAGGAAGCCTTCTCAGAACCCCAAGAAGCGTCGGCACCTCCCTCAGGCCACCAAGCTAGAAAGCATCGAGAGGAAGAAGAAAGGGGAGAGGAAAGTTGACATTGCCAAGGCCTACGACATGAATGAACCCAACGTGATCATAATAAAAAACTAAGACAAGATCCTGGCAGCCGAAGGCTATCACACGGCACTTCATACCAGGTTTGCCGAGGATACGATGGTATATCGGAATGGTAACGTGGTAAAATTGCCGACGATACCACGGGCATTTGGAATTCATCTGGATTGATTCCTGCCGAGGATACGACGGCCAAACAGTGTGACCAAAACCCAGGCGATTCAACAGGGAATGTATCGTACTACAGCATTGAACATTTAGCCTGACACTGAATACATATTAATATTTTAGAATAAATATCAATCATTTTGAAACCCTTCTCATCGGCGTGCGTACCAGTTTATAAACAAAGTTGCTTCTCCTTATTCTCTACCGAGTCAGCGACAGTGATCACTTTCCACAGTCATGAGACGGGACTCTGGCAACAGTGTGAGAAGCATGCACTTTGCCGAGGATTACGGTACTAGGACAGGCAGAAGCGGGACCTTCCATGGCTGTGGACGAAGATAGTGATTCTGAGTGTGATTTCGAAGGATTTATGAGGGAGGTTGAGGAGGAGCAACAGCCATTACCCACTAGTGACGCCAGCAGCCATCCTCTGGGGACCCAGTAGGACTACCTACAGCCTTGGATACCACCTTCCATTCCCAGCAAGCCCACCAACACTATCCTAAAAGGTCAGTTATCATTCATAGCACAGTACCATTTATTATAATTACAATAGTACCAATATATGTATAGATATATGGTAGGTATTTAGGGTGACAACTCCCAGGGGTGGCTGACATAATTCATTTTTCCCCATAAGCTCTATTGTTAGTCCAACACGTTTTTGGTCCAACATGTGACCCATGCATGACAATATTTCCGTGCTGGACGCGAGGGTACTGTACTCTGATGGCTCTGTAGCTATCTTCTACTGATAAAGCAGACCTCTTCACTTAGACTTTTTCCTCCAATTCCACCATAGACGATTCGGTGCTGTTCCTCCATCACTTCCTCCCTCTGACTTCCTCATGGCTGACATTAAAGTTTCTTCAGCTGATGTCTTTTCTGCCATCACAGGCTTCAGTACTAGTAAGGCATATGGGCCTGATGGAGTCCCTCCTGTTGTTCTCAAGAACTGTGCTTCTGTGCTTACACCCTCTGTAGGCAAACTCTTTTGCCTTTGTCTGTCAACTAGAACCTTTCCATCTTGCTGGAAGTTTGCTCTCATTCAGCCAGTCCCAAAGAAGGGTGACGATTCCCAACCCTCTAACTATCGTCCAATTGCTTTAACATCCGGTATCTCAAAAGTTTTTGAGTCAATTCTTAATAGAAAAATTTTAAAGCATTTTTCCTATCACAACCTTCTTTCTGATCATGAGTATGGGTTCCGTCTGGGACACTCCACTGGCGATCTTCTCACCTACCTTTCAGACTCCTGGTCATCCTCCTTTCGGGACTTTGGCGAAAGCTTTGCCATTGCACTTGATATCTCAAAGGCTTTCGATTGAGTGTGGCATAAATCTTTAATTTCCAAACTACCCTCTTACGGTTTCTATCCTTCTATCTGTGCCATCATCTCTAGCTTCCTTTCTGGTCGTTCTATAGCCGTTGTTGTAGACGGCCATCGTTCTTCTCCTCGATCTATCAACAGTGGTGTTCCTCAGGGCTCTGTCCTATCACCAACTCTCTTCCTTTTATTCATCAATGGCCTTCTAAACTGTACATCTGACCCTATCCATCCATACGCTGATGACTCCACCCTTCACCTTTCCATTTGGTTCCCGCAACGTCCATCTCAGCATTTACTTCAACAAACAAGGGATGAGGCTATGGCACACTTAATGTCTGACTTGGCTTGTATCTCTGACTGGGGTAAAAATAATTTGGTCATTTTTAATGCATCAAAGACTCAGTTTTTACACCTATCAGCCTGACAAAATCAACAGATATACCCACTAACGTTTAATAATATTCAGCTTAATCCTGCATCATCCTTGAACATGCTTGGGGTTTCATTTTCTCGGGACTTGTCTTGGAAAGATCATATTACATCTCTTGTAAAATCTGCTTCCAAGAGATGGGTGTGGTAAGCCAACTCCATTTCTTCTTTACCCCTGCACAATTGTTGATTCTATACAGGGGTTTTATCCGCCCCTGTGTGGAGTACAACTTTCATGTGTGGGGAGGCTCCCCACATACAGCTCTTCTCAATAGGGTGGAGTCAAAGGCTTTTCGTCTCATTAACTGTCCTTCTCTTACTGACTCTTGAACCTCTGTCTCTTTGCCACACTGTTGCATCTTTATCTCTTTTCTGTCATTACTTCAATGGTCACTGCTCCTCTGAAATGTCTACATGCATTCTTCCACCTCTATGACGGGTGCATCTGGCAGCAAACTCTCATCCCTTTTCTGTCCAACTCTCTAATGCAAGAGTTAACCGTTACTCCTGGTCCTTCATTTATGCAACAAGTCAACTCTGGAACTGTCTCCTTCTGTCTGTATTTCCTGCTTCCTATGATCTCCAGTCTTTCAAACGCAGTGTGTCCAGGCATCTCGAAATGATCGGATCTTGAATTGGCTCTCTTGTATTTTGTTTTTCTCTTGGAAGGAACAATAATAGCGGGCCCACGGCCTGTGGTTCCTTCTTCCTCGCATAAAAAAAAAAGGAAAACTTCCAGCAAGAAGGAAAGGTACAAGTTGAAAAACAAAGGCGAAAGAGTTTACCTAGGCAGGGTGTAAGCACAGAAGCACAGTTCATGAGGACAACAGGAGGGACTCCATGAGGCCCATATACCTTGTTAGTACTGAGACCAGTGATGGCAGAAAATACATCAGCTGAAGACATTTTAATGTCAGCCATGAGGAAGTCAGAGGGGGGAAGTGATGGAGGAACAGCACCAGAATCGTCTAAGGTGGAATTGGAGGAGAAAGTCTGAGCGAAGAGATCTGCTTTATCAGTTGAAGAAATAGCTACAGAGCCATCAGAATAGAAAAGAGGAGGGAAGGATGATGAGGTAAAGTTGTTAGGAAGGTTTTTGGCAAGGTGCCAGAAGGAGCGGGAAGAATTCGAGTTGGAGAGTTGAGAGCACTTAATACAATGAAATTATTTTTAGCAGACTGAAGAACAGACTTAGCATGATTCTGGGCAGAAACATAAAAAAGATGTGATTCAGGGGTGGGTTGTCTCTGGTACCTTTTATAGGACCTCTCCTTGTTGCAGACAGCATTAGAACAAGTGTGATTAAACCAAGGCATTCTTCCATTAGTCAGAGGATATGAGAAAGGAATGTATGCTTCCATGCCCGAGAGAATAACCTCTGTAATGCGCAAGGCACACTTAGATGGCTCTTGACCATGGAAGCAATAATCATTCCACGGAAAATCAAAGAAGTACTGCCTGAGGGCCGCCCAATCTGCAGCTCCAAAGTGCCACAATCGACATTTCTTTAGAGGGTCCACAGGCCGTACTGGAGCGATAGGACAGGCTAAGGTAATAATCTTATGATCGGAGGATTCCAACAGAGAGGAAAGGTTAACAATGTAAGCAGAAGGATTAGTTGTAAGGAAGAGGTCAAGTATGTTGGAGCTCTCTCCAAGGCGGTCAGGGATACTGGTAGGGTGCTGTACAAGCTGCTCTAGGTCATTAAGGATAGAAAAGATGTAGGCTTGTTCACCAGATGGATCAGTGAAAGGAGAGGAGAGCTAAAGGTGATGGTGAACATTGAAATCTCCTAGAATGGAGATTTCAGAGAAAGGAGAAATGGATAGAATGTGTTCCATCGTAGGAGTAAGATAGTCGGAGAATTTTTCATAGTCAGTAGAAGTCGGGGATAAGTAAACAGCGCAGTTATATTACGTCAGAGAATGACAGGATAGCCGAAGCCAGAGAGTAGAGTACTCACAAAAATCAAGTTCAGGAACATAAGAGCAAGATAACTTATTGCGTACATATACACAGCAGCAACCTTCGGCTTTGAAATGAGTATAAATAAAGTAGTAGGATACAGAGAAGGGTTTGCTATCAGTTGCCTCAGACAGTTGAGTCCCAGTTAGGAAGAGAAGGTGAGGTTTAGAGGAGGAGAGGTGGTGTTCAACAGAACGAAAGTTAGAGGAAAGGCTGTGAATGTTGCAGAAATGAAGAAGTGAGTCAGACAGTGGTTCCAGGCAGCTCATTGAGTTGTCATCAGTAGAGGGGCAGATGGTGGGGACATATATGCCCCCTGCCCCAGGACTCTGAAGCTTGATTAGTTTCATTTTTAAAGGCTCCAACATGCTTGCATGTGTCGGCCTTGGTCACTTAATGGCGGCTCTCCACGCTGCACGATCCATTGCAGCCTCCCTGTTCAGTCCCTTAACCCTTAGGTCACACTTAATGACCTCGTCCCATGTCTTTCTCGGTCTACTCCTCATAACCCCACCCCCAGTATTAACACTTCTTACCTTCCTCACCCAATTATCATCCTCCATCCTCGTCTCATGTCCAAACCATCTCAATCTACCCCTCCTCATCACAACACCAATACACTCCAGTCCCATCCTACCTCTCAACTCTTCCATCATAAACCCAGCCCCTCCAGGCCTTGGACACAGGGACGCACTGCACATCCACCTAATCATTGTCATTTCTGTACGTCTGATCCAGCGAATATCTTCCTCCTTCACTGCCCAGGTCTCACTACCATACAGCATTACACTCCTAACACATGCTGCATACAAAGACCCCTTAGCATGTAGGTAGAGTCCTCTCAATGTCAGGAGAGGCAAGAGCTCCCTGAACTTATTCCAATCACTTCTCACCCTAGCCACAGAGCTAGCTCCAGCCCCATTTTTCTCTTCTAATTTTGGAAAAGGAAATGTAGTGTGTACTGTGCATGTAGTTTGGTGTTGACAGAGAAATTTGTATTGGAGAGCATACTGGCCTACTCTTTGTGTTACTGAAACACTGAAAAAGTTTAGCAAAGGAGGATGGTCAGGAACTATAGTAGGACTCGCGCACGTTTGCGGCTGTGGTGTGGCTCGCAACTGTGTACAATGGTGCCATGTTTCCCCAACTTGCGATGTGAAACGGAAGCTATTTATGTACAAGGCATCACAAATTCGATAAATTCAGATGAATAAAACTTACACTTGTGTATTTTGATGGATGAATCAACAGTAATCTTATTATGCATAAAATATTTATACAGTAACACAGAAACATGGCATACATATTGTACAGTGTTGCTAAAAGAAATTGTAGTCACTTTTAATGGTTTTTAGCGTAGTTTTAGGGTGGGTAATAATATCACAGTTATGGATATAAGATAATGAGCCTGAAAAAAGAAGAAATATGCCAATATCCAAAGTAAAAGAAATAATTCATGTAATTCTTGTGAGTGGCAACACTTACACACCCACTCTGGCCTAGGGTAAAGTACGTACCTCCGTAGACCCAACCATAGCTTGTACAGGTGTTGCTAGGGAAAAATGCTCACATTTACCGGCTTTTACCATAATTTTAAGGACGAGGAATAATCACATTTATAATCATAAGCTAATATGTAGGACAAAATAGTAGGCATATGCCAATACTGAAGTAAAAAAAAAAAAATTATTCACTCGCGAGCGGCAACACTTCCACACCCAGTCGACGAGAGAGCGAGAGAGAGAGAGAGAGAGAGAGAGAGAGAGAGGCAGGAGAGGGGCATGCATTGAAAGCATTGTCGGCATCACTAAATATAACAAAACCAAATTAACAAATGAAAGCACAATTATAAATAACTTATAAAAGAATCAAAAGTACTCAGGGTGGCTCACATTTCCCGCCAGGAGAGAGAGAGAGAGAGAGAGAGAGATAACGGTATAGAAAACGTGGCAACACTGTACACAGGTGCGGGCTACACCACAGCCGCAAACGTAGGCGAGTCCTACTATAGTCCTGAGGGCTGATGAAATGGAAGCTCCAGCTCTCCCTGTCATCACCTTTCCATTCATCTTAGGAATACTGCCCTGCTGGACTGGTGCTACAGTCTTCACCTCACAAATTTATATAATTTGTTTTTGTTGTTGCTTTTGTTATGGCCTAATGTTGTGTGGACATGAACCTGGTGGACTGCAGCTGAAGTTGTCCTTAACCAATGGTCCACTATCATCCTTTTTGGGGATATGGAGTAGGGGGACTGTTATATGCCCAGGCAGTAGAACTTTGTATTTGCCCCATATTCATGCCTCTGTATAAAGGAATCACTCGAACATCGACCAGATTTTGTAATGGGATTTAAAGATTAGAAATGTTTTCAGCTTTTTACTCAGTGGTATTGCCTTAAGTTGTACCGTACAGACTGGAAGAATGCACATAGGAATAGGTGCTTATATTATTAAAGGATATCAGTAGTACTTAAAATAAGAGTAAAGTAAAGGGTGGGGACAGACACAATGAGACACCTAGTGTCCATCTGCATAACTTAGGCCTTTTAACCTTTAGTGAGTTATTCACTCATTATCATGGGAGGTCACCTTCTTCACCCATATTACCACAGTTACCCAACTTACTTCCCCTAGGTGTTATCCTAGGTACTGTATTTATTTTATCTCCCAACCCATAGAGGGTGGATGTACACTTAAGTGATGCCAGCTGCCTGTTTTAAGATTTGAATCCTGGTGCTAACGGACTGGCAGCTTCAGTCAGCAGTGCTCGTATAATGTGGGTGATCAGTTTTTCTGTCAAAAAAGCAGAACTGTGTCCTTAAGGTTCTTTTTGGTGTAGATATAGGATGTTAATAGGGTTCTTTGGATCAGACTGTTGTAGACACCTTTCCTGGCCTGCTAACCTGATTGTGCCAAGGACAGGCATGTGTGATAGTTTACAGAATACAGAGAGAAACTAGCTCTCTTATCTTATTTTTTGTTTTTTCTTGGAGGGAACAATCTTGCAGGTTCCGGGCCTTTGGTTCCTTCTTTCTTGCATTAAAAAAAAATATAATTTTATATGAAAGGACGTACTGCCAGCACCTACAGTTAGTGCCCACCAGAGCTGATTCAGTCCCAGACTCAAAGCACTGCAAATCAGAAGACAGACACAATAACTGCTGAGCCACCGTGACTAGAGGCAAAAATTCATGACTTCAGTAAATAGGTTATACTAATGACAGTCAAACCATGAGAATATGAGGCTTGGAGCATATTTTAAATTGTATATGCATAACCTATTAATTTAAGAGATTACTACTTTATGTTTTAAGGTATTTGTATCCATTTTTTATTAGTAATTTTCATTTCATTAAGTTGGCACGACCAGAATAAATAGGGTGAAATATTGTGATTTTCTTGCTTCTCTTTGACATCTTATAACTACTTGTCCTTCCTTGAGAAGTTGTAACCTTTCTTGTCCCTCCTTGACTGTAACTTACCTGTAACTTCCTTGCCTTGTTGTAATTTCATGTCCCTTCATGACATGCAACTATTTGGCTTTGATGGTTTCTGACATACTTATCCCTCTCTTATATAACTTGTCTTGTAATATTCTTTATCCTCTGAAGTATTCTAATTTCCATGACCCCCTCTTGTGTTCTGACATCATTGACTGCCCTTATTTCCTTGACTTCCTAGATGTTGAATTTTCCTTGACTTCCCTTGATTTGTCAAATTTCATTAGCCTTTTGATCTATCTCAGTTTCCTTGACCTTTCTAGAAATGTATCAGTTCCCTCAGCTTCTCATAACACTTGATCATTGTGGATGTTGCAGTTTCCTTAATCTCACTAAAAGTCATAATTTCCATGATTCTCTGCTGTATCCAGATTTCCTCACTCCCTCTTGACATCTGCTATAGTTCTTTCATGTTCACAATGCCTAGATTATTGTCATTTTGTAACTTATTTCACATAGCCCAGTGGCAGAAAAAGTCTACTACGGCACAGCACCCTTTCCATAGTATGTCTTCATGACCAGCACCATATTCTAGTGTTAATGTGCTGTTACACTCAAACATTCAAGACTGAAAGATGGTAGTTATAGGCCAAGTTAGAATAAAAAGAGTATAATTTCCATGTGTCCCTGCAGGTATCCGTGGTGGACCACCCTCCACCACTGCCAGTTACTCTCCAGCTGGGTCTGTGGGCTCCGTCACCAGTTCCCAAGAGGACCTCATAGCGCCACTCAACCCTGCTAGCCCTCACCGTCGCCCACCCCACGCCAGAGGCCTTCAGCCCCCCCAGAGGTATGGAGGGCAGGGGGCAGCGTCCAGGGAAGGATCTGATGTGTCTACCCCACCTGACAGCCCATATAACTCACAACACAACCTGGAAGTTTGTAATGGTGAGTTGTTTTGTAATGGCGAGTTGTGTATTTCACAGGTTTTTACGGTACAGGCAGTTCTGATTATACTTTTTTTTTTTTTTTTTTTTTTTTTTTTTTGACAAGAGGAAAGAAAAAAAAAGAAAAAGAAAAAATAATCCATACACCAGATTACTTGTGCCCTCCATACATTAAAAATTTGTAACAGTTGGACTTGAACAGCTGTATGGTGAAGTTTGGGGGGAAACAACTCTGGGAAAGCGAGTTCCAAAGAGATGCGGTTCGGTGAATAAAAGATTTTTGATGGGCAAAAGTTCTGCAAATGGCAGTGTGACATTCGAGTCATGAGTGCTACCAGATGTCCATGTAGCACAGGGGAAGGCATGGAGAGGCAACATAAAAGATGTAACTTTGTCTGAGGATAAAAGTATCTGTAAAATAATGCAACGGAGGCAACATTCCTTCTTACCTGTAGCGGGAGGTGGTTTATTTGTAATAGAAGGGTTATTAACCCCTAAAACGCGGCCGTGGACAGCCGACCCCCCCCCACCGTGTGGCGGGGTTGTATCGCGGTCTGAGTACCTGTAGGAAAATATTTGCCAAAAATCAGAGATTAACCCTAGAACATTATAATTTTAATGGCAGATAGTACTTACATTCAGCTTTCTCCAGAGACAGGTGTTGAGCCTTCGTGGACTATCCAAGGACTTGTGGAGACTTGCAAAGTTGGGTAACAAAATCTTCACTTTCACACCTCCAGCAACCCAGTTTCCCCTCTGCCACAGCCTCAGTCTGTCACAGTACACTTTGTACTACAACGTACAGGTAGTTTGGAATCTGTATTTGTACAATAAGCACTGAAAATAAGGCTACAATCAACGGAGCATACGGCCGACATGCAGCGCGGCGGCGGTCTTCCCGTCACTGAACAGACATTTCCCTTTTCACAGCTAAAAACACGTATACTACATTATTTTCCTTCATAGTACTTCCCAAAGGCTCGCATGGCACTATTACGGCCATAAAAATCACTGTCACTGCCAGTATTGTGAAGCGGGAATGAGAAAGACCACCGCGGCGCGATTTTATTCTGCCTTACGCCAGTCACTTTATTCTCGCTCCTGTCGGCCGCTCGCACTTCATTTCTATCGCTCACTTTCACTCTCGCTGTCAGTTTAGTGCCTTATTCATCAGTGTCACTGTCATTACTTATAAAAATAATATTTTCTACACACCAAACTGTCACTGTCATAACATAGAATAGAAAAATATGCTTTCAACTTCTTACACTGGAGTGACTGTCACTCTCAATACTTATATTATTACTATGTACAATAATTTACACTGAAATCACTGTCACTGTCAGTGCTTTTACAACTACATACACTAATTTACACTCAACAGACTGTCACTGTCAGTACGTACAAGAACACTAAACACCAGTATCACTGTCACTCTCAGTATTATTTACATATTTTTACCCTTATTTTCAATATCTACTCAGGCTGTGGTAGTCAAAGAAACACGGGTAAGCGCACAGGGGAATTTGACACTCTTTGCACTGCAAGGAGGTGCGTCTAAAGGTTCTTTCTTGCCGGGTAGTGTGGCTGCAAACATGGCACCTCCTCAGTACTTTCCCCCTCTTGGCAGTGCTGGGCAGTGGCTCCAGGCGGTGTCGCTGAAGGTAGTCCTGGCACTGTAGGCGGTCTGGAGGTGTCTGTGAGTGGCGCCTGGGACCTGATGGCAGTACCTGCCCAAAACGCTGAAGCAGCTGATAGACACAAGTCTTAGAAAACCGCCTGAGAGAGTAGTTAGCTGGCTTCCTGTTCTTGATCTTATACAGGATGAAGGCATTCAGCATGCACATATCCAGCAAGTGCAAGAACACCTTCTTGTACCAGCGACGGTTCCTCCTCAGGCAGTCAATTTCTCCGATCATCATATCGGACTTGTCCACCAGCCGCATATTGATGTTGTAGTCAGTTACAGCATCAGGCTTCATCACAGGATCACCACTCCTTCTGTCGACCTTCTCTGTGGTTTGCATTTCCCCCTTGTGGACTGTGGTGAGCAGATTGACGATGCTCTTGTCGTGCCACCGTATCGCCAGCATCTTGTCGGATTTCTTCAGGTGCACGTCTCCCCGCTTTGATCTTTCAGCCTCGGGGAAGGCAGAGTAGTGTGCCCTATTGCTCCTGACAATGCCACAGGATCCGATGCCATGCTCTGAAAGGTACTTGGCGAGTTTGGGAGCTGTATAATAATTGTCCGTATACAGGACGTGATTCCCGCCAAAGTACTTTTCCAGAAGCACTTTCACCACAGAGCCAGAGAATCCAAGGGGGTCAGTCTTGTCCAAGTCCACATTGCTGGCGGTGTAGATAACGAAGTCTAGGATGAACCCCGTCTTGCAGTCGCACAGCACGAAAAACTTTATTCCAAAGCGGTGGCGTTTGCTTGGAATATACTGCACGAACCGAAGACGGCCCCTGAACAAAACCAAGGACTCGTTGATCACTACTTTCTTGAAGGGCCGAAGGAACGTCATAAACTTGTCCTTGATCATGTTCAGGATTCCCCTCACTTTCCATAGGGGGTCAGTCCGGGAAGGCTCATCGTTGTTGGCAAAGTCAAGGTACGTCATGAGTTGCCTGAAACGATCCCGAGTCATGTACAGTAATCACTCCAATATCCGACGTAATAGAGCCATAGGTAGGTCCGGTTATTGGTTTTGTCCGGATATTGGACCCCAGCTTATGGACTTGTACTTATGGACCCTGACTCAGAGAAACACCTATACAACTCCCTCTGGACATGCATAGCACCTATTGAAGACCCAAATCACACCAATAAGGCACATAAATGACTGAAATAAATGCAAAAGAAACATAAAATGTGGGTTTAGAAGTATGTTCATACATTAATAAACATTCTGGTACTTATGGACCCTAACCTAGCCTAACTCAGAAAAACACATTCTTACTGCACATGCATAGCTACTAACACCCTATTCACACCAATAAAGGACATTAAAGAGTGAAATGAGGTAAGTCTATCTATCTATCTACAGTAACCCCTCCAATATCCGGATCAATAGAGCCATCGGTAGGTTCGGATATTGGTTTCGTCCGGATATTGGGCCCCAGCTTATGGACTTGTACTTATGGACCCTAACTCAGAGAAACACCTATACAACTCCCTCCGGACATGCATAGCACCTATTTAACACCCAAATCACACCAATAAGGCACATAAATGACTGAAATAAATGCAAAAGAAACATAAAATGTGGGTTTAGAAGTATGTTCATACATTAATAAACATTCTGGTACTTATGGACTCTAACCGAACCTAACACTGAAAAACACATTCCTACTGCACATGCATGAGGTAAGTATAGTATGGAAAGAAGTACAGTATGACACATTCTGGTAAGTATAGTATGGAAAAAAGTACAATATGAAACATTCTGGTAAGTATAGTATGGAAAATAGTACAACATGAAACATTCTGGCTACTTACAGCAAGTCCCTGGCCACCTCGATGAATAACCGCCTCCTCTCGGACTCTGACAGTAAGAACGATTTCCTGAAGCACTTGCACTACACTCTTCCTGAAGTCTTGCACTGAACTTAGTCACTAAAACACAGAAGTCCGTTCTTTTCACAGTGTTCACTTTAGTCCAAATAATGTTCCATTTTACTTTAAGTGTTGCACATTAACTTTTCCCAAGTTTTTTTAATTTTCCAAAGCCAAAACAAAGAAGGTTAGTTACGTTAAATTTCTTTTCTACTGAGTCTTTTCTCCCAACTTGAAAACCTTAACACAACACACCGTTTTCTTCACTGCACAACACTTAAAATTCCCGTGTGGTCTAGTGGAGAAGTTCTTGCTGTTTATTCACTGTCAGAGTCCGAGAGTATCACTGGCAGGCGACCAAGGGGTGCATCGGTGGGTCGTGGTGATGGCGTACCGACTACAGAAGACTCTGAAGATAGCCGCAAACTCACATCGAGCGGTGACTCCACTGTAGCTGATGTGCTGGGCTGTGGCTCGGAGCATGAGGGCCTGTCTTGGGGAGGCAACGGAGTGGAACCAGGGCTTGGCACAGCGGGGGTCACGGGCCTGAAAAAACTGTCAATCGTTGACTGACGCAAGGACCGACGATTCTGGCGATTGATGATGCGCTGCCGGAAAGCATGCACTTCCTCCACGAGTCCCAAGGGCCCCATCTCCCTGTCACAGTCCGGGTGTTCCAGGTAGTCTAGGACGAACTCTAGATGTTCCCGGAGTGCGCTCAGCTTGGGGATGGCTGGAGTAGTGTCCTGCTGAGAGGAGTCCGCATCATCATCGCCTTCGTCGTCGGAATCTTCAAGTTCGGGACTGACACCAGCAACCGAAGACGCGATCTCGATATCAGACAACGTCTGATACCCAGGATCGCCCTCGTCGTCGTCCAACCACTCACGAACATCGTCCACATCAACATCGTCACCGTGCGTACGTAGCCGTGCATGGAAGTCATCCACGTCAAACCCTAGGAAATCGTACTCCACATCTGTTCCGAGAAGCAGACGAGACCAACCATTTTCAAGAGTTTTCACAGGGACTTCCTTCCATGCACTAGCCCAGTTGTACAGCGCAGACTTGATGTTGTAGCGGCGAAGGTTTTCCAAAGTCCGCTTGCCTTGAGTGTCACGTCCTTCCCTGCGCTCGTCCTCATCCTCGAGGACAACCATCACCTCGTCCAGGAACTTCCGATGGTACAGGCGCTTTGTTGCCACGATCACTCCTTGTTCCATTGGTTGAATGAGAGCAGTCCTATTAGGTGGCAGAAACATGCACCTAATACGTCCATTTTCAGCAACCAAGTCCTTGTCGCACGGGTGGGCAGGTGCATTGTCGAGGAGAAGGAGAGCCTTTACCTGGTCGCGAGGAATTCCCAGTGTCTTCGTCTGGTACTGGATGACCTCCTTGACGCAGTGACGGTGAAACCAGTCTTTGAAAATCACAGCTGTGAACCATGCTTTCAAAGAATGGTACCATACGACAGGAAGGACATCCATCACCCCACGAAGGCACCGAGGCTGCTTTGCACGGCCAACAATAACGGGCTTAAGCTGGTGCATGCCGTTAGCATTGGCACAACACAAAGCAGATATCCGTTCCTTAGAAAGCTTGCGGCCAGGTACACGCTTCTCCGTCTCATCGGCTAGAGTGTTCGTTGGCACCGAGCGATAGAATAGGCCAGTTTCGTCAGCATTATAGACTTGACCGAGAGTGAGGCCCTCCCTGTCGATCAAGCCTTTCACCTTGTGCCGAAACTCGTCCACTCCATCCTTGTTAGCGTCCAATGCTTCGCCATGTGCTTTACGGTTAGTAAGGCCATGTCGTAACTTGAACGCGAAGAGCCAACCCTCGCATGCCTTGAAGTCAAGGGCGTGGTGAAGCCTTGCAAACTTCTCAGCAGCAGCCTTCAGCTCCGTTCCACGTACCATCACACCAGCTGCACGTTGCTGTCGATACCAAATCAACGTGGAGCGGTCGATCTCAGCATACTTGGGGGTAAACATAACCTTCCTCTCCACGTTGCGTTTGCTTCTCGACGAGAAGTCAGCCGTGTACTGCATGAGCTTGTCTCGGGAACGCTTGATATCGAACAAAGTCGACCGGGCCAGGTTGAACTCGCGGAGAATGCGTGAGGAAGACCAACCCGCATCAACCTTCTCCAATATCTCCCGTTTCTTCTCCAGAGTCAACACCACTCTCTTTCTTTTCTCAGGAGGCGGGGCCATCATCACACACACTAAGAGTAGGGCAGAGAGCAGCAGGAGGCCTTGTAGCAAGTACAGCACCACCACAAAAGCGAGCACGTGGGCAGCCATGGCGAACAGCGTAGGTCTTGTCGCGGTGAGAGACAGGCGGGAAGTGGGGAGGATGCAGCGGCGCTCTATCGGACGTCGGAGGAATGACGAACCAAAACAATGCTCTCACGCGGCGCGCGCGGCAAGTTCAAATTACGGACGGCAAGAAACCGATTTTTTTTTTATTATTTTTTTGGATTTTTGGACCATTTTGGGAATGTTTGATCCCAGGACGATAAGGTTCGGTTAGTGGGGATGTTCGGTTATTGGGCGTCCGGATATTAGAGTGATTACTGTATTGCCAGACGCCTCAATCCCGTTTGGGGTGGCCACAAACAAATCGCCTCCAAGTCGCCCTGTCCCCCGCCATTTCACTGCCCTGCTCCCAACTCACACCCCCCTCTCTCATATAGGTAAGTATAGTATGGAAAAATGTACAGTATGAAACATTCTGGCTACTTACAGCAAGTCCCTGGCCACCTCGATGAATAACCGCTTCCTCTTGGACTCTGACAGTAAGAACGATTTCCTGAAGCACTTGCAGTACACTGTTCCTGAAGTCTTGCACTGAACTTAGTCAATAACACACAGAAGTCCGTTCTCTTCATAGTGTGCACTCTTGTCTAAATAATGCTCCATTGTAACTTACTAAGTGTTGCACTTTAACTTTTCCCATTCATATAATTTTCCAAAGCCAAAACAAACAAGTCTATTTACGTTAAATTTTGTTTCTATTGAGTCTTTTCTCTCACAACTTTAAATCCTTAACACAACACACTGTTTTTTTCACTGCACAACACTGAAAATTCCCGTGTGGTCTAGTGGAGAAGTTCTTGCTGTTTATTCACTGTCAGAGTCCGAGAGTATCACTGGCAGGCGACCTAGGGGTGCATCGGTGGGTCGTGGTGATGGCGTACCCACTGCAGACGACTCTGAAGACAGCCGCAAACTCACGTCGAGCGGTGACTCCACCGTGGCTGATGTGCTGGGCTGTGGCTCGGAGCATGAGGGCCTGTCTTGGGGAGGCAACGGAGTGGAGCCAGGGCTGGGCACAGCGGGGGTCACGGGCCTGAAAAAACTGTCAATGGTTGATTGACGCAATGACCGACGATTCTGACGATTGATGATGCGCTGCCTGAAAGCACGCACTTCCTCCACGAGTCCCAAGGGCCCCATCTCCCTGTCGCAGTCCGGGTGTTCCAGGTAGTCTAGGACGAACTCTAAATGTTCCCGGAGTGCGCTCAGCTTGGGGATGGCTGGAGTAGTGTCCTGCTGAGAGGAGTCCACATCATCGTCACCTTCAGCGTCGGAATCTTCAAGTTCGGTACTGACACCTGCAACCGAAGACGCGATCTCGATATCAGACAACGTCTGATACCCAGGATCGCCCTCGTCGTCATCCCACCGCTCACGAACATCATCCACATCTACATCATCGCCGTGCGTACGTAGCCGTGCATGGAAGTCATCCACGTCAAAGCCTAGAAAATCGTACTCCACATCCGTTCCGAGAAGCAGACGAGACCAACCATTTTCCAGAGTCTTCACAGGGACTTCCTTCCATGCACTGGCCCAGTTGTACAGCGCAGACGATGTTGTAGCGGTGAAGGTGTTCCAAAGTCCGCTTGCCTCGCGTGTCCCGTCCCTCCCTGCGCTCGTCCTCGTCCTCGAGAACAACCATCACCTCGTCCAGGAACTTCCGACGGTATAGGCGCTTTGTTGCCACGATCACTCCTTGGTCCATTGGTTGGATGAGAGCAGTCGTATTAGGTGGCAGAAACATGCACCTAATACGGACATTTTCAGCAACCAAGTCCTTGTCGCACGGGTGGGCAGGTGCATTGTCGAGTAGAAGGAGGGCCTTTACCTGGTCGCGCAGGATTCCCAGTGTCTCCGTCTTGTAATGGATGACCTCCTTGACGAAGTGATGGTGAAACCAGTCTTTGAAGATCACAGCTGTGAACCATGCCTTCAATGAATGGTACCGGACGACAGGAAGGACATCCATCACCCCACGAAGGCACCGAGGCTGCTTTGTGCGGCCAACAAAAACGGGCTTAAGCCGGTGCATGCCGTTAGCACTGGCACAACACAAAGCAGATATCCATTCCTTGGAAAGCTTGCGGCCAGGTACACGCTTCTCCGTCTCCTCGGCTAGAGTGTTCGTTGGCAGCGAGCGATAGAATAGGCCAGTTTCGTCAGCATTGTAGACTTGACCGAGAGTGAGGCCCTCCCTGTCGATCAAGCCCTTCACCTTGTGCCGAAATTCGTCAACTCCATCCTCGTTAGCGTCCAATGCTTCGCCATGTGCTTTACGGTTGGTAAGGCCATGCCGCAAGTTGAATGCGAAGAGCCAACCCTCGGATGCCTTGAAGTCTAGGGCGTGGTGAAGCCTGGCGAACTTCTCAGCAGCAGCCTTCAACTCCGTTCCACGTACCATCACACCAGCAGCACGTTGTTGTCGATACCAAATCAACGTGGATCGGTCGATTTCTGCAAACTTGGGGGTAAACATAACCTTCCTCTCCACGTTGCGTTTGCTTCTCGACGAGAAGTCAGCCGTGTACTGCATGAGTTTGTCTCGGGACCTCTTGATATCGAACAAAGTAGACCGGGCCAGGTTAAACTTGCGGAGAATGCGGGAAGAAGACCACCCCACATCTACTTTCTCCAATATCTCCCTCTTCTTCTCCAGAGTCAACACCACTCTCTTCCTCTTCTCAGGCGGCGGGGCCATCATGACACACACTAAGAGGAGGCCCGAGAGCAGCAGGAGGCCCTGCAGCAGGTAGGGCACCACCACAAAAGCGATCAAGTGGGCAGCCATTACGACGAGCGTGCACTCGCGGCGAGAGACAGGCGGAAAGTGGGGAGGATGCAGGGGTGCTCTATCGGACGTCGGAGGAACGACGCGCCAAAACAATGCTCTCCCGTGGCGCGCGCGGTAAGTTCAAATTACGGACGGGAAAAAATCGTTTTTTTTTTTAAATAATTTTTTGGGGTTTTCGGACCATTTTGGGAATGTTGGATCCCAGGACGATTATGTCCGGGTAGTGGGGATGTTTGGTTATTGGGCGTCCGGATATTAGAGTGATTACTGTACTCACATTTTCCAATTCCTCACCATCCAACCTCGCTGTACATTCACTGACTTCACCTCTCTCAAAGACCATCACTTTACTCTTGCCTACATTCACCTCTGATTCTGTTTCTTACACACTCTCCCAAACTCATCCACCAAGCCTTGCAGCTCCCCTTCGTCTTCACTCAACAACACAGTATCATCTGCAAACAACAGTACAGGGAGTTTCCAAACACTATCCTCTCTCACCAGGGCCACTCCAACATCCACTACCCTACCTTGTACCTCTTTTATTACCCCATCCATGTACAGATTGAACAACCATGGAGACATGACACATCCCTGTTTCAACCCAACTTTCAAAGAGAAAAATTCACTTAGTTCACCATCCACACGCACTGCAGCCTTCGCACCATCGTATATACTCTTCACAGCATTCAACAACTTCCCCTCTACTCCATATATTCTTAACACTTTCCACAATCCTTGTCTATCCACCCTGTCATATGCTTTCTCCAAATCCATGAAAGCCCATGCAACTTCTTTCCCTTCTCTAGAAACTTTTCCACTAAAGATCTAAGAATGAATATCTGATCTACACAACCTCTTCCCTTCCTAAAGCCTCCCTGTTCTTCTCCAACTAATTTCTCTGTTCTTTCTCTAACTCTGTCAATAAGTATCCTACCATACACTTTTCCTATTATACTAAGAAGACAAATGCCCCTATGATTACCACACACTTCTTTTTTCCCTTTTCCTTTGTACAAGGGAATAATTATACCTGACTTCCAATCCTCCGGGACTCTACCTTCCTCCCAGGCCAATCTGCACATCTTCCACATCCATTCTACTACTATCTCTCCCCCATGCTTCAGCATTTCACCACACACTCCATCAATTCCTGGGGCTTTCCCCGATTTAACTTTCTCCATTGCTTCCACAACTTCTATCCTACTGATTTCTTCTTGTCTTCTCACCTCCCTCCTTCTCCCAGCCATTTCCCAGCCACTTATACTCGCATTACTTCCATCCCCTACGTTCAACAATTCCTTAAAGTGTTCTCTCCATCTGCTCACTTTTTCTCCCTTCTCCACTAGTAATCTACCATTTTTATCTTTCACTCCCCTGCTAACTTCACTTCCACCCTGTCTTACTCTTTTCACCTCTTTCCAGAACATTTTCTTACAGTCCCTCCACTTTACTCTCAAATTCCTTCCAAATTCCTCATCCACTCTCTTCTTACTCTCTCTTTCTTTCTACATATAACTCTCTCTTCCGCCTCTCAACTTCTTCCACGCCCCTATTTCTCATCCATTCATTGTATGTTTTCTTCTTTTGTGCCACAGCCTGTCTCACCTCTTCAGTCCACCACCCTGTTCCTTGCACCCCCCTCCATCTTCTCCTGAAAATACAGTAACTAATTTATTAGTTGTGCTGGATAATTTTCTCTTATTTATTTACATGCCTTTTTACATACATGTATTGCAATTAATTAATAACTTTTTGGATCACCCAGGAAGGAGTGGGTTGCGACAGCCATCAGGCCTGAAACGTAGCGGTCTGGGTGGGAGTGACCCTCGACTCTTGGACCACAACACCCCCACTAGCAGTCGGGGAGCCTCACCTGCCCGGCACTCACCCTCAGCATCACAGCAGGATGTGCGACAGCCTTCCAGAGGCACCAAAATGCAGCCCCCACAGGTAGGTACATTATCCATGTATTTATGGCCAGACACATTAAACTACACAGTGAGTGCCTCTCTGTCACCCAGTCCTTTGTTGTCAAGCTGCTTCTCCTCCAGCTAACATCATCCTCATTTATATACCATACCTGTCCACTGCATTGCATCCTTCCACCTCCTCCTCAGTTTTCTCTTCACCATCTCCCCCCTCCACTTTCTTTGCATACACTCTCCTGCTCAAACTCTCAGTCTCCATTCTCTCTTCAAGAGTTTGCCTAATATTTGACCACCTCAGCATTAACATTCATTTGCTGGCTTATATTTTGAAGCAAAGAGATGCTTGGTATGTTTCTTTGGTCCTGGATGATGCTCTGCAGTTTGATTAATTATCATCATCCAATCTCAGTTTGCCCCTTATAAGCAGGAAGCAAAAGGTCCAGGGTTAGGCACTCGGTCCAGATATTTGAGGCAAGGGTTAGGATGTACAATGAAGCCTAAATAAATTGCATTCATGTCTAAGTATGTCGAAGACACTATGGATAAGCATAATAGGAATATCAGACAACAGACAGATAGACTTGAACTCATATGCTGCTTCTAAATTAAAGTTGGTGCTTTCGCAGATGCGTACGAGAATGAGCGCTCCCTCCCCAGTGCGCGTGCCAGGGGGAGCTGCCGGAGGAGCGTCAGCCCTGCCCCAGCCCAGTGACATCCCTAGACCCAAGACCACAGGTATACCAAGACCAGGCTCCAGGCTACAGGCTCCAAAAACTAGGTAGGCAGCAGCTGTGATTCCAAGTTGTGTTGGTAGCTCATGGTGCTGCATGCAGCCTCATCAATATGGACTTTTGTTCTGGAAATTTCATAATTTTATTAGTACATCTAGCCTGAAAAACATGCATTTAACTGTATGTACATATTATGGTGTTCATTTTCATTAGTAGTTATTATTGTTGAGTACTTGGCTGCCAAGCGTAGGGCTAGAAAGGAGATATACAGGGCAAAATTAGAGTCTCAGAGACTTACTGGATAATTTAAATGCCAAAAGGAAGAATATAATACTTAAGGTGGCTTACTGGATAACTTAAATGCTAAAAGGAAGACTATAATGTTTAAGGTGGCAATACAGGGATATCCTAGTTGAGCTGTGTGTGAAGAATGATGAGGGAAAGATAATGGTGGATAGCGAGGATATTAAAGATACCTGGAGAGTGCATTATAAATGTTGGCCATTGGCCTTTGATTGATGTTGTTACTGTGAGCAGGGCAATAGACAGGATGCAGCTGGGGAAGGAAGCAGGTGTGTCTGGGTTTGACTGCTGAAATGCTGAAGGCATCAGGAGATATGGGAGTGGGTTTAGATACTGATTTGATAAAATTGCATATACATGAGTGTGTTGTCCCAGATGACTGGCTGAAGAGTATGATTGTAAATGTGTACAACAGGAAGGGTGATGCCCTGGACAGAGGAAATTATAGAGGCATAAAGCTTTTGGACCAGATAATGAAGGTAATGGAGAGTCCTAGAAGGTAGGATTTGGGAAAGAGTGAATATTTTGAGGTTCAGTTAAGGTTTATGCCAGGCAAAGGGACGAATGATGCTTTACCCATTGTCTGCCAATTTCAGAATTACATATAGGAATGAAAAAGAAGCTGTATTTTGTTTTTGTTGATTTGGAGACCTTTGACAGAGCCCTTAGGGAGGTGGTGAAGTGGGCACTGAGAAAGCTTGGGATCAAGGAGTGGCTGGTTAGAATGGTTATGGCTCTGTATTGGGTGCTTGGACCCAGGTGAGAGTAAATGGGGATTTGAGTGATGAGTTTCCATGAATGTTGGCATGCATTGGGGATCAGTCTTGTGTCCCCTTTTGTTTGTCATGGTGCTTCAAGCTTTCATGTGACTTCAGAAATGGACTCCCATGGAGTTGTATGCCGATGACTTGGTGTTGATTGCAGAGAATGAAAGGGAGATGGAAATGGAATGGGGCACAAGGATTTGAGAGCAAATGTGGGTAAAACAAAAGTGATGATATCTAGGGCTGATGGCAGTATTGCCGAAGCAGAAACTTAGTAGCCATGAGCAATTTCCCACAAGGGTGTGGGAAGTAACTCCATCTTGTGTAGTATTTGTGACAAGTAGGTGCACAAATGATGAATGGTATTAGAGGTAGAATGCTAGATAATGTTGATTTTGTGCGTGGGGTGTGTTGGAAAGAACGTGTAGAGATTGTTAGGTGTGAAAGAATTGATCTTGCTGGTGAGTCTTTTGAGTATGTGGAAGACTTTTGTTATTTGGGAGACATGTTATGTGCTGGAGGAAAAGCTGGAGCTAGCTCTCAGGCTAGAGTAAGGAGTGGTTGGAAGAGATTTAGGGAGCTGTTGCCTCTCCAGGCATTGAGAGGGCTCTCCTTCCTTGCTAAGGGGTTTTTGTATGCATCATGTGTTAGGAGTGTAATGCTGTATGGTAATGAGACCTAGGTAGTAAAGGAGGAGAATATTCATAGGCACAGCTTACAGAAATGACAAGGATTAGATGAATGTGTTGTGCGTTCTTGAATGCGAGACCTGGGGGGACTAGGCTTACAATTGAAGAGTTAAGAGGAGGAATGGGAGTGGAGCGTATTAGTGTTGCGATGAGAAGGGGCAGATTGAGGTGGTTTTTGGCATGTTGAGAGTGGAAGATGACAACTGGTTGTGGAAAATGAGAAGTATGAATGTTGAGGTTGGGTTGCAAGAGAAACCAAAAAAGATCTGAGATAAAGTCATAGATCGCAGCCTCAGGGATAAAGAACAGAATAGAGAGGCTGCCAGAGATCAGGCAGTGTGAAGAGCCACCAATAGGTCACCATAGTCAACGCATGTGAGCATCTTGGATGAACAATATGATCAGGGATTCTGTAACTACTTTTTTTTTTTTTTTTTTTTTTTTTTTATAAGCACGATTTGAGAAGAGTCACTGTAGATTTGGCCGGGGCTATTTTGGGCCTGTTTGTGGTGAACCATTCGTGTAGTGTGTTGTGGTAAGGTTGAATGATGTGTGCAGCTGTGTTTGCATTTTGGTGCGTACATGTAAGTGTTATATCATCTGCATAGGAAGCTATGTGTATGTGTGGGGTGTGGGTACGTTGTGCATGTATAGATTAAAGAGTGTAGGGGACAAAACAGATCCTTGGGGACGCCGTTTGTGAAGTTTCTGACGTTAGAAGACTGACCGGCAAATGTTACGTGTGCACATCTGCCTGCTAAGTAGTTTGCCAGCCATCTTTTTGTGTTATTGTGCATGTTTGTGTTGAGTATTTTGTTTGTGAGGTTGTGGCGGGGGGTGGCATCAAAAGCTTTGCTAATGTCTAGTGTGACTAGGAGTGTTCTGTGTGGTGGCCTAGCTGAATTCATGCCATCGAAAACTCTCTGTGTAAGGTCTGTAAGAGGGTGTTTGTGGAGTGTAGTGGCCTAAAGCCATGTTGTGACTGGGCTAGGGGAATGTGAGGTGTGACTAGTAGTAGTATCAGTCGTTCAGTGACTTTAGAGGGGGAGCAGAGGAGTGTGATGGGGCGATGTGAGGAGGGTAACATGGGGTCTTTGTTGGGTTTAGGGATAGTGATGATATTGCCATGCTTCCAGGTGTTGGGTATTATGTTGTGTGAGTAGCTGTAATTTGATATGTTGGTGAGTGCTTGTATGCCTTGTGGTCCTAGGTGTTTAAGGTGAATGTTGCTTATGTTGTCTGGTCCACAGACAGATGAGTGCTTGAGGTTGTTAATGATGTGCTTCCTCTGGTTGTAAGTGAAAGGTGCGTAGTCTGGGTCTGTGGGGAACTGTCTCTTACGTGGGATTATACATCGGTCTTCAGGATGGGGGTTTATATGGCTGACTTGTGAAAAGTGATTGATGAGAGTGTTTGCTTGTTGTTTGTTTGAGGGTATGGTGTCTGTTGTTGTGATTGCAGCGTGTGATTGTGTGGTGTTGCTGTTGGAAAGTGTGATGCTGTTTAGTGTTTTGTAGAGTTTGCTGATGTTTGTTTTGTGGTCAAGTGTTTGGAGGTAATTTTTCCAGTTTAGTGTTTGCTGTTCTGATATTTTACTGTTTATCTGAGTGTTGAGTTCTTGTATTTGTTGTATGGTGTCTTGTGTATGGGGTGTCGGGGAGTGTCGCAGTGTGTCCCGTTGTCTGATGAGGCCTTGAATTTCTGGTGTGAAGTTGGGGTTGTGTCTCTTTCTTCTTGACTGAAGGGGTGGAAGAAATAGGAAGAGAGAAGAGCAGACACAGAAAAAGAATTTTAAAGGTGAAGGAAGAAGTAGGTAGCATTACATCACATGAATGGATGATGCTTGCCTTCCCCACCGCCTAGTAGTCCAGAAGACCCTTATAATACAATGAACTGGTATGTAGTGAATTGCTCATACGATGACAAAAAAGTTAGGACCTTGTTTCTATATACAATTGAATTTTCACGTACATGATGATTTTGAGCCTGTACAGAACTTCAGTGCGTGATATACAATTGATCACTGTTCTGGCATATACAATCACCCTCTTACAAGTCGGCAGTTATTTGTTTGTTCCAAGATGGCATTTGCACTCATCAATACTGGGTGTGGTAGTGTCAGTGATGGAACAGTAGTTTGGTGTTTGAGTTCAAGCAGCAAGTGAAGTGAAATGACTGCCAGTGTAGGTGAGTCGGAAGCATTTTTTTTAGAATATGTTAGGTGGGTAACCCATGACCAAATTGTATCCCCATTGACCTCATGTCCTAATTAACTCGATGTTTGATAAATTGTTAAGCAATAGATTTTTTTTCCATTGCATCCTCATTTTAAAATGGGAGCTTGCTGTATGTAGAATACATATTTACCGTAGGAACCAAAAGGGTTGATGAGTATATAGTGCTGCGTACATATGACTCTACACTATAGACTAGTGACAGGCCAAGTAGCTTCTTGTACTGGTACGTCAAGAAACTAACAGGTTTGGATGGTTACCCATAGAACTAATGCTGTCCCTAGAATTGGGGAAGAAAGATTACTGCCTCTGTAGTCCCTGCATGTCAGGTAAACAAAAAGGAAGAAAGTGGTAATGTTCAGATCCCTTACCCTCTTAAAATTGTACCATACCTACAATTGGTGTAGATGGCCTTTGATCAGAGTCCAGTGCCTGCACAAGGCCTAGTAAAACTAGATAAGCTCATACAGTTTTGTGGAATGTGATTTGTGCAACAAGCATGTGATGAGTAAAAGTTGTGGAGGTATTTACGGATGGAAGATATATACAGTATGTATGTAAAGTGTCAGGTAGTTTACCAGGGGATACTCATTCCATGTGTTTCCCACAGATCTGGAATAGCCCAACCCCGATTCCAAGCACCACCCCCAGATGATTGGAGAGATGGCTGCTTCTGAGTGCTGCTCTGCCTAGGCCATTATATCCAGGTCATGTAGCTGCTTTGCTCCAGAAATTGTCTGTTGGTTGGTTGTTTGTCCAAAGAATTGTCTGTTGGTCGATCTGTGATCTCAGGAATCGTCCTTTTGACAGTTCTTTGTCCTGAGAATCACGTGCAGGTGGATTCATTGCCTCATGAATTGTCTGTGATCTGTTCCATTTTCCTATGATAATGCCAGACACTAAAGAGGCGCAGAGTTTCTGGCCGCATGTAGTGGTATATAACCAGGTACAATTATCAGCCATAATTTTTGCTCACTTTCCATCCCTACCTGTGGCTCTAAGGAAGTCAGCTAGGCCATATACTCAATGAAGACCTGTGTTGATGGTTACAAGCTCTCCCATGCAACATGAGTAACATAATATTACCAAATGTTCCTTATGCAGTCTAGCAGAACTTGGAACTGCCACCTTAATACAAGACAGAGGGTTTTTATACAATCTGAAACCATTGCTATGACCTTCCTTCCAGCTATGTGTAAGGGCAGAGGTGAGCAGAAAGTTTGGCTTATGAGTGTACAGTATAAATTAGTATAAATAATTTCTGCTCGCATCTTAACGCCAGAACTAATCACGGCTAGGAGACTTGGGGCTACCACTTAAGTGATATTATGGCTAGTAATAGGGTGTATAGTAATTTAGCAGAATTGGTAAGGAACCTCTGGCAATACTATGTACCAAGGAACTGATACCCAGCCCTTAACCTATACACTTCAGGTATCTTCATGCTGTTATAATAATTATTAATATTTTGGTGATGATTATTTGATTATTTGTACTTCATAAGCATTCTAGCATATCCACAAGATTGAATATGCAAAAACTTATGGTTATCACTACAGTGATTTGGTGCTGTTACTGGTGCAACAAGCTAGTGCAACTTCAGGGCACAGAAATTGCCCATTATTTCTATATATAATATCATAGACCCACTGTACTTACAGGAACCCAGTGATTGGTGAGATTGGACATCGTACTTTGAATTACAAATTCCCTAAGAAAAAATGTATGCTGGGTAGTTCTTTTATTATTATTATTATTATTATTTTTTAATTTGATAATGAAAACTGTTACCACATTGTTTAAGATGCAATTGATCCCTTAGATTGTGTGTCAGGGATATAGAAAATGTGGAAAGGGTTTAGGTTATAAACTACTTTTCAAACTGTAATTCCAGAATATTATAGAATTATTATTAATGATCATTAACCAATAGCACAAGAACTCTGCATCAAGAGGGTTTTGGTATGACCCTCGGATAATTAGCCAGTGTGATAGCACTCCCTCAGTGGTCCTCTTATGCACATTCCAACCCCCTTACACTACCCCTCCTATACCCCAGTCCTTCTCAGTTCTCAGGATACTGTATCTCACTCCCATTTAGCTAATAAAGAGAGGCCTTGTTGATTATTAACGGTTTTTTTCATATTCCCAACCCCTTTAGCTGATAAAAGGTAGGGTACATTTTTTTCCAAACTTTTACTAGTTGCCCATCCATTTTGATGTAGAAAATTCTTCTTAAGTTTTCCTTTTTCCCCCCCATGCTCAACACATTCAGCTGATGCAGTTTTGCTATTGCATGCTTATTCTCTGAGTCACCCAGCTTCTGTTTACAAGTCCAAGAGGCCTTTCTTCCCAGTCATTCTGCCTTTTTAGATAGTACCTTATGCAGATGACACTTATGTATGTGAGCAGTTTTTATTCTTGACGTGCAAGTGTTAGAGCGTGACTTTTGCTTAAGTCTTTTATTTTCTGCTGTGCCTGATTTGATGGTTATTTTAGGCATGTTTGCTCTGATTTTGGGTCTTGTTACACTGAGGTCAGAATCAGATTTAACCTAATGCAAATTGCCCAGCTGTGTAGGCAGGAATAAAAATTGGAAGAAAAACACATAGTTTCATAAAGCTATGTTTTTTTTTTCACTGTCACCTTCAAATCAGAGTTTTTAGAGTTGTACCAAATGAAACAAGTGTCATTCTTCCAGTTTTCGTCCCAACCTACATGATCAGATTGTTGCGGCAGAGTATGACTGATTCCGACTTAACTGTGATGAGGTCCTTAATCTCTCACATTGCAGACCTCTTCACATTCACTATGCAGTATTTAGGTAGTTGGATGTGTAAGTAAAGGGTGGCATTTTATGTCTTGTTTTATTTTCTTCATTTTTAAACCAAATTTGATGATGAAGACTGTTCAGTTAGAGTTTAGAATTTGGTATCCTAAAACTTGATGAAAGTTATTACTGGATCAAGTGCTGTATGCACTTTTACTGTATGTCCCAACTAAGCCAGTCCAATACAGGTACAGTACTGTATGTATTTTAGTTAAACTTTTTTTTTTTTCCCCAGTCTTGGATAATTCGTGTTTGGTTTGGAGTGCCATACTTAGTCAAAATTAACATAGTTTCGGTTAATCTTTGGTGACATACTTTTATATTTTATTTTTGCAATCACCAGATTATTTTTATTCACTGAGGAAGGGTGTGGAATAGTGAAGCGAATTTATAAGGTATATCTAACTCTTAAGTTCAAAAACTATCCTAAGCTGAGTAAAAGCATCTGGAGGTTGCAGGAATAAAATATGTAATTGGATTGAAGGGGCTTAATTGATACAAATTGCATTTCTCAAGTCTAGTGCAGTGAACATTCACCTGTAATCTAAGACACATGCAGCAAGCGCTAAAAAGAATGATGCAGAACTGATGATAATTAAATGGCACCTCTTATTTACACACAAGTCTGCTGAGAATTCTCATCAGACTACAGCTTGAATGGAACAGAAATACTCTTTACAGCTTCCAAAATAAAGTGATTCATTGTATTACTTTTCAGTTCCAGTGCAACTGTATAGATCCTTTTGGTGACCTAGGTGAGTAGGATGACTTGTGGAAACTTTTTTTTTTTAGTTGTATATGAATATCCATGTGACTCTTCCAATATTTTATGCTGTTCAGTGTCAGTCTGCAGGCAGAAACTGTTGACAGTAGATATAAAATATGACTGCACTTGAAAACAAGTTACCTCCTAATGTGTGGAGGCTTGGATATCTGCAGAGTTAAATTATCTCTTAGTGAGCTTTGAGATGTACTGTAATATTTCTTCTGAGGAGACTACAGTATCAAGAACTCCATACAGCCACAACCCCATCCATCTAGCAGATGAGTTGACACACAACCAGTAAGGTCTTGTGGCCATCCTGGATGAAATATCAGTATATCATGCAACATATTTAGATTGATAGATTAATATAATTGGTTAGGTGATATTTCCTCCTGCCCCTTCTAAATGAACATTTGTGATATGATTATGTATCGAACAGAGTCATTCGTCCTCACTCCCTCCTGAAAGGCAAACAGCCCTGCTGATACCAGCTTATGTATTGTAATATAAGACTTGTTTTGGAAATCTTGTTATTTATACACATTGGGGTCATGCAGTTCTGTAACATGTACTTTGGTCTTTGGTTTACATGGCTGAAGTACTTGACACAGAATATGGATTGCTTTGTAAATGTATTAGTGTATGATTTGTTTGGCATCCCTTTTGCTCTCTGTCTCACTTTTACCCACTTGGTGGAAAACTCTACTTGCATACATCTTTATTACTTCCTGTTTTATGCAATTCCAGTCTGTCCTCAAACCTGTGTGCACTGTGCAGGAACTTTGTACTCTCTGTCTTGATCTCTCTTGTTAGTATTCTCCTTCCTATTACACATTTGTATAGTAAGTTGAGCCATACTGTAATGTTTATACTTCACTGCTGTGCCTTTGTGTACAGCCGCCAAATTCTTCTAGCAATTTAGTTTATGATTTTGTTATTATAGAGGTGGCAGGGCTATGTAATGTGTTGGTTTTCATGTTTGTGTTGCATTATGTTAACCTCATGAGTGAGAGGAGGGGATTTTTTCTTTTATTCTTGCAGCACCCAGATGATTCTCTTCAGCATAAGAGACTGCTCATAGTGAAGAGATTATGTGAAAACTTTATTTAGCCCTGTACTGTGCAAAACATTTACTCTCGATTAAACCATTAAGAGATAACAAGAATAAAATGAAAAAGAAATCATCTGACTGAAGGGGTTAACTATGCATTGGGATGGTCTGTGTTATTGTATTGTGAAGCCTTTTCCTTCCAGGATTAACCGACCATTTGTATTCAGATTAAGGTAAATAGGAGGCTGGTATTCATTCTAAGGGAACAACATTATTTTTATCATCATGAATTAAAGATAATGAGTAATTATGGTGTTGATTTTATTTAGTTGTGATTTTTAGTATCCTGCCATTGCAAGCTTTCTCTTATAAATCAGGTTTGTGTACTGTAGTGTATTGTAATAGGCCAAGCTCTTAAGTTAAGGGAAACCTTGTCACATTTTCTTATCAAAGGCAGATCCGCCACTTATTAAATGGTTGGATTCCTATACTTTTTTCCTTTTTTTCATCCATTGTTTACAGTCATTCCTATTCAAGTTGACAGTAATCCTGTAAGAATATGTTTATATACATTAACAGTTTATTTACAGTCATAAGCATCAGTAAGGGATGATTCATGTTAGGAATTACTGGATGTGCTTTTCATTCCGTACAACAGGTTCATGTTATGTAGCACCTATTATTTTTAATGTTATTTGCTGTTAATTCCTCAGTCAGTTACAGAAATATAGTATTCTGTTTGGTTATAGCCAGACTCTTTAATTCTATAAAAGTGATTTGCCATATCCCTCAGAGTACAGCACTAAATGCTTGGAAAAAGTTGTCCTATTTTGGAGTACATATGTGACAACAAGAAAAAAAAAATATCAAAGCTGAAAAGGAAGACCCATTCCACCATCCTCTCTCCTCCCACCCATAGATCTGTCACTGGTTAAGCTGTTGAATGTGAGCTGTGTTACTCAGTGCATTCAGGTTAACTTATCATGACTTTGCAGTTTACCTGATGTTCTTGAAAATAGTCTTATGATATTTATTTATATATTGAGTTATATATATTTTGTATCTACATTAATTGTGACCCTTATCAGTTCTTTATTTGATCTCCACTTCTATTATCCTCCATATTATATACTTTTTATTTTATGAACAAGCAATATTTTAGAAATATGGAGACTGGCAGATATACTGTATCAGTATTTATAAGAAAATGAAAGTGAAAGTGTTATCCTTGATATATTGTATGCTTTGTTGGATACAAATCAAGGATATTTAATGCTGATTTGCTACATATTAAGTGTAGAGATGAAGTAACTTGTCTTAAGTTTGATAAATGTTTCTATTCCTCATCCTAAGGTGGAAAATAAAAGTCATGATGATGATTTTTATTTTGAACATAAAATAATGTAATTATTATATATACTAAGGTAAAGGTTGTCAGATTTGGTGATAATCTTTCTGGAAAGTAATGCTACCACTCAGGAATGCACACTCTTGTTAAACTTCCTTAGTCCAAAACTCTAGAGATGTGCTGATTATTCACCCAGCTGACCTTGAGGGAAGCATGCCAGATAAATATTCATTCATCAGCACATTAAACTGTTTGATTCTTTGTAACTTCACCTCTGGTTTGAAGTCATTGTGCTTAATCTTTGAAAGTAATAAACTGTATAATTTCTAATAAGTGACCACTGTAGCATACCTTTGCAGTTTCAGTAAGTCACATGTGTTATGACAGGGTAAAGACATTTCATTGTGTGGTACTTTGCCTTATATTCCCACAGCCAAGCACCCTCCTGCATTTGTATTGCTTTAGTGTAGCTTCATACTATTTTTGTAGCTTCAAGGAGATTTCAGCGTTTTAATGGGATTTCGTTCATATTTTTTGGTGTGTATTAGTGCAGGATTTCTTTACAGTGTATATTACAATGATATCATGTGTTTGAATATATCTGTATATGCAGGATAAAGAACAACTGTGATAGGTTGATGAATGATTACATTTTCTGTGTAATCATTATATTGAACTTACAGGGCTGTTGTATGTAGTTTAGAGTTTTTTCTTATGTCTCATGCATGATAGTAGGATTGTAAGACATCAAAAGAAAGGCTGTCTAGACAGTAAATATACATTCATGCATGGTAAGTTTGGTAATGAATTGACTGAGCAAGTCTACAACTTATTATAGCCTTGATGGTTTGCTTTAATTTACATTGCCATCAAGAACAGTCAGTGAAAGCAAAAACAAAAGGGTAAAAAAAAAAAAAGCTGTTGAAGGTAACCACAGCAAGCCTTTCATTAGTTTATGTTACTCTCAGTGTGTACCCATGAATAGCGACTTTCCAATATTGTTTTTATTTATTGCAAGTTCTCATGATTTTAACACCGTGGATTTAAAGATTGTGAATGGAGATGGTAAATGGTAACACATCAGTTGATGTTGGTGATTTGTGTATGTGCTGAGACTGATAAAACTGGTACTCATTCTGAGATAGTAGACCTAGTCTCTCTCATTTTGAAGACAGTAGTACAATACTTTTTTTTTTTTTCCTTCCATCATCTTCTATCTTTCTTTCCTTCATTCTTTCCTCGTCCTTCTGCCTATGGGTGACTTTACACTCCCTCTTCTGTCTTTCATTCCTTCATTCTTTCCTCTTCTGCCTATGGATGACTCTACACTGAGTGACAAGCCAAATGGTTTCCTGTACACCAGGAAACTATTTACTAAGCTGGGCGGTAACCATATAACCAAATTTTGGTGCCTGGTGGTTTAGTGGGTAATTATTGTACTCCAGTCGGATTGAGCCTGTGAAGGTTTCTATCCAAGGGGTGGTTGGGGTTTATTGCTCATGTAATGCCACTCAGGGATGAGTGAGGTTGGTCACTGTCATCTTAAATGTCAGGACCAACTGCCTAGCCCCGGGCTCCTACGCTTCTCATGGGGCAACGTAGGATTGGATGATGGATGGATGGATTACTCAGAGAGTTTGTAACATTTCTGATGTAGCTATTTGCCTTTTTGCTATCACATGCTGTGCATTTGGGGTTGAAATTATGAATACTTGCTGTCTTGTGAAAAAAACAGCCTAGTTTCATATTGGAAAGTTGGTAGTCTTTTCATCAGTGTTTTATTTTGTGAGAGATTATCCCTTGAACGATAATGAATGGTTTGCTGCCGAAGAGAATTAAAGACGTAACGTGATAGTCTCTCTGCTCCTTAAACGTGGAGCAGATGAGACTAACAGTAAATGAGTATACCAGCCTTCAGCATACACTAATGTTTGAATATCTTAGTTTTGATTGCAGATTTAACACCATTATATTACTCCATAGACTTCTTTTAATAGAGCAAGATTTTTTTTTCTCTCTTTTTTTTTCTTTACATGGTCAGAGTTGTGACAGTGGAAGTTTACATTTGATATATGGAGGAAGGTAAAAAAAAAATAATAATAATGATAATAAATATATTTTATAATCTGAATCTCATCTTGACTATTAGAAGATCCATAAGTGATTGAGTGTAATGCAGTAAAGTATGCCACAATTCATATTGCATTGAGCATTTTCAGTCTAGAATATATTGTGTGTGTATGTATGTATGTACAGTATGTATGTGAGTTTGTGAAGGGTAACAAAAGAATTAATATATGTGATGGAAATATGATCACATCAAATTTGGAAGACACATGAGATCAATTTAACACCTTCCATCTGATGATGTGTTTTTAATTTTGTTTCTCCCAACTCCAGATGATTTCATTCAGGTTTGGAGAGACTTTTCAAGCTGAAGGGGTTAGATATGGCCTTCTTTAATCCCTTTAGTACTAAAGGTTTTTCCTCAGTTGATTGAAATCAGATGCAGCCTGTGAGGCTTTCCATCTATGGGATGGATGGTTTGGCATTCTCTCTCACAATGTGCTACTTAGGAAAAGTGAGGCTGGTCACCCGTCTTAAGTTGGATCTGAGTAGTGTAACCCCAGCCCCTATCACCCTGAAGGTTCACCATAAATAGATTCAATATAGCCCCAGCCAAATCTACGGTGACCCTTCTCACAAACTGGACAGCAGAACATAGTCACATTCCACACCTCACCATAAACAACACTCCCTACCCACCCCCCACATATATATATATATATATATATATATATATATATATATATATATATCTATATCTATCTACCTATCTATCTATCTATTGCCAGACGCCTCAATCCCGTTTGGGGTGGCCACAAACAAATCGCCTCCAAGTCGCCCTGTCCCCCGCCATTTCACTCCCCTGCTCCCAACTCACACCCACCTCTCTCATATACCTCTCCACCCCATCTCTCCATCTCATCCTCGGCCTCCCCCTCCCTCTTTCCCCCTCCACCTCACTCACATACACTCTCTTCGTCAGTCTTTCACCCTCCATCCTCTCCACATGGCCAAACCACCTCAGTGTGTTCCTCATAACACTTCCTATCACATCCACATCAACACCACAACGCTCCTTTATATCCTCATTCGTCAGCCTGTCTCTCCATGTGACTCCACAGGCTCCTCTTAAATAACTCATTTCCACTGCTCTCACTCTTGGCTTGTGTCCTTTCAACAACGTCCAAGCTTCACTTCCGTATGTTAGAGTTGGTATCACAATACTGTCATGTAGTAACTTTTTCACTTCCATGCTCACTTCCCTGTTTCTTATCACTGCTTTCAAAGAACCAGCAACCTTTCTTCCCTGCTGTACCCTTTCAAGCACTTCACCCTCCAAACCTCCATCCTTACTCATCACACTATCCAAGTACTTAAACGTACTCACATTTTCCAATTCGTCACCATCCAACCTTGCTGTACATTCACTGACTTCACCTCTCTCAAAGACCATCACTTTACTCTTCCCTACATTCACCTTTAGATTCCGTTTCTTACACACTCTCAAACTCATCCACCAAGCTTTGCAGCTCCCCTTCGTCGTCACTCAACAACACAGTATCATCTGCAAACAACAGTACAGGGAGTTTCCAAACACTATCCTCTCTCACCAGGGCCACTCCAACATCCACTACCCTACCTTGTACCTCTTTTATTACCCCATCCATGTACTGATTGAACAACCATGGAGACATGACACATCCCTGTTTCAAACCAACTTTCAAAGAGAAAAATTCACTTAGTTCACCATCCACACGCACTGCAGCCTTCGCACCATCGTACATACTCTTCACAGCATTCAACAACTTCCCATCTACTCCATATATTCTTAACACTTTCCACAATCCTAGTCTATCCACCCTGTCATATGCTTTCTCCAAATCCATGAAAGCCGCATACAACTTCTTTCCCTTCTCTAGAAACTTTTCCACTAAAGATCTGAGAATGAATATCTGATCTACACAACCTCTTCCCTTCCTAAAGCCTCCCTGTTCTTCTCCAACTAATTTCTCTGTTCTTTCTCTAACTCTGTCAATAAGTATCCTACCATACACTTTTCCTATTATACTAAGAAGACAAATGCCCCTATGATTACCACACACTTCTTTTTCCCCTTTTCCTTTGTACAAGGGAATAATTATACCTGACTTCCAATCCTCCGGGACTCTACCTTCCTCCCAGGCCAATCTGCACATCTTCCACATCCATTCTACTACTATCTCTCCCCCATGCTTCAGCATTTCACCACACACTCCATCAATTCCTGGGGCTTTCCCTGATTTAACTTTCTTCATTGCTTCCACAACTTCTATCCTACTGATTTCTTCATGTCTTCTCACCTCCCTCCTTCTCCCAGCCATTCCCCAGCCATTTATGCTCGCATTACTTCCATCCTCCACGTTCAACAATTCCTTAAAGTGTTCTCTCCATCTGCTCACTTTTTCTCCCTTCTCCACTAGTAATCTACCATTTTTATCTTTCACTCCCCTGCTAACTTCACTTCCACCCTGTCTTACTCTTTTCACCTCTTTCCAGAACATTTTCTTACAGTCCCTCCACTTTACACTCAGATTCCTTCCAAATTCCTCATCCACTCTCTTCTTACTCTCTCTTACTAATCTTTTCACCTCTTTCTTTCTTTCTACATATAACTCTCTCTTCCGCCTCTCAACTTCTTCCACGCCCCTATTTCTCATCCATTCATTGTATGCTTTCTTCTTTTGTGCCATATATATATATATATATATATATACAAAATCCTTGGTGTAACATACAATGCACCAGTGTCATTTAAACAACACATCACAAACATTAAAAATGAATTAACACCAAGACTCGACGTCCTAAGGCCACTTGCCGATACAACATCGGACACAACAAAGAAACTACCACCACAGTATACAAAATATATACATTCACTGACGAATTATGCAAGCCCTGCTTGGGGTTCTAACCCCAATAAAACACACAACACTCTACAGACCATACAGAACAAGGCCCTAAAAATAATCACAAGCTTCACAGCTACTACACCTACAGACCACCTACACCAAGAAACCAAAGCCCTCAAAGTCAAGGATCATCTAGACTCGAGAGGCACACAAATTCTTGCCACAGCCTCCACAAACCCACACTATCCACAACACTACATGGTGGCACATCCACACACACCAAGGAACATCAAAACAACACCCAGCACATGATATCATACACAAATATTGTCATCTTTCCCACTCTCGCCCGCCTCAAACCAGCTTCCAGAAGCATATCCGTATTCAGATCACTTGCCACTCCATTCAGTCACTTAAAGACAACACACAGCTGCATGCACGGCCTCCTGATATCCACCCTTCTTAATCCTACCTCCCTTGTGAGGACAGGGTCCACCTGGTCAGGCTGAGATGTGGGCATCATTCAGCCCTCTTGAGTTATCAGAAGAGGCTGGATGACTCAGTTGCTGGTACCTGTCCAGAATGCAACACAGCACCCCATACTATTAAGCACACAATCACCTGTGCCAACAACACAGCATACACTTCTTTGAGAGCTCTGTGGAAAAGCCCTGTCTCAGCCTTGGCCTTCCTCAGGGACTCAATGCTGTTCGGCCAGACTGTCTAGGAAACAACTACTACTACTAGTGCCCTGAAGGGGTAAATGAGGACTGGATAATGGCCGGCTGAATGGAACGAAATTATTTTCCTGGAAGTAGCGTGAACAAACTAATAAAATACATCATGGGATTGAAGGGTTAAAAAAATGAGGGAAGGTGAATTGACTGCACTTGCCTGAACCTTTTCTCTTTTTTTTGTCTGGCTTTGCCTTTCACAACTGAGCTTAATGAGTGTGCCAAGTTTTAGATCAAACACTTTTACTCAGGGGAATGAGATTATCAGGGAAAAACTGAGGTCATTTTAAACTTTTCACCACAAGAGGCCATGCCTAGTTCAGAAAAGTTTGGGGTGGTCAGATTTAACCCTACAAATGTGGGTGATATGTAGTTTCATTTTGCTGTTACCATAATATTGAACCCTGTAAGGTCTCTTATTGATGGGTTTTATTAAAGCTGTATGTAACACCTCCAGTTTTAAATATCCATCCTAAGCTGTATCACATCAGGAGAAAGCAAGAGTGAATGAAGAAGCTGTCCCGTCTGAATCGGCTAAATACAGAAGTCATCAGTAGTTATGGAAACTTCAAAAACCCCTTCACAAAGTGGTGTCCTTTCTTGACTGCAAAATCATCAGAGAGTGGCCAGAATAGTTTTAAAAAGTGCTTTTGTAGTGAAAAGGTGAACAACCAGTTTACCTGATAATCTTATTCTTTTTATTAAACTTAAGGAAAGGTTGACAGAATGTATGGAAGTAAAACTGATTTGAGACTGAGGTTGGATACACTGAAGGCAGGATAGATACATGGAAAACAGGATGAATGATGAAATGAAGGTGTACACACAGTTGAAAAAATTATTGCATCGTAGGGTTTGGTGATATCCTAAATGATCAGTATAACCTATGTTTTCCCTTGGAGGGTACTCTCTTATAACCTGAATGCACATATGATAACAGTACTGACTAGGAAATGTCAGAAGCAAGTGATGTATGGCATCCTTATGAAAGCAAGTTTACCAGTGTGGGTAGGATCATTGGGCTTTCTACAGGAGCCATCATCAGTGGTGTCAGTGTGTTTTCTGTGAACACCGGTACTTTTTTGGTTGTGTGTATGTGAGGGAAAGAGTATTGAACCCACATTGTTGTCAGCATAGGTGACTTTTTAGCACCTCTTCCATATTTTTTATACTACACGTTATCAATTTTGACATACAGAATGGTCCGTGAATAACACTCCTTTACCACTCAGCTGGATGACCTCACATGTGTTGCAGGGACAGCTCAGTCTTCCGGTATGAGTGTAAATGAGGCAGGGAGTAGGAAATGAGTAAATGATGAAGGTTAGACTGATAACATTGACTGAACCATCCCTGGAACACAAATCACCAGCAGAGTGGGTGAGGAGTGTTAGATATGGGCCACCCTATATATGATGTCAACATAAATTGTTTAAATAACAAATAAACAGGAATATTTACATGCTAAAGAGCCATCATAACAATAAGAATGCAGACCAGAGACTCAAGAGATATTTATATTAATTACCCTAGATGAACTCTGGAATATGGTGTGTGGTAAGATAGACTATAATGTTGAAGAAAAAAAAAGTGAAATTGCCACATTTATCTGTGCCTATTGCCAGTTAAGTGTCAGTTTTTGTCCAGGATGGCCGTGTCATAGAAATTTCCCTAGATACAGATTGCTGCCCATAATTTATCTTGGCAGTTTAGAAATATTTTGGGGCATTCTTTGAGTCAGGTTGAGGTAAGTGTGAATTTTGAACACTTATCGTTACTAATGTCCACAGTTATTCGTTGTAGTTTTTTTTTTTTTTTTTTTTTTTTTTTTAAAGCTTAACCAGTACCAGGTGAAAGTTTTTGTGTTTGACTTGGAATAAAGTACCACTAATACACTTCTGATGAGATCCTGAAACTTAAGTTTTGTATTTTAGGTGTGAATAAAATTCCTTGTGATCTCAGTTCATGAAGAAGGGATGAAACAATTTACACCAGTACACTGCATATAGTGTATGTTGTTATTGCTGTAAAGTCTTTGACATAGCTTGTAGCTTGTGTCTCTCGGATTGCGTGGATAGACAGACATGGATGTGTAGGCAATTGGCAGAAGTGTAACAGTGTTGCAGTATAGTAGCCCTTTGTGCCTTAATGAAAATACTGAACTGAGTTGGTTGATGGTAGGATGTCTGTCTGTAAAATTTTGCATCCTAAATAATAAATAATCTTGACACTCACATGTATAAAAAATAAACCCAAGAATTTTTTGTAACTTGGCTATCACATATTGATCCACAGTATTCATTGAAAATGTGTTAAACAAGGTGAAAATGTTTATATAATATTGTCATTAAGTATGTAATATAGATCATGTGATTCATTTTAGTGTATAAACACTGATGCCTGTATTATTCACCAGAAATGATAAGCATTTCTTTTGGTTTACTTTTATGATAGTGATTGATGGAGATTTAATATTGAATTTTGTCATATTGAATTAGTTTATATATTGAGGCTGTATCAGCATCCGTAGATTATGCCGAGTGCTGGACTGGCATATACTGTTGTCCAATTTCTAGTATCCTGGCAGTCATCGAGAGTTAACCCCATCAGTCTGAGAACATCTTTTTCATTTTCTTCTTGTTACGATCAGGTGCTGTCATTCTGCTCTGATACACTGTGTATGGTGGTACGGAAATGAAATAGTGCACCACTAGAAACACATCGGGCAGTATCTTATGTGTTGCAGGGATATCTCAGTCTGTTGGTGTAGGTGTGGATACAGCAGTAGGAGTGGGAAACAAATAAATGATATAGTGTAGGGTAAACAGTTGCAATGTTGACTGAGCTGAGCCTGCATAGCTTGAAGAATCATGTACCAAAGTGCAAGGGGAGCATTATGTATGGACCACCATGTATTTAACCTGTCCTGTTCAAAAAGTATCTCCAGAAGTAAATAAAATCTAGCTATTGCAAGGATATAATGTTAAAGGCATCATGGTACTGAAGGGGTTAAAGAGGATGGAGTTACTAGGATGGAAGAGCTGATAGAGGATAATGGTGGAGTGAAGGTCAGTGATAAGAGTGGAGACTTTGAGATGCACTTTTTTTTTTCTTTGTTTTATTTGCCAAGAAATATCAGCATTTATACAACAAAACCTTGAACTAAGCTTCATGTTAAGTCTCAGGCTACAGTGACCCTTTCAGCTGATTGAAAACCACCTTGCAGATGCATTACAAAACTAGAGTTGTTGTAACCATTAGAGGGCTACTGGTGGCAGTATTCACACTCTAAAGCTCATATGTCTCACTCAGGTGAATAAATTCACCTGGAATTAGCTGAAATAAAAGTGCTAGAGTTTTCCTGATCATGAGAAGGTTATGGTATGTTTTTGGTATGTAAAGTGCTTGACACAAAATTAAGGGTAAGGGAACAAGAGATCAGTTTTGTTTAAAGTTTGATTTATATTTGCAACTTCACTTTATTAGAATACCATTTCAGCCTTTTTTTGGTAGTGGCAGTTGCAGAATCACAAAATTTTAAATGACAGATATAAGACTTTCTTCGCCAAGAGCATAGGATCAGCATACAGTACTTAGTTAGTCCTTAGTCTTCCACCACCTCTGTAGAAGAAAACCTTTTTTATGTTTTCATAAATTTCACTAAATTTCAGAAAAATTACCTGTTGGAAATTTCAGTTACCTATGAAGCTGATTTACTAGTTTCCCTCGTTTAATAGGACCAGCTACATGGGTGAAGTAGTGTTACTGTATTCTGAGCACTTGTCTGACTTCTAGAGAGCACCTTTTTTAACTTGCTTGGAGAAATGATATGCTGTTTGCTAAGTGCTTGTGGATCATCCCTCACTTCCCACAGAAGAGGATGGTGGATGACAGAAGAGGGATAACTTGAACATGATGGACACTGGATTGACATTTCAATTGAACCTGTGGCTACTACAACAGCTACTACTACTACCCACACCATCCACTACACTGTATGGCAGCACATCCACACACACCAAGGAACATCAAAACAACACTCAGCACACAGTATCATACACAAATACTGTCTTGCGTGCTTCAAACCAGCTTCCAGAAGCATATCCAAACTCAAATCACTTGCTGTTCCATTCAGTCACTTAAAGACAACACACAGCTGCATGCACGGCCTCCTGATATCCACCCTTCTGAATCCTACCTCCCTCATGAGGACAGGGTCAACCTGACCAGTGTAAGATGCGGGCATCATCCAGCCCTCTTATCAGAAGAGGCTGGATGACTCCGTCGCTGACTCTTGTTCAGGATGCAGCACGGCACCCCATACTATCAAGCACATTATGGAAGACTGCACTGTACACAATCGCCTGGGCCACTCCTTGAGAGATCTGTGGGAAAGCCCGGTCTCTATCTTTTGTTGAATTTCTTATTATGATGCTTTATTCTTTAAAAAAACTATGCATGTATGTATATATACTGTTATTTGCAAGATATATGTATATATATGTGTACATATATTTGCAGTATATGTATATTTGGTTATATTTTATAACTTGTATTTATAGTTACATATCTCAGATATCCATAAAGCAAATGAAGTTGCTTGATACAGGGAGAACGTAATTGCAAATTCATTTTCCTTTGCTATTAATTTTAGCATTATAAACAGTCAGTCTCCTTTTTAAGTCACCTTTTTAAAATGGTTTTATATGCTATTAGATCCATGGTAACTTTCTGATGAACTGTGTATTATTCCCTTCAGAATACGATGATGCATATTTTGCATTATTCTTGCTATGTCTAAATTATTTTATTCAGTGTAGGAAACTTAATGACCTGGAGGGGATGCATACAACTTTCAGTAACCCCTTCATCATGAGAGGCTTTTCCAGAGCTGAAAAAATTGTCTGGAGGAATCAGTATCAAAGTGGAAAATACATTATTGAAGTTAAGGGTTGAAGTTCCTTAACTGCCTTTAGAACTGATTTGCCAGATCTCTCCAGTTCACACAACCAGTTGAATGGGTAAAATTGTGGCATTTTGGAAAACAGCTTAGACATACTGTATTGAGAACCATCCATGTGAGGATTGTAATATTCTGGCTTCACCAGGCAATAAAAAAGCTGTCTGCCTTATAAATCTGGGATGTGTTTCAGAATATCACTTTTTTGATACAGTTCACCACCACCACCACCACCACCATCATCTCTGATAACTTGCTTCCTCCAGGGAATCCCACCAAACAGGGCATAACTGCGATGGAAATGCTTCCAGGCTACCATGTGTGTGTGTGTGTGTGTGTGTCTCTCTCTCTCTCTTCATACTCTTAAGTAATATAATGTCCAGCTTCTTATTCACACAGTTGCCAGTGTAAATTGAGGGAAACTGGCAAATTAACTTTGTGAGTTAAGTTTGTCAGTTGCAGTGAAGCTTTAAAGGGCAGCTCTTCTGTAAGTTACTGTGAACCTAATAGGAATATATATATATATATATATATATATATATATATATATATATATATATATATATATATATATGAAGGATGACTTGCTGTGTTGTTTTACATTAAAGAAAGTTATATACTGTATGTATTATCCCTTGAGACTTATGTGTTGCTTGGATTTATATTTGATTCCTTCCAGGGTTTGACTTGTGATTCTCAACTTTTGCATCTGTTGATATTTTACATGTTCTTAGTGTGTACTGCAGTGGGTTTGCTGTTTTGTGAGGATTTAGTTTCTTATGAATATTATTTATATAATTCCCTTCAAATTGCTGTTAAGCAAGGCATGAAATTAAAACCCCATGCTTTCTTTAACCTCTTCAGTCAGGGACTTTATTTTCTTTCTATTCTTGCTGCTGCCAGATGATATGGTTCTGACTAAAGAAGCATCCTAATAGTGGAGGGGTTAATGATGTCTATACCTAACCTGTCCAGCATGGAAAGTTTCCATAAATACAATAAAATTACATGGAGAAAGCAAGAATAAACTATAAATGACATGCTCTGGCTGAAGGGATTAATCTTCAAATGTTAAGACTTCTGTAATGAAATACTTACAAGGATTAGGAAAAGTCTCATGCATGCCCATGTATCTGCACTCTTTAATTAGCACATCACTTACTCCCCCAGATAGTGAATCAAATAACTGAACTATTAACTGTTATTATTACCTGTTAGATGCATATCTTTACAAAGGCAGATCATCATTTGCCTGTCAAATAAAGTTAGCTCATAGATTACAACATCAAAATACTTTTTTCTGGTGAACCTCTGTGTGATAGCAAGTTGCAGTAAAGTATATAGATACTGTATACTAACATTAAAGTTACCTGAGTAAGATACTGAAACCCTTTTCCCCTCCCACCCATCACTATAATAGATTTGAAACGCTCATACACTCATATCAAATTCTTTAATACTGTCAGGTGAAGTGCCGTCTGACCTAGTATAGCTTTGAATCCCTTTCCCCTTATGAACTTGTACGTAACGTGTTCATAGTCACTCCTCATCCCTCATGTAGCACTCTTAAACTCATTTCCTGGCTGCTCTTAAGATCTCCCAGATATATGTCTTACCAAGTAACTGTGATATTGGAAGAATGTTGAGTCTACCCCCAAATTAATCTCCCCACTATAAGCCTGTAAAAATTAAATATATTCCCCAATAAAGAATTTAACTCCCACATCAAGCCTCTCTTAACCACACTGAGTGTCCCTCCTTGACCCCTACTTTTTTCCATGTGTTTATTTTTAACTTGAAAGGACCAAGACAGACCTGAATAAGATTGATCAGTGATGTACTGTAGTTTGTAGGTTCCTCTTATCTGCAGCTTGTAGTTTAGGTTTCATGATTAATTGTTTGTTTTGAATATATGTGAATTTAGATTATGTTTTTATGGTATAAGTACTGTATAGTAAATTCATGGTTAATGGAAAGAGATATATAGGTTGTTTGATACAGTATTGAATGCCAAATTTTGTTGATATATGAGAAATACCTAGAGCATGACCCACAGTTTGCTTGGTACTATGATATATAATTAAGCTGGCAGTATTAATGGTAAGCTTTTGTTTTCGATTCTGTAGTTGCCACATAACATTTTCTACAATGAAGAACTGAACAGTGGCTTTCTCAGTAAATGTTCCCTTATCCACCACTGAGTAATTTTATAGGATTGAATTTGCCTTAGAAAAATTTAAGAGCTTAATTGATGAGCTGCCTGGATAATTATTTGCTAATTCAGTTTGCGGATGGGAAAATAATTGGTACAATAGAAGAGTTTTCATTGCATGAGGTAACAAGTATTGTATTTTTTTTTTTTTTTTTAGGAAAGATTTTTTTTTTTTTTTTTTTTTTAATATATCTGCGAGTGTGATTAGCAGTTAGTTCACTAATTTCTTTGAATATTGTTGCTTTTTGCAGTCTAATTTTTATATACCAGTAGTGTCTCCATGGTTTACATAATGAAAGCTTTGCATATAGCTGTGTCTCCAGAGTCTGAAGACCTGTTATTTTTAATAAAACCATTAGCTATATGTGTGTGTTTTCTTTTGTACTTTACATGAATGCATTTTTTGTTTCTCATGTTTTATGTTCTAGCAAGTATTTCTGTAATGACAGGGTTTAGAATAAAACCCTCTTTTTATAATCCCTAGGAATGTAATGCTTGTATGTTGTGGAACACTTTCTAAAGCATTTCATGGACTTGGGTAGTGCAAATCACTGAAGAAAAGAAAGTCTCTGATGATTAACATTAGCTAGGCACCTACATACCATGGAACCTCTTGGTGCAGCTGAAGCAGTCTCCACCTTGGCATTCAAACCCCTTCACACTTGGTAGTGCTCAGATGTATTCATTTAGTGCTGGGTCCCCGCTGAAACAGTGAATGGTATAAGGAAGCATGAAGGAGAGACAGGAGGGACTACAAGTCCAGGAGGCCAGTTAGATGTCACAACACTCCTTGGGCTTGCAATAAGAGGGGTTTTGTTTCAAAACCCACTAATTCCCGAGACCAGTAGGAGTGTAGTGCCTGTAAGCTATTGCAGGAGAAGGTTCATGCAGCGTCGTCATAGCTCCTCAACTGTCCTTCCATTTCAGAGATACATTGCATATTGTGGGACCATGCAAGACTTGGGGAGACTGAATGATAACCATGGGGTGAGGGTGTAGAGGCCACAGTTAAGGAGAAAAGAAAAATTTTCTGGAAATGGAAATGGGGTGGTAACAGAGAAAACTACTTGGCTGCCAAGTGTAGGGCAAGACAAGAGGTATACAGAGCAAAATCTGAGTCCCAGAGATTTTACCAGGTAACCTTAATAGTGCCAAAAGGAAGAATATGGTATTTAAGGTGGCAATCAGCAGAAGAGGAAAAACAGGGATATCGTAGGTGAGTAGTGTGTGAAGAAGAATGAAGGAATGGTAGTGGTGGGCGGTAAGGATATTCAAGATCCTTGGAGAGAGCTGAATGAAGAGTTTGGATAAGGAACGTTTGGAGTCTGCAGATCCAGTGTTTGGCCCATGGCCTTTGATTGATGCTGGTACTGTGAGCAGGGCAATAGGCAGGTTGCAGTTGAGGAAGGCAGTGGGTGTGTCTGGGTTGACTGCTGAAATGCTGAAGGCCTCAGGAAATATAGGAGTGGGTTTATTACTGATTTGTTAAATTAAATTATATATGAGTGTGTTGTCCCCAGTGACTGGCTGAAGAATGTAATTGTAAATATGTATAAGAGGAATAGTGATTTGTGGTAGGTGGTGGCGACCATCATCCACTCACTTGATGTAGTGCTGCCTGCTTCTTCCTTAACCTTTATTATTCTTTTTCTGTGCCTGCCCTCCTTTATTCTTATTTCTCCCACCTTTCCAGTCACTTCTTATTGCTTTTCTTTCCTTTACAGATGACTTTACATTTAGTGACAAACCAAATGGTTTCCTGTAAGCCAGGAAACCATGTACAACGCTGGGTGGTAACCATATAACCAAACCATACGTGCTCCCTACGTGTCAACAAGTGGATTGGTGGAGGGATAGTGCCCCTCCCCGTAAAACAAATAACTCAAAGTCAAATGGCCACCCCTTACGGGATTGTGGCGTCTGGCAATAGATAGATAGATAGAATAGTGATGCCTTGGAAGGAGGAAAGAGGCATAAAACTTTTGTATCTGATAATGAAGGTGATGGAGAGAAAAAGAGTGAATATTAATGAGATGCAGTTTGGGTTTATCCTAGGCAATGGGACCAACGATGCAATATTCACTGTCCAACAGCTTCGGGAAAAATACATTAAAAAAAAATGGGGAGCTGTAGTTTGTCAAAAGCCTTCTCCAAATCAACAAAAACAGAGTTCCTGAGGAGGTGGTGAAGTGGGGGTTGGCAACACTGGAGCTGTGAGCGCAGGCGCAGTGCAGTGTGCAACAGTTCATCTTGAGTTGGACGGAGCCAGTGGGAGGATGTGCACTGCTTGCGGTAAGCGTAGTTTCAGTTTCTTTTCCCCTTTAATTTTCTTTAACTTGATTTCTTTGATTATGTTAAACGCTATTGAACCATTAGGGGGGCGCGGTAGCACAGTGGTAGCGCGCCGGACTCGTAATCGGGGGATTGCGAGTTCGAGCCTCGCCCGGGCTGCCGTGCCGGGAGTGGTTGCTCGCTCCTGTAACCCTAGCGGGGCTATATAGTCCAATACAGGGCTTAGCTCGGGGGAACTCCATTTCTCCCATTTCTTGAACCATTAGCTTGCTGGGAGGTTTATAAGTCTTAACCGGCAGTGTTGTTTTGCAAGGTCTCGGTAGTTTGTTCACCTGTTTTTCTTTCGCTGTTTTTTTCCCGTAGCGCACAGATAGGATAAGACAGTAGTATGGCCCTTAGTACTTTCCACTGCACGTTTTCATGACTAGCAGCATATTGATTGGTAATCCAATCTTATAGCTGAGCAAAGATGGCGATGCTTTTGATTTAGTTTGATCGCCAAATTTTAATCAGGACAATTTGGAGTAATGTGCTTAACGATTATTGCATAAAGTGGTTTGGTAGAAAGCATGAAGCTGAAGTAGTGACATCGAATGGGTTTTCCATTATATATAAAAAAAGTTTAGATTGTTTCGCATTTTGCTTGAGTTTTCTTAGTATTCTACTGGGCTAGCCTATAAGTTACAGTTTTAATCGTATGTCAGGTATTGCTTTTTTTAATTTTTTGCTTTTCATTGCATAGAAAAATGTCTGCCAAGAAGACTGGTGCTTGGATTGAAGATATACCGGTGTTTGGATTCAAGCGACCAAGAGGAGTCACGAGTGGTATTTGGAATCAAGCGACCAGGAAGACCGGTTTGGATTTAAACGAGATAAGTATTTTTTTTTTTTTTTCAACAGCCTTTCAGCTCGGTTGATTGCATCCTTTGGGAAGGGGTTTAACTAGCCACCAGAGAGTGCATGTTTCCTTTAGCAGTTGTTTGGAGACCCACAAGTTTGACTATATAATCAGATCGAGCCTCCAACCTAACTGGCCATCAAGCAAGCTGAAGATGGTTAGAGATGTTTGTAAGGTTAGAGTAATGCGCTATAGTATTAAAGGGCTGAATGTAGGATATATCCAATACACACACACACACACACACACACACACACACACACACACACACACACACACACACACACAGAAAGATAGCTAGTTAGATTGATAGATAGATAGAGATAGTCAGATAGACAATTTATTGACCACCGCTACATTTGAAATGTTGCTTGAATTTCGTAAAACAATTACAGTGCAAAAATTGTGCACTGAATTGTATGCAAAAATAATTGTAGCCTTCAAAATATTCCAGTTGACTGCACAAAGCAAAAATAATTTAAACGAATAACAGACGACCAAAACATTATTTGACTAACTCCAGTTCTTCGTGAATGATCTTACAAGTTATATCATGGGGAAGAGTATTGATGAATACTAATTCTTCTGGTCTAATACTACTGTAATGCTGGTGTGTGTGTTATTTGCTGTAACTGGACATGCTACAACCACATGCCTCTTGATTTGTACGAGGTTGATGCAAATGGCAGAAGACATCTGACTGCATGTGTTGACAGATTTGGGTAAATACCAATCATACTGGAATAATCAGTAGGAATAATACAATAAAATGAATGGCCAATTATTTATTTTGATAAATTTGTTGTACTGAATTTTCATTAAATTAAAAAAATATATGCACCAATCTCCAGTTTATTACCAAATATAGTGAACGTCATGTGGACCACCCAAAAAGTCACCATGGACCACCAGTTGAGAACCACTGATTTAGTGTATATATCTAGTGTATATATCTATCTATCTATTTGTGAGGGCTTGCTCGTTATCTTGGGAGGCCACACACACTATGATACAGTATTCTCCTATGGTGCTAGTCACGAAGAAGTGATGTGGAAGGCTGGTGTAGTGGTGTGTGTGTGTGTGTGTGTGTGTGTGTGTGTGTGTGTGTGTGTGTGTGTGTGTGATGTGGGGACGGGATAACAGGTTCATTAGTATATAAGGAAGGGGGAAAACACAGCACGTTCTTGGTGGCGATAAGTAAGCATCCCATGAAGAGGAAATAGGCCCATCATGGAGACACACACTGAGGTGGTTTGTCCATGTGGAGAGGATGGAGAGCGAGAGACTAACGATGAAAGCGCATGTGAGTGAGGTGGAGGGGGGGGGGAAGAGGGAGGGGGTGACCAAGGATGAGACAGAGGGAAGGAGTGGAGAGGTTATATGAGAGAGGGGGATGTGAGCTGGGAGCTGGGCAGTGAAATGGCGGGGGACAGGGCGACACTGAGGCGAATTGTTTGTGACCACCCCTTACGGGATTAAGGCGTCTGGCAATAGATAGACAGATGGCAACATTTAAATCTATGCCAAAGGAGGAACATAGACCCATCAAGAGTAAGAGAGGCTCCTTGAAGGGATAGTAGGTCTGTAGGGGAATAGGTATGTCCATGAGTGATATGTACAGGTGATGGGGAATACGTATGTCCCGCCCCTCCACTGCAGGTAAATAGGTCCATGGGGGAATATATATCTGTGCCACATAAGGGGGAGTAGAACCAAGAGGGCAAGGTTAGGTGTCCTGGTGTGGGGAGGCAGGGCAAAGAAGGACACACACAATGCCGTCTCATACTTAAATAGAGCTCCATTGGCAGTGGGTCAATCCAACACTGTGGCTAAAATTCAACACAGAGGCTAAAATTCAACACTGTGGCTAAAATTCAACACAGAGGCTAAAATTCAACACTGTGGCTAAAATTCAACACAGAGGCTAAAATTCAACACTGTGGCTAAAATTCAACACAGAGGCTAAAATTTAACACTGTGGCTAAAATTCAACACTGTGGCTAAAATTTAACACTGTGGCTAAAATTCAACACTGTGGCTAAAATTTAACACTGTGGCTAAAATTCAACACTGTGGCTAAAATTCAACACAGAGGCTAAAATTCGAACACTGTGGCTAAAATTCAACACTGTGGCTAAAATTCAACACTGTGGCTAAAATTCAACACTGTGGCTAAAATTCAACACTGTGGCTAAAATTCAACACTGTGGCTAAAATTCAACACTGTGGCTAAAATTTAACACTGTGGCTAAAATTGAACACTGGTTTTCACCCTGTCCATTTATAGAGCTGATGACTCTCTCTCTCTCTCTCTCTCTCTCTCTCTCTCTCTCTCTCTCTCTCTCTCTCTCAGTAGGTCAAGTCAAACATCCATATCCAGAACTAAACAATAATTTATTGAACACAAAAAATAGGGGAAGTAGAAAGATAATTCAAATTCAGGTCTCTTAACACCTCTTTGTTTGCGACTCATTCCGGACGTTACATATTAATATCCATTCGAATGTTACTGATGCTATTGATGGAAGGTGTATTCATAGTAAGGTAACTGAAATATCACAGAACGATAATGGTTTGATAATGAAAATAAGTCACTTAGGAAGAGGTGTTAACAAGCCTTTACCACTATAATAATAATAATAATAATAATAATAATAATAACAATAATAATAAAAGTAGTATTACTAGCAGTAGTAGCAACAGTATTAGTGGTAATAGTAGTAATAATAATAATAATGATGATGATAATAATAATAATAATAATGATAATAATAATAATAATGATAATAATAATAATAATGATAATAATAATAATAATGATGTGGAAATGATTTGGGTCAAAAATAGGCATCCTTGGTTTTAAGTTGGTTATAATAATTGAAATAATTGTGATAAATGAAATTCCAAAAATGTAATAGCATTGTTTCTGTAATAATAATAATAATAATAATAATAGCAGTAGTAATGATAATAGTAGCAGTAGTTGTAGTAATAGAAGTAGTAGCAGTAGTAGTAATTCCTGAACTAACAGTACCAAAAATAATAATAATAATAATAATAATAATAATAAAAATAATAATAATGACGTCTCTTAAACTAACAGTGCTCAGAATATCACTGACAATAAAAACAGTCATCCATATAGTAATAATAATAAATAATAATAATAATAATCATAATAATAATAATAATAATAATAATAATAATAATAACAATAGCCTTCACATTCCATTTTTCTGACACAATATTTTTGTTATGCGGGCAGCGGCTTGATGGAGCTTGAGGAGATGATGATAGTGACTGTCAGCTGGCCAAGACCTGTGGGAGAATAATAATAATAATAATAATAATAATAATAATACTGTAGCAATGGTAGTAGTAGTAGTAGTGTTATAGTAGTAGCAGCAGTAGTAGTAGTTGTAGCAGTAGCAGTAGCAGTAATGGTAATAATAATAATAATAATAATAATAATGATAATGATGATGATAATGTAGTAGTAGTAGTAGTAGTATAGAGAGTAAGGTAACATATCGTCATCATCATCATCATTTAATTAATTATACTCACACTGACTGAGCGTTGAAGTAAGAGGAATGAGACTGGAGGGAGGGAACTTCTCTCTCTCTCCCTACTCCTCCTATTTCTCTCTCGTTTTCCTCCTCCCTCCACCACATACTTCCATCTCCTGTAGGGAAGGAGGATAGTACATCATCATCATCATCATTATCATCATCATCATTACTACACTTGTCACACACACACACACACACACACACACACACACACACACACACACACACACACACACACACACACACACACACACACACACACACACACACACACACACACACACACATACACACACTACAGTTTATTGCAAAAACAACAACTACTACTACTTTTTTTTTAATCACCTACATCCATACTGTGCAGCTCAGCACCAACCTTGCTAATACAGTTCACCATTTGGAGTTGTAATGTGAAGGTTAACACTAACCCTCATATTACAATCTGTTGGCTCCAAGCACGCCAACGGCTGTGCTTACCAACCATCTACTACTACTTTTATTATTGTATTTTTATTCATTACCATTACAGTGTTAGTAAAGACATTAATACAGTATGTTGTAGTCGCTGGTCTATGCGACTCTCGACCACTGTAGCTTCGTAATCTATACCCGCCAGAGAGACAGGCCTGAGGGCTGATGATCTTGTGCCCCTGAGACATAGCAGAGCAGACCTTCCGAGGGAGAATGAGAGTCGACATCTCATCCAGGCCATAACAGAACTCTGCGGTTGACGTTTCTTTTCTGCCAGTCTCGAGCAGAATCTCACTGCCTTTGGACCCATCCCACCTGATGTTGTGAACACAAGGGGAGTGAATCGACCGAGGTCCACATGTTGGATCCTTTCTTGATTTTTTTTTTTCTTGTTCATTCCTTTTGTGTGCAGCCTCGAGAGACAGTTCACGATGACATGTTGCCATAGAATCAAATATTCTGACGCCGAAGAACGCACTCTGCCCACGTGTCCAGACCTCGAGCACTGACATCAACTCTTGCATCATTTGCTGCGTTTGCTGTTCCCTGAATGAAGTGCTTGCCGTCTAGAGGTAGAAGAGCTGGCTCCGTGGTGACATCATGGTATTTCCTGTAGCAGTTTCGCAGTGAGGTCTTGTACTTCATCGTGTCGAATGCAAACAAAGCCTCCCTTCTTGCAAACCATTATATGGTTTACATCAATGGCAGTGCCACAGGCACAGTGTTGAGGTAGGTTCTCTATTGGCCACCCATATCTCAAGGCTATGGCATCAATTATTTCTTGTTTGCTGAAGTGCAAGCCTTTTGCACTGAGAGGCAGGGTTGTCAGCCAATTCGATGCCCCAGCCTCCTGTACAGTTTCAACTCTTCTGTACTGGTCTGGTGTTAGATGTTCGATTATGTGCTGCTGATGGTTCTTCTGTATTGCTTCACGCTCCTTTCTTATCTGTGTCTTTATGTCTTTCTGCCTTTGGTGGCCGATTTCACTCGTCTAAAACTAGGCGCAAATCTTTGTGACAGGGATTCGGTGAGCCTAAGTGAGTTTCTATGTTCGTAGCTTGCCATGGCTGCTGGGTATATAATGCCAATTACTACTACTACGACCACCACCACCACCACTACTACTGCTTCTACTACCACCACCGCTACTACTATTACTATTTCTACTACTATTACCACCACCACTACTATTACTACTACCATTACTACTACTTCCACCACCACCACCACCACCACCATTACTACTACTGCTACTACCACCACTACTACTACTACTTCTGCTACTACTACTACCATCACCACCACCACTGCTACTACTACTACAACTACTACTACCACCACCATCACCACCACCACACTACTGCAGCTACTACCACTACTACTATTACTACTACAATTACTACTCTTACATTTAAAACTATTATTACAACAACTTACCAACATTCGTGAAGGCATGATGTTTGTAGTATTGTTGGTAGTAATCTTGAGTTGGATTGTTGTGACTGTGGTAGACTGGGGAGGGATGGTGGTAGTTGTGGTTGTAGGAGGTGGTAGCCGAATGGTTATAGCTGCACTGGTAACCCATAAGGGGGTGGTAGTTGTGGTAGGGATTGTTTTGATGGTGGTAGCTACTGTTTTCTTGCTGGTGGTAGTTGGGGATGGGTTGGTGATCAATGAATGAGTGATTGTTGTTATTCTCATGATTGTTATAGTAATAGCTGTGATTGTCTTGATTGTGTTGATAAAGAGTGTGAGTGTTTTGAGTGTCACCATCATGATTGTCAAGGTACACAGTCTGATTGCTTGTCTGATTGTTAGGAAAAAGACTCAAATTGTTACCACTGTAATTGTTGAGAAGACTGTGATTGTAGCGATTGTTTTGGCTTTCTTGAAACAATCTGAGGCTCCCATCACTACCACCACAATTATAGATACCCCCATTGTCCTCCTGATTGTGGTAGCTGCGGTAGTTGTGGTAGTTTTGGTCCGGGCTCTGAGGCAAATCGTGATAGCCTGAATCTTCGTCTTCTTCTTTTTCTTCCTCCTCCTCTTGGTTTTCTTCCTCCCCTCCCTCTCTTCTCTCCGTCCTCTCTCTTTCCTCCCTCTCTACCTCCTTCTCTCCCTCCACCTCCATGCATCCCCTCCTCTCTCCCTTCTCTTCCTCCTCTCTATTCTTCATTTCCTCCTCCTCCTGCTCATCATCATCTGTCTTCCCACCTCTTTCTTCCTCCCTCTGCCTTTTCTTCCCTCTCTCCTCCTCTCCCCTCCCTTCCTTCCACCACTGCTCTCCAGTTCTGCGAGTGAACAGCCTGCCAAAATCCTGTTCTTCAAGGTGTTCAGCAGAATTTGTTAGGCAGGCTGCAAGGTGTTTACTGGAGGTTAGGTTAGCTTCAGAAATAACATTATAACTCTGTTCTTGTTCATCTTGTCCACTAGAAGTTGCTAGGTGTCGTGCTGCCTGTTCTTCTGATATATTTTGTTCACTCGTGGTCTTGTCAGTTAGGGAGGCGGTACCGCAGTTCTGTTTCTGTTCTCTTATGTTATGTTCAGCAGGTAACAGACACGATTCTCGTTCCTCTGTGTTATATTCACAGGATAACAGAGTCCTTCCTTGTTCTCCTTCCCTTGGTATGTCAGATGGGGAACTTAACAGGCTTCCTCTCTCCTCTATTCTTCTCTCTTCTCTCCTTCCCTCTTCTATCTTTCTCTCCTCTTCAATTATATCTTCTCCTCTCTCTCCTTCTTTCCTCTCTTCCATCTCTCTCTCCTCTTTCCTCTTCTCTCCTATCTCTCTCTCCTCTCTTCTTCTCTCTTCCATCTCTTTCTCCTCTCTCCTTCTCTCTTCCAGCTCTCTCTCCTCTCTTCTGCTCTCTTCTATCACCTCACTCTCTGTATGACTGGTTTTATAATCATAGTACATGTTTCTCTCTCTTTCCCACCAACTGTACTCACTGTCTCTGTACCTTTGGGAATTGTACTCATTTCTTCTGTACTCATTTCCTCTGTACTCATTTCTTTCATACTCACTTTCTTTGTACTTAAATTGGCTGTACTCATTTCCGCTGTACTCATTTCCTCTGTACTCATTTCCTTTGTACTCATTTCCTTTGTACTTAAATTTGCTGTACTCAGTTCCTCTGTAATCATGTCCTCTGTACCCATGTCCTTTATATTCAGGCTGGTTGTACTCATTTCCTCTGTACTCATGTAATCCATATCCTGGCCGGTTGTACTCATTTCCATTACACTCATTTCCTCTGTACTCATCCCCCCTGTACTGCTCCCTATTGTACTCATATCCATTGCACTCATTTCCTTTGTACTCATATGCATTGTACTCTTTCCGTGGGTACGCTCCTTCTCTGTACTCCAGGCCATTGTACAACTGCTGGTTGTACTCCTGGGCAGGGTGGGGGTGTGGGGGCGGGGCAGGGTGGGGGTGTGGGGGCGGGGCAGGGTGGGGGTGTGGGGGCGGGGCAGGCTGATGGTGTGGGGTGGCAGGCGTGGCAGGAACACTTGACAGGGCTAAATCAATCAGTCTGTGTAAAGATGTTCCCTGGTCTGTGTCGTGTACGTCTGTGCATGTATGTACACTAGGATGCCTGCTGCCGTGTGCTCTTATAAACGTACACACGCTTGGCCTACTGACTTCGTGTGCGTTTAGAGATGTAGACACTCGCTGGCCTGTTTCATGTACACCTGAGTATGTAGGCCTAAGTACACTTGCACATTGGATATCGTGTGCGTCCATGGTGTCGTGTGCGTTTTTGGATGTAGACACACTAGGGATCTCGACACCATGTATGTTTCCAGATGTAGGTGCACATGGACTAGTAGCATTATGTGTACACATGTCATTCGTGGATGTACACACAGTCTGGGCGTCATGTGCACCTACAGGAACTGATGTATGTACGTAGGTGTCATGTACGTCAATAGAAGCAGGTGCACACGGGGTACTTTCTGCCAAAGATGTATGTGCACACAGGGTAATGCAGTCATGTGCGTTTGAACATGCGACTGTGGTGGTGGCCCCGAAGTCATGTGCGTACATAGATAGAGGTGCACATGAAGTATGTGCTGCCTGTGTGTACTGAGAGGTAAACGCACATGGGGTCATGGCACCATGTGCGTCTGCAGATACCGCTGCAGTTGTGGCCATGGAGTTGTGTGCGTCCATAGACACAGGTGCACATGGGGTACTTGCTGTCAGTGCACCTGGAGATGTAGACGCACATGAGGTAGGGGAATCGTGTGCATCCAGAGTTGTTGATGCACATGGGGTAGAGGCACTGTGTGCGTCCAGAGTTGTTGACGTACACGGGATAGAGACATCGTGCGCGTCCAAAGATGTAGATGCACGTGGGGTTGAGGGATCATGTGCGTCTTTAGCGACAGGTGCACATGGTATGTTTCCAGCCAGAGCTGTAGGTGCACACAAGGTATTGGAGTCGTGTACGTCCACAGACACAGGTGCACATGGCTTACCTGCTGCAAGAGATGTAGACGCACATGAGATTAGGGCATCATGTGCGTCTGAAGACGTGGCTGTACATGTGATGCTGGAGTTATGTGCGTCCATACATGTACACACAGGTGTGATACAGACGTCGTGTGGATCCAGTGACGTACACACACATGGGGCACTGTCGTCATGTGCGTCCGTACATGTAGACATAGCTGCAGTGGTTGCATCATGTGCAGCTAATGCGGTAGACGCACATGGGATACTTGAGTCGTGTGCGTCTGTAGGAACTGACTGAGACGTACATGGGGTACCTGCATGTGCGTCCATACATGTAGAAATGGTGCAGTCATGTACGTCTGCGGAATGTAACTTAGACGCACATGGGACGGTAGCGTCATGTGTGTCTGTAGATAACGTACATGCTGAATTACGTACATGACATCCCTCGTGTGTGTCTGTAGGTGTACATTCATCATCGGCGTCTGTGCAACTCGAGGTCTCTGTGTGCACATCACTTACATACATCTCATGTACGTCAGACGCAGGGGAGGGGAGGTGTGGTGGTGTGGTGTGTGGTTGTGGTAGCTGTGGTGGTGTGGTATGTGGTTGTGGTGGTGTGGAGTGTGGTTGTGGTAGTTGTGGTGGTGTGGTGTGTGGTTGTGGTAGTTGTGGTGGTGTGGAGTGTGGTTGTGGTAGCTGTGGTGGTGTGGTGTGTGGTTGTGGTGGTGTAGTGTGTGGTTGTGGTAGTTGTGGTGGTGTAGTGTGTGGTTGTGGTAGCTGTGGTGGTGTGGTGTGTGGTTGTGGTAGTTGTGGTGGTGTAGTGTGTGGTTGTGGTGGTGTGGTGTGTGGTTGTGGTAGTTGTGGTGGTGTAGTGTGTGGTTGTGGTAGTATGGTGTGTGGTTGTGGTAGTTGTGGTGGTGTGGTGTGTGGTTGTGGTAGTTGTGGTGGTGTAGTGTGTGGTTGTGGTGGTGATGTGTGTGGTTGTGGTAGTTGTGGTGGTGTAGTGTGTGGTTGTGGTGGTGTGGTGTGTGGTTGTGGTGGTGTGGTGTGCGGTTGTGGTAGTTGTGGTGGTTGTGGTCGTTGTGGTGGTGTGGTGCGTGGTTGTGGTGGTGTCGTGTGTGGTTGTGGTAGCTGTGTTGGTGTGGTGTGTAGTGCTAGTTTTGGTTGTTGTGGTGGTAGTTGTGGTGGTGTGGTGTGTAAGGCTAGTTGTGGTGATGGCTGTGGGGATGGTTGTGGTAGTGGTGGTGTGATGTGTTGTGTGTGGTATGGTGCTAGATGTGGTGGGGTTTGTGGTGGTGGTTGTGGTGGTGTAGTGGGGAGTGGTAGTTGTGGTAACAGTTGTGGTGGTGGTGGTGGTGGTGTGGTATGTGGGTAGGGAGTTGGGGGCCGGTGTGGTAGTGTGGCTGGTGGCTGTGGTGGCGTGAAGTGTGGTAAATGTGGTGGCTGTGGTAGAGAACGCCTATCAGATTGTGAGTGAACATGATAAAGACGTGTAATATTAGGCTCAGCCAAGAAAACAGCTGGGTTAATAGGGAACACATCATCCACCAGAATCTCGACTTGAGGTGAATAAACTGGTCTGGGTGGACGAATGTGGAGCTTAGGTGGATGCAGAGGCCTTGGGTAGCGGTGTGGAGGAGGCTTGACGAAATGTGGAAGGCGTGGATGACCAGTGGAGTGAGGTGGATGACGTTTATATGGATGGAATGAAGGTGGATGTGGCTTGTACCTGTGCAGTTTAGGTAATTTTGGTGGATGAAATCTGGGTGAACTGTAGGTGAGTATGTGTCTGTGTGTAGGTCTGGGTGTGGGTGGGCGAGATGTGGGTGTGGGTGTGGGTGGGCGGCATGTGGGTGTGAGTGTGGGTGGGCGGAGTGTGGGTGTGGGTGTGGTGGGTGTGGGTGGGTGAAGGTTTGGTGGTGTGTGTGGTGTAGGTGTGGGTGTGGGTGGGTGAGGTGTGAGTGTGGGTGTCGTAAGGTGAGGTGTGGGTGTGGGTGTGGTAGGGTGAGGTGTGGGTGTGGGTGTGGTAGGGTGAGGTGTGGGTGTGGGTGTGGTAGGGTGAGGTGTGAGTGTGGGTGTGGTAAGGTGAGGTGTTGGTGTGGATGTGGTAGGGTGAAGCGTGGGTGTGGGTGTGGTAGGGTGAGGTGTGGGCATGTGTGTGGATGTGGAAGTGGATGTCGGTGTGGGTGGGGTAGGGTGAGATATGGGTGTGGGTGTGGGTGTGGGCGAGGATGTAGCATTTTCACACGTCAGCACTTCAGTACGCCCATTCTCTGTTTCCATCTTGCAGTGTGGGCGTGGGCGTGGGCGTGGGTGAGTGGGTGGACAGAGGCGATGTAAGGAGTGTCTTTTTGATAATGTATCGTCCACACACTTCTTGAAACTGCTGTAGCGATCAGAAATACAGAAATGAAAGAAATATAATGAACACTTCAGAGCAAATAGAGTTAGCTTACAAAATAGAGATAGTAGACAAAAAAACATAAGGAAGGTAAAAAAGATGAATTTCCCCCCACTGACTTTTGAATTGTCCTCTCTCTCTCTAAAACCCCTTCACTATTCTCTGAATTGGCCTAAAATTACCATCCCTCCACCACAAATGCTGGGTTATAACACTAGATTAACGCTAGAATATGATGCTAGTCACGAAGAAGTATTTAGCCTAGATGATTGTCAAGTATAGTTAGACTGGAGGATATATTTTGACTCGTAACCAAGGAGACTCTACCTCACAACTAAGAATCACCGATTTTCACGCAACCAGGACTTACTGCATAAGTTATGAGAGTCGATATAGAAGAATAAAATACAAAATACAGTCGCAGAATGACGAGGCTACTTCGCCCATTTCTTTTTGCCAATATTCTATTATTTTTATTGTAAATATTAACCCAAAACACTCAGACTTACCTCCTGATATTCAGCTGGGGAACACATGAAGTATTTTCCTTCTGAGTCGCCCATTCAGGTGAAAATTGACAGCAGAGTTGAATTTTGAGCGTTGCGCGACTGGGAGCTTTGTTTTGGCGGCAACTTGTCAACTTATATACTTTCAAAAAATTGTATTGCTGGGCTTGAAACTTTCTATAAATAAGGTGAAAAATTGCCACTATGTAATATATAAGGTACTAAGAAAAAAAAAACAAATATATCTAGTGCCTTTGGGTATGAAAGTGTAAAAAAAACATTGATGCATAAGATGTATTACCGAAATGTCTGAATTTTTATGTACGATACGAGGGTTTTTCGGCACAGGTGGAATAGATGATACGTTATCGACCAATAAATGTATATTACGTAAAAACAGTTGAATTTAGGTTCATTTTTTTATTCAATTACTGTAATATACACTGAAATCACGGGTTGGAGGTCGGCAGAAACTTAATATAGCGAATTTGGTCAGGACCGAATCGCCCGAGGAGGTCCGCTGCGCTCAGTCGCTTATGAGGTAAACAAACAACTGGCAGCTGTACAGGTGATTTACATAGCAATTACTCTGCAACCCTGTCTGGAATTGATGACTGGACCGTAACACCGTACAGGTTAGTTGACAGGCTATTTAGTTAGTGCTGAGGCCTATTTTTTTCCCCCTTAGTTTTGCTGTAAATGATTGTGTGTAGTGAAGAATTTTACTATGCCACAACTTGGCCCAGATTTTCGTCCTTTCGCTGCATGCGTCACGTAGCTCTTAGGCAGAGTAAGACATTACTGTATAGCACTTCTTCATGACTAGCTTTATAATCCAGTGTTATTCACATGCTAAAACTCATTGATCAGGATGGAGATATTGCAATTTTAGACCATTGGAGAAAAAAGTATTATAGAATGGATATGGTTCTGTCACTTGCATTTTTATAGTGCAGACGGGTATGTTTTTGCATGTTAATTCTTCATTCAGGTAGTTCTAGAATCCTCAGAGGTGGCTGAAGTTTAGGATGAGAATCATTACATTTTTTTTTCATAAAATAAAAAACCTGATATTGAAAGCAGTGGGTTTAAAAGGTGAAAAGTGAGGGATTTTGAAGCCATTGTAGAGCCTCATCAGCTTTATAAACTAAGCCTAATGAGACCTAACCTAGCAGCGAAAGCAGGATTTGGTAGCAAAATGGATATCATTTGGATGTCCTGCATTACATGCTGTACTACTGATGCCATTGTATTTTTCCCAATGTTAATTTGGTCCAGTGATCAAGAAAAAAATATAATTTGGTTGTACAATTTATATTCTTGATTGATATTTAAACCAAATTCTATAAGGGGGGGAGGCGGTGGCTGAATCGGTAGAGAGGCGGCCTGCAATTTTACTGGACCCAGGATTGAATCCCGGCTGAGGCAGGGAACAGTTTAAGGATTTGAATTTCCTAAAAGCCGACTTTCCTGATCTACCAGATGACCTGCCGACATGTTGTAAAAATGCCCCCGCTAATACCAATACACCAGTCCTGTATGAGACAGCCCTAGCATGTACTGAGTATGGGCGGTGGGTGTTAGCGCCGAAGTGGTGTCATGTGGAGGTGTAGGAGGACTACTGGGCCTTGGAATAGGTCACTGCCCCTGAGAAATAGGCCCTGAAGCCTTTGCCCAGACTTGGACATGTAAAAAAAAAAATCTTACAAAAATTTGCATTGTGATAGGCTCGGAGCCGAGTGGACCCAAGCTGCACTGTGTACTAAGTATGGTACCACAATTTCCATTCCTTATTCCTTATTATCTTTGTATTTCACGGTACCAGTTGTCTATAAGAGGAATTGGTGGCTTTCATGGTTAGGTTTGGTTAGGTAATTTGTACCGGGTATGTACCGGTATTTAGGTCAATTTTGGTTGTTTTTGTTTTTACTCAACTGAACTTTGACAGCCAAACCTAACTTAACGGAATCTTGGAAGAAAAAGAATTTGGTATAAATATCAACCAGAAATATAAATTGCACAACCATTTTTTTTTTCTTGATCATACGACCAAAATCACATTCGTTTTCATTTTCTTGGGCTTCAACATGCTTGCATGCATCGGCCTTGGTCACCCAATGGTGGCTGTCCATGCTACTCGATCTATGGCAGCCTCCCTGTTCAGTCCCTTAACCCTGAGGTCACACTTAATGACCTCGTCCCACATCTTTCTCGATCTACCCCTCACAAACCCACCCTCAATGTTAACATTTTGCACTTTCTGCACCCAGTTATCATCCCCCCTTCCTCTCCACATGCCCAAACCACCTCAATCTACCTCTCCTCATCACAACACCAATACAGTCCAATCCCATCCTGCCTTTCAACTCTTATATCGTAAACCTAGTCCCTCTCCCCAGGGCCTTGCACTCAGGGACGCACTGCACATCCACCTACTCATTCTCATTTCTGAACGTTTGAGCCTGCGAATATTCTCTTCCTTTACTGCCCAGCTCTCACAGCCATACAGCATTACACTCCTAACACATGCTGCATAGCTACAAAGATCCCTTAGCACGCAGGGAGAGCCCTCTCAGTGTCAGGAGATGCAACAGCTCCTTGAACTTCATCCAACCACTTCTCACCCTAGCCACAGAGCTAGCTCAAGCCCCAGCTCCAGCACATAACGTGTCTCCTAAATGACAAAACTCTTCCATGCACTCAAGAGACTCAACAGCAAGTTCAATTCTTTCACACCTGACACTCTCCATCTGCTCTCCCCAACACTTCGTACACATAAAATGAGCAATATCTTGCAGTCTGCCTCAACTACCACTACATTTCTTACACACTCAGTTATCACAAACATTGCCCAAGATGAAATTACTTCCCACGCCCTTGTGGCAAATTGCACATGGCCACTCTCCCTCTTCTTTGACAGTACTGCCACCAACTTTGGGAAAAATAAAACAAAATTAGTAGAGTGAAGTACAGGACATCCATAATAATCACAGACATACCCTGGTTTGACGATGTAATTGGTTAGGTAAAACCCCATCGTTAGGCATGGTATCATATATCGGGGTACTTTTAACATGTAATGTGGAGCATTTACCAGTCATGGGTTTCCCCCCTAAACCAAGCCCATAACCCACCCAAATGAGCCCCAAAACAAGTTAAAAGCCAATCTAACTGGCCTAACAGCTGTCAGAGAAGCTAACCTAAGCCTAAGACCTGTAAATAACTCAGTAAAACCAACAAATAAACTCTGAAAATCGTTAAATATAAGCCTGGAAAAAAATCAAGCTTAGCAATCTGTACCCAAAATGACAATGTTCACCCCAACTATGGCTAAAACACATTATGGTAATCTAAAAGTAGTTTATAAATCAACCTAAACACACAATTTTAGTCTAAATTATCATCACAATCAGTAAAAAAAATAAAACCCATTGTTAAGCCGGGGTATCGCATCTAGGGGTATTGTATATGGAGGTATTACTGTACCTATAGTTTGATAAAGCAGTGGGTTTAAAAAGCGAAAAGTGATGTATAGTATTTTGAAATTAATATAGAACTTCTTCAGTTTTACAAACCAATCCCAGTGGGACTTAACCTAACAGTGAAAGCAATAATTGGTAGCCAAAGTATGCTGGTGGTAATCATATCATTTATAAAGGCTGCAGTGTGCTTGCATGCGTCGGCCTTGGTCACCTCATGGCGGCTTTCACATTGCTCAATCTCTGGTAGCCTTATTGCTGAGGTCACACTCTATGACCTCATCCTAGGTCTTTCTGTCTGCCTCTTGCAATCCTACCCATGATGTGCACACTTCACACCCTTGTCATAAATGCAGAAACGTCAGTGAATTTAGGTTTGGCTGTGATGGGTGTACAGTTATATATGACAAGGCACACATGTGAAGATTACTTAGCATTATTTTATTTTCTCAGTGGACTGTGGTGCAGCAGGACCATGGAGAGAGAGCCAGGCAGTATTTTGAGCAGGAGATTAGCCTGGAGTCTCTTCTGAAGAACGTAGGAGGGTAACTTTTCACATTACAGTATTTGTTTCGTTTTATTATTATTACAGTATTAGGTTTGGTCAATGGGGATGCCCATCATCTACCCACATAGTGTTGTGGTATGCCATTTTAGGGTAGCTCTGTGTTGAGTGGCAAGCCAAATGATTTCCTGTAAACCAGAAAATCATTTACAGTGCTGGATTGTAACCATATAACCAACCAACACGTGTTCGCTACATGACAACAAATGGGTCGGCAGAGGGTTAGTGCCCCTCCCTGAAAAACAACTACATTAAGTAAAAATACAAACAAGAAGCCTTGGACCAGGACTGACCAACAGGTGATGACTGAGGACCAATCAAAGGACATGGAATGGATTGCAACATGGAATGTAAGGGGTGCAAATAATGAGGTGATAGAAAGAGAGATTGTCCAGGTGCATGAGGCTGCAAGAGTGGACATAAATGGAATAGCTGAAAGTGGGAGTATGGATGGGGTATATACACGTGAGTAGGTGAAGATGAGAGGGCAAAAGAGTGAGTATATATATATTGTTGTGTGCCAGAGATGGAAGGAGAATATAAGAAGGTATGGATCTGCCGGCTCAAGGATTGTGTGGGCAACACTGAAAGTAGGGCTACAAATGTGGGCAGTTGTGTGTATGTACGTGCCAACACAAGATCATGCAAACAAGTGAAAGAAGAGTTCTGGGCAAATGTGGAAGCATGCATGGAAAAATTTGAAAGGAATGAGAGAGTGTTTTTGATTGGAGATATGAATGGAAAAGTAGGGAATGTGAAGGTGGATGGAGTAGTTGGTAAGTAGGGCGTGACTGCAGAAGTGGATGAGAATGGCAGTGCTCTAGTGGACATTTGTGTGGGGAAGGGGTTGGTGATCGCCAATACCCTCTTTAGGCACAAAATAGTTCACAGGTATAAGTGGCGAGTGATGAGAAGGGTGGGTGGTGAACTGAATGAACGAAAGGCAGTGATTGATTATGTGTGTGTGGATGATAGGATGAGAAGGTGTGTAATGGATACAAAACCATATAGAGGTTGGGGGAGTGGACTTTCTGACTGCCACTTGGTGGTGGTGAAAGTCAAGGTTCAAATCCAATGAAGGAATAGGAGGGAAGGACAGGAGGAAGTAGTCCATACAAGGAGGGTGGAAAAGTTGCAAGAGGGTGAAAAAAAGGCAGAATATAAGAGAGAAGTGGAGGAGTAATTGGGTAAATACGATTTGGAGCAGACGGGGGAGGTGGAAGGTGTGTGCAAGATATTCACAGAAGAAATCTGTGCAAAATATGAGGTGGCATGTGGGGTGCAGAGAAGACGAAAGGGGGTGCAAGGAACAGCATGGTGGAATGAAGAGGTGAGACAGGCTGTGGCACAAAAGAAGAAAGCTTACAGTGAGTGGATGGAAAGCAGGGTATGGAGGAAGCTGAGAGATGGAAGAAAGAGTTATATATATGTAGAGAGGAAGAGAAAGGTGAAAGATTAGTAAGAGAGACTAAGAAGAGAGTGGATGAGGACTTTGGAAGGAATTTGAGTGTAAAGTGGAGGGAATGTAAGAAAGTGTTCTGGAAAGAGGTAAAAAGAGTTAGACAGGGTGATAAAGAAGTTAATCAGGGAGTGAAAGATAAGAATAGTAGACTGATAGTGCAGAAGGGAGAAAAAGTGAGGAGATGGAGAGAGCACTTTAAGGAATTGTTGAACATAGAGGATATAAGTAACGCAAGTATAAGTGGCTGGGAGAAGGAGGAAGGGAGGAAGCTATCAGTAGGATGGTAGTATGGGAAACAGTGAAGCAAGTCAAAATGGGGAAAGCCTGAGGAGCTGATGGAGTGTGTGGTGAAATGCTGAAGCTTGGGGGATAGATAGTGTTAGAATAGGTATGGGGTGTGTGTGCAGATTGGCTGGGGAGGTACGTAGCGTCCCAGAGGATTGGAAGTCAGGTATAATTATTCCCCTGTACAAAGGAAAAGGGGAAAAAGAAGTGTGTGGTAATCACAGGGGTATTTGTCTTCTGGGTGTAGTAGGAAAAGTATATGATAGGATACTTCTTGACAGAGTTAGAGAAAAAACAGAGGAATTAGTTGGAGAAGAACAGGGAGCTTTTAGGAAAGGAAGAAGTTGTGTAGATCAGATATTTATTCTTAGGTCTTTAGTGGAAAAGTTTCTAGAGAAGAATAAGAAGTTGTATGCGGCCTTCATGGATTTGGAGAAAACATATGACAAGGTGGATAGACAAGGATTGTGGAAAGTATTAAGAATATATGGAGCAAATGGGAAGTTGTTGAAGGCCGTGAAGAGTATATATGAGGGTGCTAAGGCTGCAGTGTGTGTGGATAGTGGACTGAGTGAATTTTTCTGTTTGAATGTTGGATTGAAACAGGGATGTGTTTTGTCCCCATGGTTGTTCAATCTTTATATGGATGGGGTTATAAAAGAGATATAAGGTAGGGCAGTGGATGTTGGAGTGGTCTTTAAGAGGGAGGGCAGTGTTTGGAAACTCCCTGTACTGTTGTTTGCAGATGATACTGTGTTGTTACGTGAAGATTAAGGGAAGCTGCAAGGCTTGGTGGATGAGTTTGGGAGAGTGTGTAAGAAACGGAATCTAAAGGTAAATGTTGGGAAGAGTAAAGGGATGGTCTTTGAGAGGGGTAAAGTCAGTGAATGTACAGTGAGGTTGGATGAGGAGGAAATGGAAAATGTGAGTGCGTTTAAGTACTTGGGTAGTATGATGAGTAAGGATGGAAGTTTGGAGGGTGAAGTGCTTGAAAGGGTACAACAAGGAAGAAAGGTTGCTGGTTCCTTGAAAGCAGTGATAAGAAACAGGGAAGTGAGCATGGAAGTGAAAAAGTTACTACATGACAGTATTGTGATACTTACTCTAACATATGGAAGTGAAGCTTGGACGTTGTTGGAAAGACACAAGTCAAGAGTGAGAGCAGTGGAAATGAGTTATTTGAGAGGAGCCTGTGGATGGAAAGACAGACTGTCAAATGAGGATGAAAAGGAGCGTTGTGGTGTGGATGTGGATGTGATAGGAAGCGTTAGGAGGAATACACTGAGGTGGTTTGGCCATGTGGAGAGGATGGAGGGTGAGAAACTGATGAAGAGAGTGTATGTGAGTGAGGTGGAGGGGGAGAGAGGGAGGGGGAGGCTGAGGATGAGATGGAGGGATGCAGTGTGGAGGTATATGAGGGAGGGGGGTGTGAGCTGGGAGCAGGGTAGTGAAATGATGGGAGACAGGGTGACGTGGAGGCAATTTGTTTGTGGCCACCCCGTACGGGAATAAGTTATCTGGCAGTGGATAGATAGATAATTATTATTATCATTGTTATTATCTTTATTATTATTATTATTATTATTATTATTTATTATTATTATTATCATTATTATTATTTCAGTTTATGTGAGGTGTTGCTCCACTTATCCTCAGTCTCCACCTCCCTATTTCCCTCCCTCCTCTCCATTTCACTCACACCCACTCTCCTAGTTAGTCTCTCATTCTCCACCCTGTCTTCACACCCATCTGAATATTTTGCATTTATGTTGTTCCACTCATCCTCAGTCTCCCCCTCCCCACCTTAGGGCTGATTTGCTGTCTGTGGTTGAAGAACTGCCAAGAGCCGCTGATGCATTAAAGTTAAACTGGAAACCGCGGAACATCTGTTGTGGCTGGGTGAGTACTGTAGATAGATAGATGAATTATATACCATAGATAAATAGTTAGGTAGGTAGGTAGGTAGGTACATAGAGTGGCATGTGCAGATACACTGAATATAAGATTTGATAGGTGGATAGATTGCTTGGGTAAATGATCCAGAGAGAGAAAGAGAGAGAGAGAGAGCTCCCTCACCCCCACACCTGTCACAACAACACAGTATATACGTACCGGTATGTGTTTCGAGGCTTCTAATAAACACCAGTATCTCAGGTACTTGGGTAGTGTGTTGAGTAAGGATGGAGATTTGGAGGGTGAAGTGCTTGAAAGGGTACAGCAGGGAAGAAAGATTGCTGGTTCTTTGAAAGCAGTGAAAAGAAACGGAAGTGAGCATGGAAGTGAAAAAGTTACTACATGACAATATTGTGATACCAACTCTAACGTATGGAAGTGAAGCTTGGACGTTGTTGGAAGGACACAAGTCAAGAGTGAGAGCAGTGGAAATGAGTTATTTAAGAGAAGCCTGTGGAGTCACATGGAGAGACATGCTGACGAATGAGGATATAAAGGAGCGTTGTGGTGTGGATGTGAATGTGATAGGAAGCGTTATGAGGAACACACTGAGGTGGTTTGGCCATGTGGAGAGGATGGAGGGTGAAAGACTGACGAAGAGAGTGTATGTGAGTGAGGTGGAGGGGGGAAGAGGGAGGGGGAGGCCGAGGATGAGATGGAGGGATGGGGTGGAGAGGTATATGAGAGAGGGGGATGTGAGTTGGGAGCAGGGCAGTGAAATGGCAGGGGACAGGGCGACGTGGAGGCGATTTGTTTGTGGCCACCCCAAACGGGATTAAGGCATCTGGCAATAGATTGATAGATAGATCTCAGTGGTTCCTCCCCTCCCCTCCCTCCCTCTCTCCCTCCCTCCCTCCCTCCCCTCTCTCCCTCCCTCCCTCCCCTCTCTCCCTCCCCTCTCTTCTCAGCCAGTGTGAGGCATCTCATCGCATCCCTTTTCTGTCCATCTCTCTAATGCAAGAGTTAACCGTTACTCCCAGTCCTTCATTTATGCAACAGGTCAGCTCTGGAACTGCCTCCCTCTGTCTGTACTTCCTGCTTCCTACGATCTCCAGGCTTTCAAACGCAGTGTGTCCTGGCATCTCGAAATGATCGGATCTTGAATTTGGCGCTCTCTTGTATTTTGTTTTTCTCTTGGAAAGAACAGTAATTGCGGGCTTGTGGCCTTTGGTTCCTTCTTCCTAGCATAAAAAAAAATCTAGAAATAAAAAAACATTAAGGTAGATAAGATGTATAAATGTGCTATGTAATAATGTACTAAGATACAGTCAGTGATAATCTGAAGTACACTTGTTAAGACAGAAATACTCCCAAGTGATCTTATGTCATTCTTCTTAATCTTCTTCATATGTTAGTCCACACATCCCCCGTCTTACGCAGATTTTACGCATGGAGACTTTGATCTTACGCAGCTATTATGCCACAGGTTACGTGATAGATGGTGGTGACTATCATCCACTCATTTGATGTAGTGCTGCCTACTTCTTCCTTCACATTTATCATTCTTTTTCATGTCTGTCCTCCCATCTTCCAGTTTCTCACCATCATCCATTCATTTGATATAGTGCTGCCTACTTCTTCCTTCACATTTACGAGTATCATTCTTTTTCTATGTCTGTCCTCCCATCTTCCTATTTCTCACCACCATCCACTCATTTGATGTAGTGCTGTCTACTTCTTCCTTCACATTTTTCATGTCTGTCCTCCCATCTTCCTATTTCTCACCATCATCCACTCATTTGATGTAGTGCTGTCTACTTCTTCCTTCACATTTATCATTCTTTTTCATGTCTATCCTCCCATCTTCCTATTTCTCACCATCATCCACACACTTGATGTAGTGCTGCCTACATCTTCCTTCACCTTTATCATTCTCTTTCTGTGTCAGTCCTCCTCTCTTCTTATTTCTCCCATCTTTCCTGTCCCATTTTATTACTTTTCTTTCCTTTACAGGTGGCTTTACATTGAGTGACAAGCCTAATGGTTTCCTGTAAGCCAGGAAACCATTTACAACGCTGGGTGGTAACCATATAACCAACCCATGCATGTTCCCTACGTGTCAGCAAGTGGGTTGGCGGAGGGTTAGTACCCCTCCCCGTAAAACAACCAACTTAAAGACATACAGCCACCCCTTGCAGGATTATGCGTCTGGGTTTAGATAGAATACTGTAGATAGTTTAGGTCGTATGCAAATCTTACCCCAACAGGTTAAAATCTCACACCAATCTTACGCCAGCAGGTTCTTAGGCCAATTTTACATCCCCAGGGTTGAGACAGTTTAGATCTTATGCAAGTCTCACCCTGACAGATTTAAATCTCACACCGATCGTACGCCAATTTTACATCCACAGGGTTCTACAAGGAGGGTTTGGGAGATGGAGTGGGAGGAAGGGGAGAGTCATACCCCTACTGGAAGCACGTACACTGTCAGAGAACAGCAAAGCAGGAGGTGGTGGCAGTTGTGTCCAGGTTTAGGCAGATATGGTGGGTGTGATAGGAAGTGTTAGGAGAAACACACTGAGGTGGTTTGGCTATGTGTAGAGGATGGAGAGTGAGAGACTGATGAGGAGAGTGTATGTGAGTGAGGTGGAGGGGGGGAGAGGGAGGGGGAGCCCAAGAATGAGATGGAGGGATGGAGTGGAGAGGGATATGAGAGAGGGGGGTGTGAGCTGGGAGCAGGGCAGTGAAATGGCAAGGGAGAGGACGACATGAAGGCGATTTGTTTGTGGCCACCCCGTATGGGATTAAGGCGTCTGGCAATAGATAAATAGATAGACATAAACCACACAGACCTTACACCTCTTACTATACTCCTTTCACCTTAACTTGGCCCAGATTTTCATACTTATGTAGCTCAGTGGCAGAGAAAGTCATTGGTTTCTTGGCTAGCACTTCTTTGTGACTAGCACCATATTTGTATTGTATAGTTTATAAAGACTTCAGCTGTCTATCCATCTATCTGTCTATCTGTGGAAGGGGAGAGGAGAGGGAAACCAAGGATGAGGTGGAGGGCTGGAGTGGGGATATATAAGAGAGGGGGATGTCAGTTGGAGGGAATATAGCTAAATGACAGGATAAGGTGACATGGAGGTGATTTATTTGTGGCTGCTCCTTACAGTATTAAGGTGTCTGGCAATAGATAGATAGATAGATAGATTAGATAGTGGAATGTGTGGTATTTGCATTGGTCATCACTGTATTGTGAAGAAATAATGAAGATGATGATGATGACGATGAAGATGAAGATAACGATGATGATGATGATAGTGATAATAGTGATGATGATGATGATAGTGATAACAGTGATGATGATGATGTTAGTGATAATGATGGTGATGATAATAATGATGATGATAATGATGATGATGTAAATGATGGTGATAGTGATAATAGTGATAATGATGATGACAATGCTGTAAATGATGATGATGATGATAGTGATAATAGTGATGATGTTGATGATAGTGATAATGATGATGACAGTGATGTAAATGATGATGATGATGATGATGATGATGCAGATAATACTGATGATGATGATGATGATAGTGATAATGATGATGACAATGATGTAAATGATGATGATGATAATGATGATGATGTGGATAATACTGATGATGATGATGATAGTGATAATAGTGATGATGATGATAGTGATAATGATGGTGATGCTGATGATGACTTCTTACCAGATGTATGGTGTGGTGTGGTGCTGTGGATTGCAGGAAGGACTAGGCGATTTAGATGTGTTAATTCTCCCTACATCCTGCATATTCCACGACCCTGACCGTCCTGGATTTAATACCATGTACCAGGTAAGGGAAGCAGTGTATTGTTTATTTATATTTGGCCTGGGTTTTATATTACAGTATAGACAGCACCCTAAGGGGATATATAGAAAGAGCTGTCTGGTAGGTGGATTGATAGATAGATTGTAGTGTTAAAAATAGATAGATAGATAGATATACTGTACTGTTAGAAAAATAGATAGATAGATTGGTAGATAGCAATCCATCTATCCATCCATCATCCAATCCTACATTGCCCCATGAGGAGCGTAGGAGCCCGGGGCTAGGCAGTTGGTCCTGACATTTAAGATGAGAGTGACCAGCCTCACTCATCCCTGAGTGGCATTATGTGAGCAATAAACCCCAACCATCCCTTGGATATAAACCTTCACCGGCTCAATCTGATTGGAGTGCAATAATTACCCACTAAACCACCAGGTGCCAAAATTTGGTTATACGGTTACCACCCAGCATAGTAAATGGTTTCTTGTTGTACAGGAAACCATTTGGCTTGTCACTCAGTGTAGAGTCACCCACAGGCAGAAGGACAAGGAAAAAATGAAGGAAAGAAAGTCAGATTAGGGAGTGTAAAGTCACCTGTTGGCAGAAGGACAAGGAAAGAATGAAGGAAAGAAAGACAGAAGAGGATGGAAGGAATGGAGGATGGAAGAGAGGAAAGGAGAGACACCCGAGAGCAGCACTACATCGAGTGAGTGGATGGTGGGCGCACTTGATGCATTTATATTCACTCACTGATCAGAGCTATCTTGTAGATAGATAAATAGATTATAGTGTTAAAAAATGGATAGATAGATAGATAGATATATTGTACTGTTAGAAAATAGATAGAGCGATAGGTGAATAGATAGCAATACTTAATGGATTTATTCCCACTCACTGATCAGTGTGACAACAGAATTGGCCCGGAGTGTGCCTCACTGCTCAGGCAATAGATAGATAGATAGCCAGATAGATACATACAGGTAGATAGATGCACAAATAGATACACAGCACTGTTTAAAAGATTCATTTTGGCCACAGATCAGTGCAAAGACAGAGTTGGAAAATCATCATTGTTTTGTTGCATTCACCACTGTCAAGCAATAGATAGATAGGTACTGTAGATAGACAGACAGACAGATAGATACATACATAGATAGAGACAGCACCACGTAATAGATTCATTTTGCCCACAGATCAACGCAGTAGATAGATAGACAGATAGATAGATTGATAGATATGCAGCACCACCTGATAGACTCATTTGGGGAGGGGGAGACCGAGGATGAGTGGAGCAACACGAATGCAGCATGTTCAGGTGGGTGTGAAGAGAGGATGGAGAATGAGAGACTGACTAGGAGAGCATATCTGAGTGAGGTGGATGGTGGGAGAGGGGGAGACCGAGAATGAGATGGAGAGTTGGTCTGGCTATGTGGAGAGGATGGAGAATGAGAGAATGACTAGGAGAGTGTATGTGAGTGAGGTGGAGGGGGGGAAAGGGAGGGGGAGACCAAGGATGTGTATTCTGTTTCAGGTTTTTAGTAACCTGAGATTGCTGTTTAACCCTCTCATGGTTAGGACAACTCCATTACCCCACTCCAGCTCACATGAAACTACTTTCATCCACAGAAATGTATCGGCCGAGGACCACAAGAATATTTGTGAAGGGATGATGCGCTGCATGTTGGCGACGGACAGGGCGGGGCTCAGTGAAAGTCTGTCAGGCGTTAAGGACATGATGGAGGAGATGGATGTCAAGAACCAGCCCATGTCAACCTTGTATGTATACAGCGTGGCTGAGTGTTTTTTTTTTTTTTTTATCCTCTCATGGCAGGTGAAACTTGTTGTATTGTTTGTCACATCATTTATATCCATCCATCCATCATCCAGTCCTACGTTGCCCCATGAGGAGCATAGGAGCCTGGGGCTAGGCAGTTGGTCCTGACATTTAAGATGAGAGTGACCAGCCTCACTCATCCCAGAGTGGCATTACATGAGCAATAAACCCCAACCATCCCTTGGATATAAACCTGCACCGGCTCAATCTGATTGGAGCACCTTAATTACCTACTAAACCACCAGGCACCATAATTTGGTTATATGGTTACCACCCAGCATAGTAAATGGTTTCCTGGTGTACAGGAAACCCTTTGGCTTGTCACTCAGTGTAAAGTCACCCATGAAGCCTACAAGATACTTGCATGTGTTTGGCCCTTGGCCTTTGATTGATGCTGCTACTGTGAGTGAGGCAATAGGCAGGATGAAGGTGGGGAAGGCAGCAGGTGTGTCTGGGTTGACTGCCGAAATATGAAGCCCTCAGGAAATATAGGGGTGAGGTTAGTCACTGGCCTGATAAATATGATTATATATGAGTGTGTTGTCCCAGGTGATGGGTTGGAGAGTGTAATTGTAAATGTGTATAAAGGGAAGGGTGATGCCCTGGAAAGAGGAAATTATAGAGGTATAAAGCTTTTAGATCAGATAATGAAGGTAATGGAGAGAGTTCTAGAAGGTATGATTAGAGAAAGAGTGAATATTGTTGAGATGCAGTTTGGGTTTATGCCAGGCAGGGGGACCATTGATGCCATATTCATTGTTCAACAGCTTCAGGAAAAATATATTGGGAAGAAAAGGGATTTGTATTTTGTTTTTGGTGATTTGGAAAAGGCCTTTGACAGAGTCCCTAGAGAGGTGGTGAAGTGGGCAATGAGAAAGCTTTGCTTTCAGGAGTGGCTGGTTAGGGTGGTTATGGCTATGTATGTGGGTGCTCACACCCAGGTAAGAATGAATGGAGATTTGAGTGATGAGTTTTCCGTGAACATTGGTGTGCATCAGGGGTCAGTTTTGAGTCCCTTGTTAATGTTAATCATGCTAATAATCTTGGTGTTCATTCCTGTTAATAATCTTGGTATTCATTCATATTACTAATCTTGGTGTTCATTCTTGTTAATAATCTTGGTGTTCATTCTTGTTAATAATCTTGGTGTTCATTCCTGTTAATAATCTTGGTGTTCATTCAGTTTTTTCCTAACGTAAAAATCCCGTATGTACTCGTGTGCATCACTGTACAGTTTCTTTGACACTTAAGTTTATTTATTTAATTTGATGGGTGAATAAAAGTTGGGATGAAATGATGTAGTAATTTATTTATTTGTCATTCACAATATCTTTCCCAACACTTCCAGAGCTGTGTACTTAGGGAGGTCAGTGGCTGCTCTGCTTAGCTGGTGCATGTGCTAGTTGGTGGAACATCACCCTCATCATCGGCAACATCAACCAGTACGTCATCCTCTTCATCAGCCAAACCATCTTCAGCATCATCCAGGTCACTGGGGTCATTGAAGGCTGCAGCAATGAGAGGAGAGAAGGGGACAATGAAAATGGGGTTCACTGCAGCACTTGTGACAATACCAGCACCTGTCTGTTGGAATGGCCCAGGCCATACCCAACTGGCTGGCAGCACTACAGGTGATATTTGTTATATTTTGTTAGTGTAATTATTATGTACAAGTACTTGCCTGCAGGCTGTACCCAACTGGTTGGCAGCACTACAGGTGATATTTGTTATATTTTGATAGTGTAATGCACAAATCCTGCACCAGCACCACACAACACATGTGTCCTAAAGCACATCTGAAATGTGAACTCAGTGAACTGTGGGCTGAAGCTGCCCTCCTCCCACAGCACACCATCCACTTTTCTGGGGATAGGGAGGGAGCTGAGGAATGTTTATAAAGCCTGGCAGTGGAACTGACCAGTACACCACATGAAGGCATCCCCCTTTACATACTTAACCAAGCTTACATTGTTTGTAAAATGGCTTGTGTACTATGTCTGTCTTCACTCAGTGTTAACAAACACTTCATAATGAAGTCATTTAGACTGAATATCAAAGTAACAAAAACTAAACCATTTTTGTTGACATTACACTTAAAAGAGGCTTGTTCCTGCTGTTATATAGGTAGGCACCATTATAAATACTTGCCACTGTATCACCTCAGACATTACCACAACTGTGACAAGATTAAGGTATCAAGTATCCTGGAATTTTGTAACATGTTAGGAAAAACTTTGTGTGACCTGGTGGGTTAATCAAGGACACAAATTACTAACCATGTGGGGAGGATGAAAAACAAGAGACTGTGCATGAGGGTTGTGTGATGTCTCCATGGCTGTTTAACATATACATGGATGGGTTGTAAAGGAGGTGCAAGGTAGGGCAATGGATGTGGGGGTGGCTCTAATGAATGAGGGTGAGATTTGGAAGCTTCCGGTGTTGCTGTTTGCTGATGATACAGTATTCTTGAGTGAAGATGAATGGGAGTTGCAAGGTTTGGTGAATGAATTTGGGACAGCATGTAGGAAGAGAAATCTGAAAGTTAATGTAAGCGAGTAAAGTTATGGTGTTTGAGAGAAATGAAGTTACAGAGTGTACAGTGAGGTTGGATGGTGAGGATATGGAGAATGTGAGTGCATTCAAGTACTTGGGTAGTGTGATGAGTAAGGATGGAACGTTGGGGGATGAAGTGCATGAAAGGGTACAGCAGGGAAGGAAGGTTGTTGGTTCACTGAAAGCAGTGATGAGAAATAGGGAGGTGGGTATGGAAGTTAAGAAGTCCCTGCATGATAGTACTGTGATCCCTACCCTGACATATGGAAGTGAGGAGTGGACCTTGCAAGAGGGGAACAAGTCAAGAGTGAGAGCAGTGGAAATGAGTTACCTGAGAGGAGCATGTGGAGTGACATGGAGGGACAGGCTGACGAATGAAGAAGTGAAGGAACATTGTGGGGTAGATGTGGATGTGGTTGAGAAGATTAGGAGAAATACACTGAGGTGGTTTGGACATCTGGAGAGAATGAAAAGTGAAAGACTGACCAAGAGGGTGTATGTAGGTGAGCTGGAGGGAGGGGTAGACCAAGGATGAGGTGGAGGGATGGAGTTGAGAGGTATATGAGGGAGGGGGGGGTGAATTGGGGGGAGGGTAGTCAAATGGTGGGTGACAGAGCAACTTGGAGGTGTTTTGTCTGCGGCCACCCTTTGTGGGATTAGGGCTTCGGGCTATAGATAGATAGATAGATGTTTCTTAGACAGACATGAGTAAAGGTGGATCAGTGGATCTTTTTCTAAATGCTCCATTCTGTCAGTTTCTATTAACCTTTGCATCAGGAGGACAGTTATCTAAAGCTGTTACTAGTAGTTAATTCATACTAAGTCACTGATGTGTGCTGGCAAAAGATTTGTGGCTTTTAACCACTTCACACTGAATTTTTACTGAGGCCATTCAGTATGGGGCATAAAATGTTTGCTTTCAGACACAACACTGCAAAAGCCAGTCAGTTTGCCATTAGTTTCTTGTGATGGCCTGAATAAGTTAATGTAAAATAGATCCACAAAGGTTTCACAGAATGTCAGAATAATAGTTGGCTCAATGCACAACTACTGTAATATTACTATACATGTTTTACTCTAACTTGGCCTAAAATTAACATCTTTTCCATTATCACTGTACAGGACTTGTAAGGAGAGATTACCTAGAATATTGTGCTAGTCATGAGGAAGTGCTATGAAAATGATGTGTTCCTGGCATTGAAAGTTAAGGTGAGGAGAGTATAGCCATGTACCATATAGGTATAGTAAATGAATGTTTTGTATAAATAAACTCTTGTATGTACATTGTTAAAATTTTGTTTCAGTTTGCCTGTCTATACCCTGTTTACCTTAACTTGGCCTAAATTTCTTTCAGTCTTTTATTCTTGTGCTAAGTACTGTTTGGAGTACAGCCATATGTGATGCTGGTATTGCCAGTCAGTTATAACATTGTACTGTATCACAGTATAATGTAAGTATTAGTGTACAATGTAACACTGAAGTTGCGACTGCTCAGGCTGGTGGCAAAATAATAATAACAGCAGCATATGGAAAGATATCAAAACTTACAGATTTTATACAAAAATATATAACCATTTTTGAGGGCTAGTGATCATATTGCAGTGGCATCTTTAGTATTACATATTATAGATACAGTATATAACTACCCCACACTGTTTAGTTAGACCTTTACAGTATGTTAAAAGTTTACCCCCTACACCTTATGCAGGAGAGAGAGGCAGGGTATATAAAAGGGGAGATTGTGTGTGTGTGTGTGAGTGTGAGAGAGAAACGAGGGTACGTACAATAAGGGGAGATGAAATGGGATGCCCGTATGTGAGAATGAGAGAATGAGAGGAGGGTAAATATTCATAATTATAATTATGTGTGTGTGTGAGAGAGAGAGGAGAACGGTACATATAACAAGGGGAAATGGGATGTGTGTGTGTAAGAGAAAGAGTAAGGGGAAGATGTATGATAGGGATGAATATGAGAAATGGTGTGTGTGTGTGTGTGTAGGAGAAGATGTATGATAAAAGAATGAGAGAGAGAGGGGGGGGGGAGCAGGGTACATATAAGGGGAGGTGGGATGTGAGAGAGAGAGAGGGATGGGAGGGTATGTATAAGGGCAGATGGGGGAGAGAGAGAGAGAGAGGGTACATATAAGGGGAGATGGAGAGAGAGAGAATTAAGGGGGGAGACAGGTGTGATAAGGGGAGATGAGAGAGAGAGAGAGAGAGAATTAAGGGGGTCTGGTATGATATGGGGAGATGGAGTGTCTGAGAGAGAAAGAAGTAGTTGGAGACAGGTGCGATAAGGGGAATGGGATGTCAGAGAGAGAGAGAGAAATAGCATTACAGAGGGGGGGGGGGATTCCTCAATTTATGTCCCAGAAAAAATACAAAATGCTTTCCATGCACTGACCCACGCCATATAAAGGTATAATACTGGATGGTTTAACAGTAGTAGTAGTGGTGGTCGTAGTCGTAGCAGAAATAGTAGTTCATGTGAACCCAGTGGACTGCAGGTTGGAATTATTGTGTACTGCTGATTATTATTTTCCCATCAACCACCAGTAATTTATCACTAATTTAACTCAGATTTCCTCTCCATATCCCATACCCCCATCATCATCCTCAATATCCTGCCCCCTCCCCCCCTCCTAGCCATGTCGTCTCTCCCTTTGTCATTATCGAGATTGGCTAGAGAAATAAATTACACAATTTCAGCCTTCAGCCCACTTGGTTCACATTTCAGATGAACTTGTGACTAGAACTACTACTACTACCACCACTAAAACCAACCAGTCTGATATTTTGATATGGCGTGGCTGAGTCCACACACAGCATCTTTTACTCTGGGTCATGAATTGTGAAGATTCTCTCCCCCCCCCCCCGACTCTATCTCCTTTAACATTTTTGCCTTCATTATTTACATCCTTTTTCACAGCCATGAACCTCATATACAATGTACCTTAAATGTAACACTGAACACTGGAGTACAAAATAAAGTGGTGGCAATACTACCTACCCTGTTTCCTGTATCCTCTGTAGTAGTGTACAAGACAATACTTACCAGGCCCAGGGATGAACAGGGGGAAATAAGACCTTGGTGTTCATCATGAGGCCCGGGTGTTCAGCAGTGGTACAAGCTTCCAATTTTTGCCACCAGATGGCAGCACCAGTCTTCTCAGGAACAGCAAAACATAAGAGCCCTTCCCTGTGCAACCAAAGATAGTTCAAAGAATGACCAATAGATGGCAGCACTAACAATGTCTGGTGCTGCCATTTATTGGTCATCCCTTGAACTACAGTATCTTTGGTTGTACAGGGAAGGGGTCTTATGTTTTGCTGTTCCTGACAAGACTGATGCTGCCATCTGGTGGCAAAAAACTGAAAGCTTGTACCACTGCTGAACACCCGGGCCTTATGATTCCCTATTGCCAAATCCCTGCTTGTCGTATGAGGCGACTAAAAGGGTTGGTGGTGGGTTAGTGCCCCACCCCGTAAAAAGAACTAACTAAAAAAGCAAATAAAGCGCCTCGGACCCGGACGGACCATACGTTGACGACTAAGGAACGGACAAAGGACATTCTGAGAGTAGGAACGTGGAATGTGAGAGGAGTGAATGATGAAGTGAAAGAGAGAGAGATTGTCCAGGTGCTTGAGGATGCAAAAGTGGATATATGTGGATTGACTGAAACTAAATGGAAAGGTGAAAGGATGAGAGAATGGGAATACGGTGTAGGTATATGTGCGGGAGTCAGTGAGAATGAGAGGGCAAGAGAGGGAGTATGTCTGATGATCAGCAAGAAGTGGAAGGAGAATATAAGAGAGTATGGAACAGTGGGTGCAAGGATTGTATGGGTGAGGATGAAAGTAGGTATACAAGCATGGGCGATTGTATGTGTGTATGCTCCAACAGAGGATCAAGTGGCAAGAGTGAAAGATGAGTTTTGGGCGAGAGTAGAAGCATGTATGGACAAGTTTGAGAGGAGCGAGAGAGTGCTGTTGATTGGAGACATGAATGGCAAAGTCGGGAATGTACGAGTGGATGGAGTGGTTGGTCAGTGGGGTGTGCCAGCGGAAGTAGATGGGAATGGTAGTGCTTTGGTGGACATCTGTGCTGGTAAGGGGTTGGCAATAGCCAACACCTACTTTCGTCATAAGATGATCCACCGGTATACATGGAGAGTAATGAGGAGGATGGATGGTGAACTTGTTGAACGAAAGGCAATGATAGACTACGTGTGTGTGGATGAGCGAATGAGAAGACAAGTGTTGGATGCAAGGGTGTGGAGAGGGTGGGGGAATGGAGTCTCGGACCATCACTTAGTGATGGCCAAGGTAGAGCTGCAAAGAAAGTGGTTGAGGAGGCGAAGGCGAAGACAGGAGGAAGCAGCTCCTGTGAGAAGAGTGGAGAAATTGCAAGATAGTGAGAAGAGGACAGAGTATAAGAGCATAGTGGAAGAAAGACTGGGAAGGTATGAGCTAGAGCAGATGGAAGGGGTGGAAGACGTATGTAAGATATTCACGGAAGAGATAAGCGCAGCGTGTGAGGCGGTTTGTGGAGTGAGGAGGAGATGCAAGGGTGTGCAAGGAACAGCATGGTGGAATGATGAGGTGAAACGAGCTGTGGAACAAAAGAAGAAGGCATATGGTGAATGGTTGGCGAGTAGAGGTAGGGGAGAAGATGAGAGAGAGAAGAGAGAGGTATATGTGAGCAGGAGAAGGGAGGTTAAGAGACTGGTGAAGGAGAGTAAGAAGAAAGTGGATGAAGAGTTTGGGAGGAATCTGAGTGTGAAATGGAGGGAGAGTAAGAAATTGTTTTGGAAGGAGGTAAAGAAAGTAAGGCAGTGTGAAAGGGGAAATAGTAGGGGAGTGAAAGATAGGAATAATAGATTGTTGATGGAGAAGAGAGAGAAATTGAGGAGATGGAAGGAGCACTTTGAGGATTTGTTGAATGTAGAGAGTGAGAGCAGTGTGAGTATAAGTGGTTGGGGAATGGCTGGGAGAAGAAGAGATGAGAGGAGGGAGGAAGAGATCAGTAGGTCAGAAGTAGTGGAAGTGATGAAGAAGATTAAGCTGGGAAAGGCCCCAGGAATTGATGGAGTGTGTGGTGAAATGCTTAGGTATGGGGGTGAGATTGTTGTGGAGTGGATATGGAAGTTGTGTAGATTGGCTTGGGAAGAGGGAAGGGTTCCAGAGGACTGGAAATCAGGTATAATTGTTCCTCTGTACAAAGGAAAAGGGGAGAGAGAAGTATGTGGTAACCATAGAGGTATTTGCCTTCTTAGTGTGACTGGTAAAATATATGGTAGAATACTCATTGATAGGGTTAGGCATATGACAGAGGAGCTAGTTGGAGAAGAACAAGGGGGATTTAGGAAGGGAAAAGGGTGTGTAGATCAGATATTTGTTCTAAGATGTTTAGTGGAAAAGTATCTAGAGAAGGGAAGGAAAGTGTACGCTGCCTTCATGGACTTGGAGAAAGCTTATGACAGAATAGATAGGAAAGGTATGTGGAAGGTATTAAGAATATATGGAGTGGAGGGGAAATTGTTGAGTGCTGTGAAGAGTATGTACGAGGGAGCTAGGGCTACGGTGCGAGTGGATGGTGAGCTGAGTGAGTTCTTTGATCTCAATGTGGGACTGAAACAGGGGTGTGTAATGTCTCCATGGCTGTTTAATATATATATGGATGGGGTCGTAAAGGAGGTACAAGGTAGGGCAGTGGATGTGGGGGTGGCCCTAATGAATGAGGGTGAGATTTGGAAGCTTCCGGTGTTGCTGTTTGCTGATGATACAGTATTGTTGAGTGAAGATGAATGGGAGTTGCAAGGTTTGGTGAATGAATTTGGGACAGTGTGTAGGAGGAGGAAGCTGAAAGTTAATGTAAACAAAAGTAAAGTTATGGTGTTTGAGAGGAATGAAGTCACAGAGTGTGCAGTGAGGTTGGATGGTGAGGATATGGAGAATGTGAGTGCATTCAAGTACTTGGGTAGTGTGATGAGTAAGGATGGAACTTTGGGGGATGAAGTACGTGAAAGGGTACAGCAGGGAAGGAAGGCTGTTGGCACACTGAAAGCAGTGATGAGAAATAGGGAGGTGAGTATGGAAGTTAAGAAGTCACTGCATGATGGTATTGTGATCCCTACCCTGACGTATGGAAGCGAGGCGTGGACCTTGCAAGAGGGGAACAAGTCAAGAGTGAGAGCAGTGGAAATGAGTTACTTGAGAGGAGCATGTGGAGTGACATGGAGGGACAGGTTGACGAATGAAGAAGTGAAGGAACGTTGTGGGGTGGATGTGGATGTGGTTGAAAAGATTAGGAGAAATACACTGAGGTGGTTTGGACATGTGGAGAGGATGGAGAATGAAAGACTGACTAAGAGGGTGTATGTAGGTGAGGTGGATGGAGGGAGAGGGAGGGGTAGACCGAGGATGAGGTGGAGGGATGGAGTTGAGAGGTATGTGAGGGAGGGGGGGTGAGTTAGGGGGAGGGAGTCAAATGGTGGGTGACAGAGTGACTTGGAGGCGTTTTGTCTGCGGCCACCCTTTGCGGGATTAGGGCGTCGGGCTATAGATAGATAGATAGATAGAAAATATTACTCAATAAAGACTACATAAAAAATAAAATAAAACCGCGTGGAAAAGCTGGAATATAATACATATCACATCATCGGCTCTTCAGGCCGATGATATGGTCGAGGAGGAAGAGGAGGAGACGAGGAAGAGGGGGAGACGAACAGGAGGGGGGGCAGGGATTAGGGGGGGAAGAGGATTTGGAGGGGGACGGGGAATAGGAGGGGGAAGAGGATTAGGAGGGGGAAGAGGATTAGGAGGGGGCAAGGATTAGGAGGGGGCAAGCATTAGGAGGGGGAAGAGGATTAGGGGAAAGAGAGGGGACTAGAAGGAGGAGGGGGGATGAGGAGTGGGGATGAGGGGGAGGAAAAAGGGACAGAGAGGAGATGAGGAGGGAGAGGAGAGGGGACGGAGAGAGGATTAGGAGGGGGATGAGAAGGGGGAGGAGAGGGGAGGAGGAGGAAGAGTCGAGGATGAGGGGGAGGAGTTTTAAGGGTGGAAGGGGAAGGGCGACGAGGGGGAAGAGGAAGGGGGACGAGGGGCAGAAGGGGAGGATGAAGCGGTTGAGGGGGGTGGGGGTGAGGAGGATGAGGGAAGTGGGGAGAAGGATGAGGGGATGGGGGAGAGGATGAGGATGAGGGGGATGGGGGAGAGGATAAGGATGAGGGGGTGGGGGAGAGGATGAGGGGGTGGGGAAGTGGAGGATGAGGGGGGTGGGGGAAGAGAAGGATGAGGGGGGTGGGAAAGAGGAGGATGAGGGGGGTGGGGAAGTGGAGGATGAGGGGGGTGGGGGAAGACGAGGATGAGGGGGTGGGGGAAGAGGAGGATGAGGGGGGTGGGGGAAGAGGAGGATGAGGGGGGTGGGGGAAGAGAAGGATGAGGGGGGTGGGGGAAAGGAGGAGGATGAGGGGGGTGGAGGAAGAGGAGGATGAGGAGGGTGGGGGAAAGGAGGAGGATGAGGGGAGTGGAGGAAGAGAAGGATGAGGGAGGTGGGGGAGAGGAGGAGGAGGAGGGGGGGAAGAGGAGGGAGGAGTGTGATGACAAGGTGGAGGAGAAGAGGGGAGAAGGGGGAAAGAAGAGACGGAGGGGGTGGTGATGATGATGATGATGATGAGGAGGAGGAGGAGGAGGAGGAGGAGGAGGGGGGGGACGACGAGGAGGCTGGCACTGAGGAAGAGGTGAGATGAGGAGAAGGGAGAAGGAGGACGAGGAAATGGGGAAGGGGGGAAGAAGAGAAGGGGGAGGGGGGCCGAAGGGGAGGAGTGGGGGAGGGGGAAGACGAAAAGGGGAAGGGGGGGAGGAAGTTGGCATTGATAGGTGGAGGAAGAGGAGGAGGAGGAAGGTTGGTACTGAGGGAGAGGAGGAGGAGGATGGCACTGAGGGAGAGGAGGAGGAGGAGGAGGATGGCACTGAGGGAGAGGAGGAGGAGGATGGCACTGAGGGAGAGGAGGAGGAGGATGGCACTGCGGGAGAAGAGGAGGAGGAGGAGGAGGAGGTTGGCACTGAGGGAGAGGAAGAGGAGAAGGAGGAGGTTGGCACTGAGAGGGGATAGGATTAGAAGGCGGAAACTGGCACTGAGAAGGATCAGGATTAGGATAAGGTGGTTGGCACCGAGAGGGGGGTAGGATTAGGAGGAGGTTGGCACTGAGGGGGGTAGGATTAGGAGGAGGAGGCTGGCACTGAGGGGGTAGGATTAGGAGGAGGTTGGCACTGAGGGGGGTAGGATTAGGAGGAGGTTGGCACTGAAGGGGGTAGGATTAGGAGGAGGTTGGCACTGAGGGGGGTAGGATTAGGAGGAGGGGGAGGAGGCTGGCACTGAGGGGGGGTAGGATTATGAGGAGGAGGTTGACACTGAGGGGAAGTTGGATTAGGAGGAGGAAGAGGTTGGCACTGAGAGTGGGAAGGATTAGGATTTGGAGGTTGGCACTGAGGAGGAAGGAGACAACTCACCTAGAGGTGTGTTGTGTTCCAGGACGGTTTAGTCTGCTGGTGCGGGCGTGGGTGTGGCAGTGCGGGTGCTGAAATGAGGCAATAGTAAATTAATACCTATTAATTACACACACACACACACACACACACACACACACACACACACACACACACACACACACCTTAACATCCTACTGCATACTGTTTATACCTCGTCATGTATTCTGTTACCTGACTCGTCCTACCAGCACACACACACACACACACACACACACACACATTAACATCCTATTGCATACTGTTTATACCTCATCATGTATTCTGTTACCTGACTCGTCCTACCAGCACAAAATTTAAGGAGTCCTTGATTAGTACAAGGGTTGATGTAGACTGTATGCCACTCCTTCAGCACCAAATGTCTGGCCTAAACTAAATAAGTCAGGGAAATAGCAATAACAAAATATCGGTCAGCACCAGTACGTGAGAGAGACGACTGAGAAGTGAAGGAGCGTAGGGGTCTTGATGTGGAGGCGGTAAGCACATGAAAAGATAGATTTTGAGATAGTCTGACCAAGTGAATAGGATGGAGAAGAAAAAGACATTGACTAGGAGTAAGTAAGGTGACACGGGAGGGATAGGCAAGGGGAGACCGAGGATGGGATATAGACGAGAAGGGGATATGTGAGCTGGAGAGAGGTCAGTCAGATGGCAGAGGATAATGCGTTTGTGGCCAACCCTGACGGAAATCCAGCGTGTAGCGATACAGATAGATAATTAGACATAGACAGACACAGATAAAGACAGAAAGAGACACGCCAGGAGATACAAGCCAAGTAATATACAGTGTCAGGGGAGTCCAACGCAGGCTGCTCTAAGCTTATATCAATAAAGGTAAATAATCCAAGCATTACTATAACGTAGCATTCATTTTACTCTTGCTAACTTCAAACGACTTTACTTGTTATTGGGGCAGGTCTTCCCTTAGGTTTCGTAACATTTTTCACAGCGACTTATCCCAGTATTTCATCTTAGCCTTCTTTTTTATGTAATTTATCTCTTTTGATATCAATGCTTGTATTAACATGACGAGATAATGAGGCAAAATGAGCAGAGTAAATCGCCACCGAGAAAACGTTACGAAATATTAGAACTCAACATAACAGTACATGCTATTTGTCATTTTTGTATAGATATTGGTCGCGTCAATAACATAAGAGATACTACTGAAGTGTAATGTGTAGACTAAATCGCTACGGAAGACGTGTTACGAATCCCCAGGTCCACTAAGAATACGAGGGTGAGTCTGCGTTGCCATGGATACCACTGATCTCCCCCCTCACACGAGCAACGTCGCTATCATCCTCCCTCCGACGTGACCTGCATAAAGATGGCGATATTTCACTAACTTCACCTGCCAGCTGTGTGTTTTTGGTACAGGCGGGTGTGTATATGGTTATTACAACACTGGATCACTTATGTATCGCCTGTGTACCTGAACAACATTATTTAAGAAAAAAATAAAATTCTTTAAGTATTGCCAATATAAGGAGGAAACGTACCATCCCAGTTACACTCTTAAGACAAATAAAAACAGCTTTGTCTGTAATAAAGTAGTGGTTTGTATGGTGTTAATATTAGAAGTAAGTGTATTTCCTATGGTATATCTCCTTTATTTTCTTCTTATCCTCGTGCTAAAATCCAGACTTGGTCAACACGTAATCCAGTCTTAAAAAACCCTACACCTATCCACTCCCACCTGCACCCACCCTCTTCCCTCGCACCTCTTCCTTAGCAATATATGTCTCGTATTTCACCTCAGTATTCTCATCTATGACAGTAACATCATTTTGATACTGAAATAATTTGTATCGACAACATACAAGCAAATGCTGGAGTGTGGTGTGCACAACAAGTCGCAATAGAAATGTATAGCTATAATACAGTCCAGCGTCTGCGTTGCCATGGAGACCATTTGTTTCCCCGTCCACTGGAGCTACTTCCCACCCACCCTCTGGCCTCGGTGGCCGACATAAAAATGACGATATTTCCACTATTTTATCGCGTAGGACTGTTTCCTTGGTGCACACGGGTGGCTGTACCGATATTACAATACCGACATAGCTTAGTTCTCGCCTGTATAGTCGAATAATTGTATTTAAAGCTAAAATCATGTGCATACCAATGTTACCAACAGTAAAAGTACCCTTGGCCTCTGATGTCCGTTCCAGATTAAAGGGATATTATAAAGACTGCTAGTTTCTCTTACATATTTCGTCCTTGCTGTCTTAGTGGTCATAATTCAAAACCATTCTGTGAGATATTCGTGTCTCTCTGTTAACTGAATTACTGACATGCAACTTCCGGAGACACCCTGTGATCTGGCAACTGTGTGGGGTGATGCGAGGCTGCCATGGCTGTAGCACCGTAGTCGTAAATGATCTTAACCATTTCTTACGATAAATATTCCTTTACGGAAGTAAATCGGTATCAGAAATCGGTGTGTGTGGAGGTATTTCCAGCTAAATATTCACCCTGGTTTGGTGATGAAGTGTTTGGGGGATATACCAGTGAAAACAAAAGGCTCCTGTACACAGGTAAAGGTGAGAAATGTTATGAATATTACGTCATATTTTGTTAGAACTTAATTAGTCACGTCAGTTAATGTGGTGCTAATGTGCACTTGATGTCTGCCTTAACTTCACTACATAACTACACCCAAATTGGCAAGTTTCTCAGTCACATAAGTTGATAATAATAATACAAAATAGACCAACGGCGCTAAGGTAAAATGATTTTAATTCTGACGTCATTTTTAGGGTGCTGTTGGTGAGACTGTCAAGCTGTAACACTAAGAAGAGAAACCCTTGCAAGTAACTAATTCGCTGATCTAAGTTTAATGGCTGTCTCTTGTACCATTATTAGGTCATTCTGGAGGCTGGTATTCCGCCTGAAGATGGAATAGACTGGTCTCTTGGCGTATACAAGGAATAGGACAAAACTATCTCTTAAATGAAAGAAATCGCAAAGATATCACTCCTGTAATTTCTGTGTTGCGTTTGTCTCCCTGGCCCAACATGGATGCCAAAGACTGCCAATTCTAGCGTCATAATTTCAGCAGCAAGATCCAGAACAGGGGTTGTTTTTTAACGCTGCTTGAGGTGTTTGTCGCTGATAATATATGGTAATTAATCGTACTGATGTGCTGTTGTGGCTGTGTTAGTGAAAATATAGTCATATGAGAGTGTAGTTCAAACACGGAGGTTATCTAACCTCGCTGAACTGATTCAATGAATCAGCTCGACCAAAGACATTTGTGAGTTCAACCAACACCTCGAGGTCTCACAACACCACGCAGTTCCCAGATCGACGTGTGCTAGCGATTTACGAAATTTGATTTTATTATACTATGAGTAGTTATACAATTAAGGGAAATGGCATAAAAATAGTCGTTATTGAAAATATTAAACTTTCATGAACTCTAAGTTGACTAAAAACAAGAAGCCTCAGTAATTTTGCTGTAAGTTAAGATTGAATCGGCAGGCTACTCGTCTTATTATACTTGAGAACACTGTGTAGCATATTATTTTGCTGTAAATAATCTTTATCCGCAACGACTGCAATAAATAAGTGGTGTAAGTATTGTACTATCCATACACCCACCCTCCTGCCCCAAAGAAACAGCCGAGAAAGAAAAATAATGGAAATATCGTCATTTTTATGTTGGCCACGGAGGAGACAGGATGACAGGGAGTCGCTCTGTTGGCGGGAAAACGAGTGGTTTCCATGGCAACGCAGACTCAACTCGCACATTAAAAATATTTGCTGTTTTTGGAGTGTGTGGGTAGGGGTGGGTGTAGATGGGAGCTGATGGGTGTATGTCAGTGTGGGTGGGGGTAGACGGGTCTGAGTGGGTGTAGGAGTGCTGCGATGGGCATTGGTGCATGTGGGTGTTTGTGGGTAAGTGTAAATGGTTGTTGGTGGGCAGGGGTGGATGCAGACTGGTGTGAATTGGTGTAGGTAGGTGTAAATGTGTATAGCTGGGTACAGTTGCATATGGACGCGTGTAGGGAGTGTAGATGGATGAAGGTAGGTGTAAGTTAGTATGGGGGGTGTAGGTCGGTGTGGGAGGGCATAGGTGGATGTAGGTTGGTGTGGGTAGTTATAGGTTGTAGGTGGGTATGGGTAAGGAATGGTGGGTATGGTTGGGTGCAGTTGGGAGTGGGTGTGTAGGCGTGTTTACAGAGTAGGGAGTTTGGGGGAAGAAGGAGAGGGAGCCGAAGAACAAGGTGTAAATGACAAAGTGACTAGGAGTGTGCTAAAGCGAGGTGGTTGTGGAAAAAATGAAGAGAAGAGTGAGAACGAGATGGAGAGATAAGATGCGAGAGAACTGATGAGAGGGAGGTGGTGAACCGTGGGAAGCAGGGTCGTTACTGAGCAGGGACAAAAGCTTCTGAAAGTCGTTTAGCCGAGGCCACTGCTGACAGTATGCAGCGTCAGACCAGTGGCGTAGTAAGACTTGAGAGTTCGGGGGGCCAAGGTGGGGCCATGTCCTAATCTGGGGGGCAAGGTGGGGCCATGTCCTAATCTGGGGGGCAAGGTGGGGCCTTGTCCTAATCTGGGGGGCAAAGGTGGGGCCATGTCCTAATCTGGGGGGCAAGGTAGGGCCATGTCCTAATCTGGGGGGGGGCGCAAGGTAGGGCAAAGTCCTAGTCTCTGGGGGGCAAGGTGGGGCCAAGTCCTAATCTGGGGGGAAAGATGGGGCCATGTCCTAATCTGGGGGGCAAGGTGGGGCCATGTCCTAATCTGGGGGGCAAGGTGGGGCCAAGTCCTAATCTGAGGGGCAAGGTGGGGCCAAGTCCTAATCTGAGGGGCAAGGTGGGGCCAAGTCCTAATCTGGGGGACAAGGTGGGGCCATGTCCTAATCTGGGGGGCAAGGTGGGACCATGTCCTAATATCTGGGGGGCAAGGTGGGGCCACGTCCTAATATCTGGGGGGCAAGGTGGGGCCACGTCCTAATATCTGGGGGGCAAGGTGGGTCCATCACCTACACCCAACCACACCGACATAATAGCTAACCACACCCACCTACCGTATTTGCATCCCCACCCATCCAAGTACAACCTCAGTCACCCACAATTGCCCACACCCACTCAGTCCCACCAACATCAAATCATAGTTACCTACACTTAACATATACCACCTACACCCACCTAAACTCACCCACAATTACCAACACCCATGTACTGCATAACCATTCAATCTAAATCTCACCAACCTACACCCACACACTCTTACCTACACCATCCAACACCATCTTAAAAAACCCTACACCTCTCCACTTCCACCTACACCTACTTACACCCATCCTCTTCCCTCGCACCTCTTCCTTAGCAAAAATATTTCTCGTATTTTAACTTAGTATTCTATTCTGACATTAATATCATTTTGATACTGGAATCACTTGTATTGATATAATCTAAGCAGATGCTGCAGTGTGATGAGCAGAACAAATCGTAATAGAAATGTACAGCAATAACACAGTCTAGTGTCTGCGTTGCCATGGAGTCGCCATTTGTTTCCCCGTCCACTGCAGCTACTTCCCACCCACCCTCTGGCCTCGGTGGCCGACATAAAAATGACGATATTTCCACTATTTTATCGCGTAGGACTGTTTCCTTGGTGCACACGGGTGGCTGTACCGATATTACAATACCGACATAGCTTAGTTCTCGCCTGTATAGTCGAATAATTGTATTTAAAGCTAAAATCATGTGCATACCAATGTTACCAACAGTAAAAGTACCCTTGGCCTCTGACTTCAGTTCCAGATTAAAGGGATATTATAAAGACTGCTAGTTTCTCTTACATATTTCGTCCTTGCTGTCTTAGTGGTCATAATTCAAAACCATTCTGTGAGATATTCGTGTCTCTCTGTTAACTGAATTACTGACATGCAACTTCCGGAGACACCCTGTGATCTGGCAACTGTGTGGGGTGATGCGAGGCTGCCATGGCTGTAGCACCGTAGTCGTAAATGATCTTAACCATTTCTTACGATAAATATTCCTTTACGGAAGTAAATCGGTATCAGAAATCGGTGTGTATGGAGGTATTTCCAGCTAAATATTCACCCTGGTATGGTTGTGAAGTGTTTGGGGGATATACCAGTGAAAACAAAAGGCTCCTGTACACAGGTAAAGGTCGAGAAATTTTATGAATATTACGTCATATTTTGTTAGAACTTAATTAGTCAGGTCAGCTAATGTGGTGCTAATGTGCACTTGATGTCTGCCTTAACTTCACTACATAACTACACCCAAATTGGCAAGTTTCTCAGTCACATAAGTTGATAATAATAATACAAAATAGATCAACGGCGCTAAGGTAAAATGATTTTAATTCTGACGTCATTTTTAGGGTGTTGCTGGTGAGACTGTCAAGCTGTAACACTAAGAAGAGAAACCCTCGCAAGTAACTAATTCGCTGATCTTAGTTTAATGGCTGTCTCTTGTATCATTATTAGGTCATTCTGGAGGCTGGTATTCCGCCTGAAGATGGAATAGACTGGCCTCTTGGCGTATACAAGGAATAGGACAAAATTTTCTCTTAAATGAAAGAAATCGCAAAGATATCACTCCTGTAATTTCTGTGTTGCGTTGGTCTCCCTGGCCCAACATGGATGCCAAAGACTGCCAATTCTAGCTTCATAATTTCAGCAGCAAGATCCAGAACAGGGGTTGTTTTTTAACGCCGCTTGAGGTGTTTGTCGCTGATAATATATGGTAATTAATCGTACTGATGTGCTGTTGTGGCTGTGTTAGTGAAAATATAGTCATAGGAGAGTGTAGTTCAAACACGGAGGTTATCTAATCTCGCTGAACTGATTCAATGAATCAGCTCGACCAAAGACATTTGTGAGTTCAACCAACACCTCGAGGTCTCACAACACCACGCAGTTCCCAGATCGACGTGTGCTAGCGATTTACGAAATTTGATTTTATTATACTATGAGTAGTTATACAATTAAGGGAAATGGCATAAAAATAGTCGTTATTGAAAATATTAAACTTTCATGAACTCTAAGTTGACTAAAAACAAGAAGCCTCAGTAATTTTGCTGTAAGTTAAGATTGAATCGGCAGGCTACTCGTCTTATTATACTTGAGAACACTGTGTAGCATATTATTTTGCTGTAAATAATCTTTATCCGCAACGACTGCAATAAATAAGTGGTGTAAGTATTGTATTATCCATACACCCAACCTCCTGCCCCAAAGAAACAGCCGTAAAAGATAAATTAATAGAAATATCGTCATTTTTATGTTGGCCACGGAGGAGACAGGATGACAGGGAGTCGCTCTGTTGGCGGGAAAACGAGTGGTTTCCATGGCAACGCAGACTCAACTCGCACATTAAAAATATTTGCTGTTTTGGGAGTGTGTGGGTAGGGGTGGGTGTAGATGGGAGCTGATGGGTGTATGTCAGTGTGGGTGGGGGTAGACGGGTCTGAGTGGGTGTAGGAGTGCTGCGATGGGCATTGGTGCATGTGGGTGTTTGTGGGTAAGCGTAAATGGTTGTTGGTGGGCAGGGGTGGATGCAGACTGGTGTGAATTGGTGTAGGTAGGTGTAAATGTGTATAGCTGGGTACAGTTGCATATGGACGCGTGTAGGGAGTGTAGATGGATGAAGGTAGGTGTAAGGGGGAGGCGTGGCTCAATCGGTAGAGACGTGGCCTGCCGTTCTAATGGACCCAGGTTCAAATCCCCGCTGGGGCAGGGAACAGTTTAAGGATTTGAATTTCATTAAATCAGGCTTTACTGATCTACCAGAAGACCCGCCGACATGTCGTAAAAATACCCCCGCTAATACCAACACACCAGTCCTGTATGAGACAGCCCTGGCATGTATTCAATATGGACGGTGGGTGTTAGCGCCGAAGTGGTGACATGAAGAGGTGTATGGTATGTAGGAGGACTGTTGGGCCTTGATAGCAGGCTGTGAAGCCTATGCCCAGAGTCGAACACATAAAAAAAAAAAAAAAAAAAAAAAAAAAAAAAAGTTAGTATGGGGGGTGTAGGTCGGTGTGGGAGGGCATAGGTGGATGTAGGTTGGTGTGGGTAGTTATAGGTTGTAGGTGGGTATGGGTAAGGAATGGTGGGTATGGTTGGGTGCAGTTGGGAGTGGGTGTGTAGGCGTGTTTACAGAGTAGGGAGTTTGGGGGAAGAAGGAGAGGGAGCCGAAGAACAAGGTGTAAATGACAAAGTGACTAGGAGTGTGCTAAAGCGAGGTGGTTGTGGAAAAAATGAAGAGAAGAGTGAGAACGAGATGGAGAGATAAGATGCGAGAGAACTGATGAGAGGGAGGTGGTGAACCATGGGAAGCAGGGTCGTTACTGAGCAGGGACAAAAGCTTCTGAAAGTCGTTTAGCCGAGGCCACTGCTGACAGTATGCAGCGTCAGACCAGTGGCGTAGTAAGACTTGAGAGTTCGGGGGGCCAAGGTGGGGCCATGTCCTAATCTGGGGGGCAAGGTGGGGCCATGTCCTAATCTGGGGGGCAAGGTGGGGCCAAGTCCTAATATCTGGGGGGCAAGGTGGGGCCAAGTCCTAATCTGAGGGGCAAGGTGGGGCCAAGTCCTAATCTGGGGGACAAGGTGGGGCCATGTCCTAATCTGGGGGGCAAGGTGGGACCATGTCCTAATATCTGGGGGGCAAGGTGGGGCCACGTCCTAATATCTGGGGGGCAAGGTGGGTCCATCACCTACACCCAACCACACCGACATAATAGCCAACCACACCCACCTACCGTATTTGCATCCCCACCCATCCAAGTACAACCTCAGTCACCCACAATTGCCCACACCCACTCAGTCCCACCAACACCAAATCATAGTTACCTACACTTAACATATACCACCTACACCCACCTAAACTCACCCACAATTACCAACACCCATGTACTGCATAACCATTCAATCTAAATCTCACCAACCTACACCCACACACTCTTACCTACACCATCCAACACCATCTTAAAAAACCCTACACCTCTCCACTTCCACCTACACCTACTTACACCCATCCTCTTCCCTCGCACCTCTTCCTTAGCAAAAATATTTCTCGTATTTTAACTTAGTATTCTATTCTGACATTAATATCATTTTGATACTGGAATCACTTGTATTGATATAATCTAAGCAGATGCTGCAGTGTGATGAGCAGAACAAATCGTAATAGAAATGTACAGCAATAACACAGTCTAGTGTCTGCGTTGCCATGGAGACCATTTGTTTCCCCGTCCACTGCAGCTACTTCCCACCCACCCTCTGGCCTCGGTGGCCGACATAAAAATGACGATATTTCCACTATTTTATCGCGTAGGACTGTTTCCTTGGTGCACACGGGTGGCTGTACCGATATTACAATACCGACATAGCTTAGTTCTCGCCTGTATAGTCGAATAATTGTATTTAAAGCTAAAATCATGTGCATACCAATGTTACCAACAGTAAAAGTACCCTTGGCCTCTGACTTCAGTTCCAGATTAAAGGGATATTATAAAGACTGCTAGTTTCTCTTACATATTTCGTCCTTGCTGTCTTAGTGGTCATAATTCAAAACCATCCTGTGAGATATTCGTGTCTCTCTGTTAACTGAATTACTGACATGCAACTTCCGGAGACACCCTGTGATCTGGCAACTGTGTGGGGTGATGCGAGGCTGCAAATGGCTGTAGCACCGTAGTCGTAAATGATCTTAACCATTTCTTACGATAAATATTCCTTTACGGAAGTAAATCGGTATCAGAAATCGGTGTGTATGGAGGTATTTCCAGCTAAATATTCACCCTGGTATGGTTGTGAAGTGTTTGGGGGATATACCAGTGAAAACAAAAGGCTCCTGTACACAGGTAAAGGTGAGAAATTTTATTAATATTACGTCATATTTTGTTAGAACTTAATTAGTCACGTCAGCTAATGTGGTGCTAATGTGCACTTGATGTCTGCCTTAACTTCACTACATAACTACACCCAAATTGGCAAGTTTCTCAGTCACATAAGTTGATAATAATAATACAAAATAGACCAACGGCGCTAAGGTAAAATGATTTTAATTCTGACGTCATTTTTAGGGTGTTGCTGGTGAGACTGTCAAGCTGTAACACTAAGAAGAGAAACCCTTGCAAGTAACTAATTCGCTGATCTAAGTTTAATGGCTGTCTCTTGTATCATTATTAGGTCATTCTGGAGGCTGGTATTCCGCCTGAAGATGGAATAGACTGGCCTCTTGGCGTATACAAGGAATAGGACAAAATTATCTCTTAAATGAAAGAAATCGCAAAGATATCACTCCTGTAATTTCTGTGTTGCGTTGGTCTCCCTGGCCCAACATGGATGCCAAAGACTGCCAATTCTAGCGTCATAATTTCAGCAGCAAGATCCAGAACAGGGGTTGTTTTTTAACGCCGCTTGAGGTGTTTGTCGCTGATAATATATGGTAATTAACCGTACTGATGTGCTGTTGTGGCTGTGTGTGTGAAAATATAGTCATAGGAGAGTGTAGTTCAAACACGCAGGTTATCTAATCTCGCTGAACTGATTCAATGAATCAGCTCGACCAAAGACATTTGTGAGTTCAACCAACACCTCGAGGTCTCACAACACCACGCAGTTCCCAGATCGACGTGTGCTAGCGATTTACGAAATTTGATTTTATTATACTATGAGTAGTTATACAATTAAGGGAAATGGCATAAAAATAGTCGTTATTGAAAATATTAAACTTTCATGAACTCTAAGTTGACTAAAAACAAGAAGCCTCAGTAATTTTGCTGTAAGTTAAGATTGAATCGGCAGGCTACTGGTCTTATTATACTTGAGAACACTGTGTAGCATATTATTTTGCTGTAAATAATCTTTATCCGCAACGACTGCAATAAATAAGTGGTGTAAGTATTGTACTATCCATACACCCACCTTCCTGCCCCAAAGAAACAGCCGAGAAAGATAAAATAATGGAAATATCGTCATTTTTATGTTGGCCACGGAGGAGACAGGATGACAGGGAGTCGCTCTATTGGCGGGAAAACGAGTGGTTTCCATGGCAACGCAGACTCAACTCGCACATTAAAAATATTTGCTGTTTTGGGAATGTGTGCTTGATTTACGACATAAGTAGCTTAGTGGTAAAGACTGTAACATAATAATTCAATGTTTTACGCATTACTTTGACAATAAAGGGTGTGCTTGATTTACGACATAAGTAGCTTAGTGGTAAATACAGCAACATAATAATTCAATGTTTTACGACATAAGTAGCTTAGTGGTAAAGACAGTAACATAATAATTCAATATTTTACGCATTACTTTGACAATATAAACCTTCAATATCCCTTGATCCAGACACCTGAGTTGCTTTCATTTGCTTTTCAGACCGATGTGGGATGACAGTATTCGTTTAACTTGGCACCACTGTAAAACCAATACTTTTGCCTTTAATCGTTTCGTTTTTTTTTTTTTTTTTTTTTTCGTTTCGTTTTTAAAGGCTCCAACATGCTTGCATGTGTCGGCCTTGGTCACGTAATGGCGGCTCTCCACGCTGCACGATTCATTGCAGCCTCCCTGTTCAGTCCCGTAACCCTGAGGTCACACTTAATGACCTCGTCCCATGTCTTTCTCGGTCTACCCCTCATAACCCCACCCCCAATATTAACACTTCTCACCTTCCTCACCTAATTATCATCCCCCATCCTCTCCACATGTCCAAACCATCTCAATCTACCTCTCCTCATCACAACACCAATACACTCCACTCCCATCCTACCTCTCAACTCTTCCATCGTAAACCCAGCCCCTCAAGGCCTTGGACGCAGGGACGCACTGCACATCCACCTAATCATTGTCATTTCTGTACGTCTGACCCGGCGAATATCTTCCTCCTTCACTGCCCAGGTCTCACTACCATACAGCATTACACTCCTAACACGTGCTGCATACAAAGACCCCTTAGCACGTAGGGAGAGTCCTCTCAATGTCAGGAGAGGCAAGAGCTCCCTGAACTTCTTCCAACCACTTCTCACCCTAGCCACAGAGCTAGCTCCAGCCCCACCTCCAGCACACAACTTGTCTCCCAAATAAGAAAACTCTTCCACACACTCAAGAGATTCACCAGCAAGTTCAATCCTTTCACGTCTGACAATCTCCACCTGCTCACCCCGAGACGCCGCACACATAAAATCAGCATTATCTCGCAGTCTACCTCTGATACCACTATATCTCTTATGCACCCATCTCTTATCCACCCATTTATCACAAACACCGCATTACTTTGACAATAAAGGGTGTGTTTGATTTTCGACATAAGTAGCTTAGTGGTAAAGACAGTAACATAATAATTCAATGTTTTACGCAGTACTCTGACAATAAAGTGTGTGCTTGATTTACACACACTTGTGGCGAACTGCACATGGCCACTCTCCCTCGTCTTTGACAGTACCGCCACCAACCCTAGATATCATCACTTTTGTTTTATCTGCATTTACCCTTAAGCCCTTGTGCCCCATACCATCTCTCCACCTCCTAAACCTTTCCTCCACCTCCCTTTCGTTCTCTGCAATCAACACCAAATCATCAGCATACAACAACTCCCACGGGAGTCCGTTTCTAAAGGCACGTGAAAGGGCTTCAAGTACCTTTAACATACTTACTTAGGTATACACGCGATACCTAAATGATGCCAGTGTTGTAATGACCCTGTACCCACTCCCCTGTACCAAACACACACACATATGGATGTTACATTTGTGGAAATATCGGCATTTTTATGTGGGCCACCGAGGAGACAGGATGAGGGGCACATTCTCTCTCTCTCTCTCTCTCTCAGGGGTTTCTAAATGGGAGGGCTGGGGGGAATCTGGATATTCAATGGGGTGATTAATCATATTAGGCCAAAATGGCCAAAGTGTCCTTTCTGATGTGCTGTTCGTTATATAATGATATATTTACTGATCAAATGCTTTGGATTTTAGTCTGGGCTTATTAGGAATAGTGATTTTCTTTGAGATCTCAGGTAATACATAATCATGCTACATAAAAACACAACATGTACAATATTCCTGAACCTTTATAAAAACGTCTATAACACCGCTACATTCCTTGCCGTTACCCTTTACAAAGAACCGCTAAATGGCGCCAGAGAACTTTACAAAGAACCGCTAAATGGCGCCAGAGAACTTTACAAAGAACCGCTAAATGGCGCCAGAGAACTTTACAAAGAACCGCTAAATGGCGCCAGAGACACTTTATAACTGAATTATTGAAAATAACTTCCACGGAAAAGTTCCCCCCCCCCCCCGAAGAATTGATGACACGGACGGTGCTGTTGGCGGGAAAGCCATGGCAACGCTGACTGACGGTGGTACGCCAACTGGCTTTTATATATTCCGTAACATCTCTACCTTGGCAGCTTATTCTGCACTCCACACCTCAGCATCTTAATGCATGTTACCGATGTAAACTACAGTATATTCAATATTAACCATATAATTACTAAGCAAGACTGTGTTAAGGTGTTATAGGCAGAATAAACCTCTAAAGGATGGGTGTTAAGAAGCCTACAATGCCACCTCAGCTAACTACTCATCATATTACACCTGGTTAATGTGTGTGTGTGTGTGTGTGTGTGTGTGTGTGTGTGAGAGAGAGAGAGAGAGAGAGAGAGAGAGAGAGAGAGAGAGAGAGAGAGAGAGAGAGAGAGAGAGAGAGAGAGAGAGAAACGAAATCTGGAAGTGAATGTAGGAAGGAGTAAAAATTCTTGAGTTTGAAAGGAATGAAGTGATGGAGTGTTTGTGATGCTGCAGGATTAGCAAATGAATTGTGTGTGTGTGTGTGTGTGTGTGTGTGTGTGTGTGTGTGTGTGTGTGTGTGTGTGTGTGTGTGTGCCTTTAATACACTGCTAAGTTACCTGGAGGTCCTTGTGTGTTGCGGCGACGGCTCAGGCAGCTGGTGTGGGCGTGGTGATGGCAGTGAGTTTGCTGAAATGAGACAGAGGAAATAAGCATGTATACCTATTAATTAAACATGGAGTTATCACACGCGTGTATACTGGCACTTATTACTTCACTACCCTCACAGCACACACACACACACACACACACACACACACACACACACACACACACACACACACACACACACACACACACACAAACTAGCATGCATACACTTAACATCTAGAACAGGTCGCTTTATTAACGTCAATGTTTCACAGGAATGTATATGCTTTTCCAATTTAACTGATTATGTATAGACTTTTTACTGGTTAAAATTAGACGTATTGTATATGGTATGGAGGGAATATAATCTTGTTACATACAGCACGAAAATTACTTGCACCAATATAACTGATTTTCCAACACCGCCGCCAATGCCACCACCTCCTCAACCATTAATTACAAATACTTCACATTTATTGTTGTTCCTGTTACTTTATCTCGGTGTGTGTGGGGGGAGCAGACCCATCAAGCACATGCAAGAAGGCGCCTTGCTGTGGCAAGCAGTGCCTGGCCAGGGTGGGAACAGAGTCCTTCCACATGGCGAGGTGCAGGTAAAATGGAGGAGGCATAGCCCCGGAGAGGATAAGCTTTATTTCGTAACACATCTACCTTGGCCACTTATTCCGCACTCCACACCTCAGTACCTATATGCATGTTACTGATGTAAACTGTATGAAAACCATACAATTACTAAACAAGACAATGCTGAGGTGTTATAGCCAGAATAAATCGCTAAATGATGGGTGTTACGAAGCCTACTTGATTGACTGATGGCCCAGGTTGTCTGTCTTGCACGGCTTATTTCACGAAGCTCGGTGCCAGAAAAGACAATACTGTGGCTCTACATCCTGGCCACAGCACTTCTTCGTGACTCGCATCATATATTAATGCTGACCTACTGTTATAACTCAGCGCTCAAGGTGGACAGATGGCAATTTTAGGCCAAGTTGGAGTAGAAGGAGTATAGCCTATAGTTTTTATTATTATTATTATTATTATTCCTGCCACCTCCAGACGGTTTACTCAGCTTGATGTGACAAGAGCGAATTCTACAGGATCACGGAAGACTCCGCAACACCTGCTCCTTAGAGATTTATTTCCCATATTACACCTTAATATTCATCCTTCACATCACTAACATGGAGTTTTCATCAATAACATAAACAGGGAGTCAGAGGTGTTATGAGCAGAATAAATCGCCAAAGTAGAGGTGTTACGAAATAAATGTTGGAATAAGACAGTGATTCTGCGTTACCATGGAGACCACCTCTCCTTGCTGGTAGGAGAGAGAGAGAGAGAGAGAGAGAGAGAGAGTCCCCCTCTTCCTGCCTTCTCGGTGGCTCACATCAAAATGACGATATTTCCACAAACGTAACATTCATGCCTGTGTCTTTGGTACAGGCGGGTGGCTACAAGTATATTACAACACTGCCATTGTTTATATATCGCGTGTGTACCTGAACAACTTTATACAAGGCAAAAATAATACTCTTACAGTGGCGCCAAGTTAACGAACAGTACCATCAGCCCACGTCCGTCTTACAAGCAAATTATAATCTCTCTCTCTCTCTCTCTCTCTCTCTCACACACACACACACACACACACACACACACACACACACACACACACACACACACACACACACAGTCTGTATGTCTGTCTGTTTTCAAGTCTGCAGTAAATTAAGGCCTGATATTGTCTTAGTAATACGTAAACTATTTAATTCTTATGTTATTGCCTTTATACCACATGGCTACTGGTGTGGTAAATGTGGTACACTGATCCACCCATAATACACTGTGTGTGTGTGTGTGTGTGTGTGTGTGTGTGTGTGTGTGTGTGAGAGAGAGAGAGAGAGAGAGAGAGAGAGAGAGAGAGAGAGAGAGAGAGAGAGAGAGAGAGAGGCATTTCTCACCATATACACGTTGCTGTAGCAGTGAATTATAATACGTACAATTGTATGGTGTATTTATCACTGTAATATTCACTCTTAGTTCCGTTGTGAAGGGTTTGGTGGCGTTGTGAATAGCGATCAAAATATTACGTCAAAGAATCCTATACGGCACTAAGGCCTGGGATGATTTATAACTATGGCCCGTGGGTGTTGTGAGAGCTGCAGGGAGGTATTCATAAAGGATCCTACAGTGTACACGATAAACCAAACGCCGTAAGTTAACTAGTATGACAGGTGGTTTGTTTTTCATATTTTGTCACACTAATATTGACTGATTAAATTATAAAGTGTTCGTTAGTTGCCTGAGTGAAGATAAACGTATGTACAGGCAGTTATATACACAGTTTATGTTTAGAACAGTTTATAAATACAGCACAGGTTTTGGCTGAACTAAATCAGCGGGTTTGCCTAATGTGCTGTTAGTGTAGATAGGTTTTCTGTTTTAATCACACTACATAACTACCCAATAAATTGCCTCCTTCCTGCATACATAATTAACAGTAATAGCACAGAAATAAATCAAGGCAGCTAAAATACTATTACCATTAAAACAGTAAGTTGCATTGCTTGGTGGTGCTGTAGTAAAGACTGTCAGGTTTGGATACCAAGAACAGAAACAGCAGGTATAAGTTGACCTGAGCCTTTCCAATCACTTTACCTGGTATATTTTGTACAGTCAAACTTAGCCTGACATCTGGCCTGTCTTGTCCTACCCTAACAAATGTTCTGTTCTCACACAGCATCAGTCTTGGCCTATCCTCTCCTATTTTCCCTTTCTGCACTACACCCTCCTTTCATCCACCACACCAACCACTTCACACCAACCATGCTTCGAACCTGCCAGTGCTCCAGCATTTTCCTAAATACTGGGGTTTAATTTACCCAACTGATGGTGCAATTAATGTTGTTACATGGCATGTGTTCACTTGGGTTCAGCCAGACAGCCGCATCAATGATAACTGCAGCTTAAACACACATTACCTGACGTGAAGGAAGCAGTTCAACCCAAACCTTGAACCTTTTCCAGCACAGACTGACACACAACAGTTGCCACATCAGCACTGCATTACCTGTTGCCCAGCTGTGGATTTTACCACCAGGATAATAAGAAAATAAAGGAGATATACCATAGGAAATATAGTTACTTGTAATATTAACACCATACAAACCATCACTTTAATACAAACTAGGAAGTAAAGCCGTTTTTAATTGTCTTAAGAGTGTAACTGGGATGGTACGTTTCCTCCTCATATTGGCAATACTGAAAGAATATTATTTTTGGCTTAAGTAATGTTGTTCAGGTACACAGGCGATACATAAGTGATCCAGTGTTGTAATAACCATATACACACCCGCCTGTACCAAAAACACACAGCTGGCAGGGGAAGTTAGTGAAATATCGCCAGTTTTATGCTAGTCACCGCGGAGTGAGGATGATAGCGACGTCGCTTCTCTCTCTCTCTCTCTCTCTCTCTCTCTCGTTAGCCAGTAAGATGAAGTTGACGGGAAAGCAAATATCTCCATGGCAACGCAGACTCCCGGTCTTATTGCAATGAACACTTGAAAATTCCTAACACATCTTGCTTACCGATTTATTCCGCATATTAGACCTAGTTAATGAGTCTGGAGGTGAGTGTATGAAACGAAATCTAAAACTACATACAGCAAAGACTAAAGGCTTTGAGAGGGATGAAGTCAGTGGCTGCTATACTCATTCTACGCTAACCTGGCCCAAAATTGCCTTCACTCTACTCTGAATTGTGACTAGTAGCCTGGGATTAACACTAGTATATGATGCCAGTCACGAATAAGTGCTAGGGAATGGCTGAAGAGAACACAGGCTGCACCTAAAAATGCCGTCTCTCCATCATGAATGCCAAGATATAATAATTATAGTTCCCCACTAGAGTATGATGTTAGTCACGAAGAAGTGCTACGAAAGGGATGTAGGGCCATAGCAGTCTTCCTCTACCACTGAGCTATGTGAAATAAGCTACAAGATAACCAACAATGTCAGGAAGCTGGTCACGAAGAAGTGCTATGAGTACAGCCACAGCATTGTCTTTTTCTGCCAATCAGCTGTGTGAAATAAGCTGTAACACGACGATAATCTGGGCCATGTTAAGGTGAAAGAACTCTAGTCAGTCCATTATTCTGTGCACCAGGCCAACCCATCTCAGAGTACTATGAACAGAACAGTATTGACGGAGGAGAGAAACTGATTGCATTGCTGCTGAATCATGTATGTACTGTATATATGTATGTATATGTGTATGTATGTATGTATAAATGTACAGTATGTATGTATGTACGATGTATGTATGTACGATGTATGTACGTGTATGTATTAATGCACAGTACTGTATGTGTGTGTGTATGTACTGTATGTATGTACAGTGTGTGTGCATGTATTTGTATGTATGTATGTATGTACTGTATGTATGTATGTATGTATGTATGTACTGTGTGTGTGCATGTATTTGTATGTATGTATGTATGTACAGTACGTATGTGTATGTACGTACAGTATGTGTGAATGTACAGTATATATATATGTATGTATGTATATATGTGTGTGTGTATGTATGTATGTATGTGTGTGTATGGGCGTATGATGTATGTACAGTATGTAGATGTCCACTACAAGCACTACACCATGTCTTCTATATCATTGTATTAGGGTAGTCACACACACTTTTTCAGCCACCTGCTACGTGAAATAAGCTGCAAAAGGACGATATTTGGACCAAGTTAAGGTGCACCAACTACAGTCATCTTTCACAGGGATTATTTAGGGCAGCTTTCTCTTTGCCTGTCACCTGAGATACTGTACTACTGAGCAACACATCAAACCTTTACCCACACCACGTTGGTTTATTGTTGGAGGGACACAAGGCCAGAGTGAGAGCAGTGGAAACGAGTTATTTGAGAGGAGCATGTGCAGTTACATGGAGAGACAGACTGACAAATAAGGAAGTGAAGGAGTGTTGTGGTGTGGAAGTGGATGTGTATGTATGTGTATATAAGTTTATGTATGTGTATGTATGTGTTCATGTGGAGTTACATGGAGAGACAGACTGACAAATAAGGAAGTGAAGGAATGTTGTGGTGTGGAAGTGGATGTGTCTGTATGCGTATATAAGTTTATGTATGTCATGTGGAGTTACATGGAGAGACAGACTGACAATTAAGGACGTGAAGGAGTGTTGTGGTGTGGAAGTGGATGTGTATGTATGCGTATATAAGTTTATGTACGTGTATGTATGTTTTCATGTGGAGTTACATGGAGAGACACACTGACAATTAAGGAAGTGAAGGAATGTTGTGGTGTGGATGTGTATGTATGTGTATATAAGTTTATGTATGTGTGTGTATGTTTTCATGTGCAGTTACATGGAGAGACAGGCTGACAAATAAGGAAGTGAAGGAGTGTTGTGGTGTGGATGTGGATGTATATGTGTGTGTATATAAGTGTAGTTAAGTGTATGTTTTCATGTGGCGTTACAGGGAGAGACTGACAAACGAAGGCGTGAAGGAGCGTTGTGGTGTGGATGTGAACGTGATAGAAAGCGTTAGGAGAAAGACACTGCGGTGGTTTGGCCATGTGCAGAGGATGAGAGACCGACAAGGAGAGTGTATGTGAGTGAGGTGGGGGGGAAGAAAGGGCGAGGGAGGCCGAGGATGAGATGGAGGGGAGTGGAGAGGCATATGAGAGAGTGGGGTTTGAGCTGGGAGGAAGGCAGTGAAATGACGAGGGACAGGGTGATGTGGAGGCGACTTGTTTGTGGCCACCCCTTACGGGAATAAGGCGTCTGGCAATAGATAAATAGACAGACGTTTATTCTAATCTGATAATGATACCTATCCCATTTCAGCTGGGTTGATAGCCAAGTGTAGTC
>NC_136969.1:353927-566427 GCF_032717465.1 Coenobita brevimanus | reverse complement strand
CTGTTTTAGTAAATGTATTGCATGGTAGCAGCCAGTCACATAGTGTTTCCTTATGACAGTAACTAGTTCCTATCAACACTACCTCATAGTGACATACTCACATTAATTGAAAAGTTTGTCTGCTCCACATATATAACACAATTTAAACTTAATAAACTAAGTCAATAAACCATGCATTTCTTTTTACCCTTCCTGATGCTACATTGTGGGTAAGGGGTACGTGACCAATACTGAAAGACTTCAAGGGGTACATAAGATTAAAAAGGTTGAGAACCCCTGGTATAGATGATGTGCGGCCTACTATGGTATAGATGATGTGCAGCCTACTATGGGGTAACCATGGCAACCCTTTACTGTACAACGCTGGGTGGTAACCATAACACCAAACAGCAGGATGATGTGCAGCCTACTATGGGGTAACCATGGCAACCCTTTACTGTACAACGCTGGGTGGTAACCATAACACCAAACAGCAGGATGATGTGCAGCCTACTATGGGGTAACCATGGCAACCCTTTACTGTACAACGCTGGGTGGTAACCATAACACTAAACAGCAGGATGATGTGCAGCCTACTATGGGGTAACCATGGCAACCCTTTACTGTACAACGCTGGGTGGTAACCATAACACCAAACAGCAGGATGATGTGCAGCCTACTATGGGGTAACCATGGCAACCCTTTACTGTACAACGCTGGATGGTAAACATAACACCAAACAGCAGGATGATGTGCAGCCTACTATGGGGTAACCATGGCCACCCTTTACTGTACAACGCTGGGTGGTAACCATAACACCAAACAGCAGGATGATGTGCAGCCTACTATGGGGTAACCATGGCAACCCTTTACTGTACAACGCTGGGTGGTAACCATAACACCAAACAGCAGCATGATGTGCAGCCTACTATGCCGTCCCTGTTACTGGATGCAGATGCAAATTCCATCTGGTAAACCAACCTCCATACTCTTGCCCGCACCTGGCAGTGGCAAGGTGCTGTCCACTGCAAGGAAACTGGTTCACTGCATGGCACGGACCTGGAGGGGTAGTTGCTTGTTTGCGATTGATAGGTCTGCTCAACCAGACAGGCCAGGGTTACTCAACAACTGCTCACGAGTAGTCTTTAAACTGAATAAAGTGGTCTAGAGATACCAAGAACAAAATTTTCAATACCTCCATGAAAGGGTTAATGCTGCCTTTAAGTACACAGTGGTGTAAAGATGGCAAGAATAACACTGACAATGGCACTGGATTCAAGAAATTAAGAGCAAATGACTGGAAAAAGGCCAACCTATAACAAGGAATTTTTAGTGTATTCTTCTCGACTGATATCCATGTGACTTAACAACATTTGTCCTAACTTGCCAAGATTCCCAACCCTTTCAGCTTGGTGATGGCAGGTGTAGTCTTTGGTGATGGCCAGGTGTAGTCTAACAAGGGTGGATGGACTTAAACTGATACAAACATGAAGAGGCATTTTGTTTGACTATTTTGTAAGAATAAAAGTGTTTCATGAAAGACCTAGTTTGCCTGCCAGTTGCCTCATGCGGATGTACCAACAACTTTAAAATGCCCAGCTGCAGGGGTGAACATCCTCTGAAGCTAATGGAAGTGACAAAATGAAAAATATAATATGTAAGGTGGTGTGTGGGGTGATGAGAAGACGAAAGGGGGTGCAAGGAACAGCATGGTGGAATGAAGAGGTGTGACAGGCTGTGGCGCAAAGGAAGAAAGCATAGAATGAGTGGATGGGAAGCAGAGGCATGGAGGAAGTTGAGAGACGGATGGGAGAAGAGGTGAGACAGGCTGTGGCACAAAAGAAGAAAGCATACAGTGAGTGGATGGGAAGCAGAGGCATGGAGGAAGTTGAGAGACGAATGGGAGAGTTATATGTACAGCAGACAGGAAGAGAGAGGTGAAAAGATTATAGTTATGTCGTGTGCTTGTCATTCTCAACAGGGTTTAGAAAGACCTCAGCTTAACACACCAAGACACAGCATTTAGCCACATCAATATTCTTTTCGGTCTGAGTTGAATAAAATGACCTGGAGATGGCAAGAATAAACCAAGATATCATCCGAGTGATGTGGCAAAGAAAGACGCTGACCTGAACTGAGAATACACCACACTCAAAGACACTAATTTTCATGTAGGTCAATCAATCTATCTATCTATTGCCAGACGCCTTAATCCTATAAGGGGTGGCCACAAACAAGTCGCCTCCTTGTCACCCTATCCCCAACCATTTCACACTTCCCTTTTCCCAGCTCACACATCCCTCTTTCATATACCTCTCCACTCTATCCCTCCATCTCATCCTCAACCTCCCCCTCCCTAACCCCCACTCCACCTCTCACGTACACTCTCCTCGTTAGTCTCTCGCTCTCTAACCTCTCCGCATATCCAAACCACCTCAATGTCTTTCTCATAACGCTTCCTATCACATCCACACCACAACGCTCCTTTCAAGTAGGAAATACAGACAGAGGGAGACAGTTCCAGAGTTGACCTACTGACTAAAATCACTTGGAGCCTGGCAGACTAAATTAAGGTGTCAGTGCACTAAGAAGGCTAAAAGACTCACCTTAATTCGAAAGCCACTACACTGGGGCCACTGGTTCTCTGTAACTTAGGCTGTCACGTACCGCTGCCTGACTCTGTATTCCTGTTGCCATCTTGCAAGTAACCCAAGTACCGCACTAGTAACAAGTAACATCGTACCTGCAAGTGAAAGGAACAATTAGTTGCAGGTGGGGGGAGAAAGTGACCAATATTACTCTTGTTATTATCAAAGAAAATACACCACATGTTGAGCCTGTACCCCATGAAGAGTCCAAGAGGGGCCAAAAGTGTTGTACAAGGCAGTATGTAAACAGAGCTTCACAAGACACTCACCTGCAATATCTGATGTGTTGAGGGCAAACTCAGTGTGATGGTGTGTGTGGGTGTGGCAGTGGCAGTAGGAAGGGAATACCTGGTACATGATATATTGGTGTGTGTGTGTGTGTGTGTGTGTGTGTGTGTGTGTGTGTGTGTGTGTGTGTGTGTGTGTGTGTGTGTGTGTAGCAGTGGCAATAGGAAATGAATACCCAGTACATGATACATTTGTGTGTGTGTGTGTGTGTGTGTGTGTGTTAGTAGGAAATGAATACCCGGTACATGATACACAGCTGACACTGCCAACACTAAGCCGTCGTTGCAACACACAAGAACCAGCCAGGTGGAGTAGCAGAGCAGCGTTATAAATGCACCACACTATTTTCACACAGGCCACACAACTTCAATGCAATATTAGAGTACACAGTCACGTTGCCCAGACTTTGCAATGTCTGCCCCAACCAACCAGTGCTGAGAGGAACTTGCCTAATTACTGTATACAATGTTTTGTGAATATCTGTAAGTATTAACCTCATAGTGGTAGGTGGTGGCGACCAACATCCACTCACTTGATGTAGTGCTGCCTACTTCTTCCTTAGCTTTTATCATTCTTTTTCTGTGCCTGCCCTCCTCTCTTCCTATTTCTCCCATCTTTCCTGTCACTTCTTATTGCTTTTCTTTCCTTTACAGGTGGCTTTACATTGAGTGACAAGCCTAATAGTTTCCTGTAAGCCAAGAAACCATTTATAACGCTGGGTGGTAACCATATAACCAAACCATAAGTGCTCCCTACGTGTCAGCAAGTGGGTTGGTGGAGGGTTAGTGCCCCTCCCCGTAAAACAAATAACTCGAAGTCAAATGGCCACCCCTTATGGGATTATGGCGTCTGGCGATAGATAGATAGATTAACCTCATCCAACTTTAAGCCCGCAGTTCCCTTTATGACCTATCCATGTTGATCTAAACGTACAGATAAAATCGTCAACAGACAGCGGTAGTAAAAGTGTTACTGTGACTCCCTGCTCATCTAAACGTGAACCCGGTGGTCTGCAGGATGAAGTTACCTCTCTGCAGTGCCACATCCTGCTGTCATGGGATAAGGATTGAGCAACGTATATATTAATAGTGGTACTGGTGTGGTTATATCAGTGCCACCACCTGCAGGCGTCCCTCCAACACGTCATCGGCTTGAAGGGGCTATTTACGTGGAATCCTCTTCAAAAAATACCATCAAACCCACAACATAATAAAAAGACAATACCCAATAACTCTATCTATCTATCTATCTATCGCCAGACGCCATAATCTCGTAAGGGGTGGCCATTTGACTTTGAGTTAGTTGTTTTACGGGGAGGGGCACTAACCCTCCACCAACCCACTTGCTGACACGTAGGCAGCACGTATGGTTTGGTTATATGGTTACCACCCAGCGTAGTAAATGGTTTCTTGGCTTACAGGAAACCATTTAGCTTGTCACTCAATGTAAAGCCACCTGTAAAGAAAAGCAATAAGAAGTGACACGAAAGATGGGAGAAATAGGAATAGAGGAGGGCAGGCACAGAAAAAGAATGATAAAGGCTAAGGAAGAAGTAGGCAGCACTACATCAAGTGAGTGGATGATGGTCGCCACTACCAACCACCACTAAATAATAACCAATAACCAATAAATAATAACCAATAACAAACAATAAACAATAAATCAACGGAAATACATAACATACGAACATCCTAAAAATGTCAGGGGCAGAATGTTTACAAAATTTCGGCAAGGCCACGAAAAGAGCCGACATCCTTTAAATATCTGCAAACAACAATATTCTGCCACCAAACTACACTTATTTATCTCCACTACCTTGCATAACAACAGTAAGCAGAATTAAGTGGGGAAATTGGCTGTAAGGAAAATATGGAGGCAGAGCAGGATACTTAACTTACTACGCCAGCCATCTTCAATGTCAAATCTTACAATGCCAAATACCTCAATACATCCACTTTCCCTCACACGCGTACACCCAAATAATCTCTATTGCTTATTTAACATTAGTGAGTAGAATTATGTCAGTAAATTAGATGGAAGCTGCCGAAAAACGAATCAGAGCAGGATACTTACGCTGGCCTTCTTCGGCGTGTTCTTCCATTTACACCACCATTGCACAAACCATCTCAACACACGAATATTTCCACCACATACTTATACCCTAGTACGCTCCATTAACTTATTTAATATTAACAAGCAGAATTATGCACGTAAATCAGATGCTACCGCAGTGGTAAAATTATGGAAGTGGACCAGGATACTCACGACGCCAGCCTCTTGAGCGTCTGCTTAGAATTTGTTGCCTTTTCTGATCACGAAACACGAATACTTACTAGAAATGCTCACCTCTAAGTTGTCTTCATTGCCATATCTAATTTTCACAAGCACAATAATACAAGTAAATTAGCTATAACTGGCTGAAAACGTGGAATTAAGGCAGAATACTCACCACGCCACCTCAACAGTTCTCTTGAAACATGGCGTCGGTTACACTTACACTCCCATCGCCAACCTCGGAAGTATTCATTAAGATCTTAAACCAATTTCCGAGATTTAAAAAGTCTTCACAGCATTTTAAAAGTATTAGAAATAATTTTGTTTGGTGGATTATTTCGATTTTTATATTTTTTTTGTTTGCCTGCGTGAAAACTAAAAAATAAACAAGCAATTTTATACACGTGCGCCGGACGCTCAAAACATTTATAATTTTGGAACCCAGGCCTTTTCTTTGATGTGATGCCCGCGAGATTCAAATTGGTATCACGGTTTTCATCAATACGCTGGTTTATATGCTAGTATCGCTGAACTTATGATCGAGTTAGCTGTGAAAGATTTTTATATGCTACATTATTTGCATGGATACTACCCTCTTACGGGATATTTTGGGTTTTCTGACGATAAGATGAAGCCGAAGTCAATAACTACGAACAAAATTCCCACATCTGGTACGCCTAGTTTCAAATTCTCCCTAATATTAGTTAAAACCTCAACAGTACTAAATGTTACCTTTTTAAAGACTTAGAGAGCAAATCACGGTACAATTTTCTTTCGCTTCCCTTAGACGAATATAATGTACTATAACAGAGATACGCGATGATTGTAACAAAGAGTATGTGTAGTTAGGTACCGAGATTTTTTAAGAATACACAAACTATATACTTATGCCTGTGTCTTGATGAGTTGTTTAATAGTTCGCTGTCGATGTTTTATTGCATTTTTAGTGAGTATATAGGTTATTTGGTGGCTGCATTGACTGGTACTTTTGGGTTGTAAGTCGTCGACCCAAACCTTTCCTTTTACAACTTTAATCACGTACCTCATCAGCAAAGAAGGATAATGCTACTACTCGACATCTATACCTCTTCATTACTAACACCATAGTCCACCATTCGTCTTTTGCTACAACACACCATTCAGGATAAGATGGCAATTTTAGGCCAATTTAAAGCGAAAGGAACACTGTAGGTATTTACTTTTATTATTATTATTATTATTATTATTATTATTGCGTCTGTGTTTACTTTGGAATTTTTGAACCATGGAGAGGGGTTACATGAACGAGGGCACATAAATACACCCCTCCCCCATCTCCTTCGTAGCACCTCTTTCTTAGCGATTTGTTCTGCACATTACATTAAATTTCACTCTCCTCTTCCTTTCTGATAATGCTGCCAGCTGTGTCTGCATTAATATAAGTAACATACAAGAGAATGATAAGGTGTTATGTGCCAAACAAGTTGCTACGGAAGAGGCCATTGATTTGACAGCCATTTCCCCGAGGCCCAGCAGTTCTCCTACATCCCAAGTCCTTCACGTCACCACTTGGCCACCAATACCCACCGTCCACAAGTCTCACTCAGGACTGTGATGATATTAGCAGGGGTGTTAAGGCATTTCAGTGGGTGGTGCAGCTCAGTCATGTTTTAGACTCAAATCAACAGACTTTCGTTCCCTAACCTGGAATCGAACGTGCATTCTTTCCAACAGTAGACCTCTTCTCTGACCACTAGACCACCACCTCCACCATGACCTGAAGTGGCCTGAATGGTTATAATTGCATGTCTATGGACTTGACCTGACCCCACTAGATCCACTGTGACCTAACTCCACTGGTAACCTGAATGTCAAAATAAATGGTCAAAGCACACCTACTTCACTGCCTTTAAAGTGTAGGGGCCTGAGGCTAGACTAACACAGTATATTTAAGGGCAGATAAGCCGCCTACTTCCCTTAGTGGCATTACAGGCTGTGTACCGTTTATAAAGGCAACATACACACGTGGCCACTGCCTTTAAAGTGTAGGGGCCTGAGGCTAGACTAACCTTAGTGGCAGTACAGGCTGTGTACCGTTTATAAAGGCAACATACACACGTGGCCATGGGTCACCTAATGGCCGCCCTCCACATTACTCCAGCCCCAGCAGCCTCTATCAGCCACACTGTATGATCTGGTACCAGGGCTTGTGCAGTATGCCTCTTGGCCATGTGGAGACGATGGAGAGTGAGAGACTGATGAGGAGAGTATATGTGAGTGAGGTGGAGGGGGGAACAGGGGGAGGCCAAGGATGAGATGGAGGGATGGAGTGGAGAGGTACAGTATATGAGAGAGGGGGGTGTGAGCTGGGAGCAGAACAGTGAAATGGCGGGGCACAGGGCGACATGGAGGCGATTTGTTTGTGGCCACCCCTTACGGGATTAAGGCATCTGGCAATAGATATATAGACAGGTTCTTACAACCCTACCCCAAACAATCACAGCTCTCACTCTCCACACCCAGCAGGCATCCTCCTTTCCCATCTCCCCTCAAATAAATCAATCAGAGAAATTACCAATATGCCGGGAATCGAACCCGGGACTCTCAGGTGAGAGCCAGGCAGCATACCATTACACCACGACCAGGTAAAAGTTAACTCACGTTGTCACAATCTTGTAACCAACGTCCCTCCGCCCCCACTGTGGGCCTGAAGAGGGTGAGTTAACCCCCTGGCACTCGGGCAAGTAGATGCTTTTAATCTATCCAAAACACTTACGGCAAGTCAGAATGAAGAGAGAACCTGTATTTTTTACACAGGAAAAATCATCAGAGAAATTACCAATATGCCGGGAATCGAACCCGGGACTCTCAGGTGAGAGCCAGGCAGCATACCACTACACCACGACCAAGTTCGAATTTCGGCATATTGGTAATTTCTCTGATGATTTTTCCTGTGTAAAAAATACAGGTTCTCTCTTCATTCTGACTTGCCGTAAGTGTTTTGGATAGATTAAAAGCATCTACTTGCCCGAGTGCCAGGGGGTTAACTCGCCCTCTTCAGGCCCACAGTGGGGGCGGAGGGACGTTGGTTACAAGATTGTGACAACGTGAGTTACCTTTAACCTTGTCGTGGTGTAGTGGTATGCTGCCTGGCTCTCACCTGAGAGTCCCGGGTTCGATTCCCGGCATATTGGTAATTTCTCTGATGATTTTTCATGTGTAAAAAATACAGGTTCTCTCTTCAAATCAGTCAATCAATAAAATAAACTACTGAGACCCCAGGGTACCTTTTACAACAGAACACCTCAGGTAAACCAATGTCAGAACAGCAATCAGTGGGGTGGAGTTTATATGATGCCACACGGCTTTGGTATACAGTACAAGAGGCGCTGGTGTATGTGAGTATATAATGTCAATGACCATGTGGAGAGGGTGGAGAGCGAGAGACTGACAAGGAGAGTGCATGTGAGTGAGGTGGAGGGGGGAGAGGGAGTGGGAGGCCAAGGATGAGATGGAGGGATGGATTGGAGAGGTATAAGAGAGAGGGGGGGGGTGAGCTGGAAATAGGGCAGTGAAATGGCGGGGGACAGGGTGATAGTTTATGGCCACCCCTTAGGGATTAAGGCGTCTGGCAATAGACAGATAAATAGATCTCGTGGTCATCATCATCACAATGATCATGGCGTCATTGAACATATTTTAGACATTACTTACTAAAATTATAATTATGGAGATGGTAGTCGTTTATCATCATTACTGCAATAAATCAGTATTATTATCATCATCATTGGCACTACTATCATCATTATCATCATCATTCTCATTATTACAACCACCTTCAAGAATATTATAATAATCACCTAATAATCATCTAATCACTGTCATCATCATCATCATCATTTGCACAATCATCATCATTGCCATTATTACGATCACCGTCAACAGTATCATTGAAATCACGTACTAACCGTCTATCATCATCATCATCATCGCCATTATTACGACAACCATCAACAATATCATAGAAATCACGTACTAACCGTCTATCATCATCATCATCATCGCCATTATTTTGATCACCATCAACAATATCATAAAAATCACCTAATAACCGTCTATCATCATCATCATCATGCTAACCACTGCATCCAGTACATTTACTGGGCTGGGCATCATCCACACAGTGAAAAAGGAAAATACAAAGCTGGCAGAACTACCCATGGAGTGGCCAGTGAAATGAGCCCTACATTCATTCACCATTCCCTCCTTCACAAACTAAGCCACACTTGTAATACAACTACAGTGCGTTCATTTGAACTTGGCCGTGATTTTTGTCCTTATGTAGCCTTCTTCCTGTAGCTCAGTGGCAGAATAATACAATACCATCCGCCAATTCCACAAGGCCTGGTATCGGGGATCCCTAACACCAAGACGCTTCCATCCTGAACATTTGCGTTCCACAAGCAACGTTGGGTCTGGTTAGTACTTGGATGGGTGACCGCCTGGGAACACCAGATGCTGTTGGCATAACTCCCTACGTGTCAAGTGGGGTTGGTGGAGGATTAGTGCCCCTCCTTGTAAAACAATTAACTCTAAGCCCTTGACCACCCTGTTTGGGATACATGGCGTCTGGCAATGAATGAATGAATGAAGACATTTGCCCACCTCACAGCGTTCGGGGTGGTACCAGCCCTTACCACAATATTGGAACTTTAGGGATGGAATTATGGGGATGTCTACCTACCCCCTAACAGTGCATCGTGGAACATAATTTTATTTCATATTGTTTTGAAGTATGTAAAAAGTATTTTCTTGTTGTATAACTTCAGCGAAAAAAAAAAAAAACATGTAGGTAAACAGACGTTGTTCATTTGCTACGCCCTTCTCTGTGTTTTAGGAGAACATCTACAACTCCTCAGAAATTGCCACCACCACCAACAACAAACCTCGGCGGACCAACAAAGTTGGGAAAATCACTGGAATTATTCTGACCCCAATAGTCGGTACGTGTGAATTGTTTACTTGTTATCTATTATTAGAGTACAGGTTGCATAGGGAAATTACGGCTGTAGTCGCATAGAACACTGCTCCTGAACCTGAGAACTGGTTTTTCTTACCGGTATACACAGTACTGGTACCACAAATTTGGTATTTTTGTAGATGAGCACAGGGACTTATTAGGTAAAACCAAGGTGTTTTCCAATGGATTTTGATATGTTTTGAACGAATCTGACCTTCATTTCTACCTAAATCAGTACGGTACTTGTTGAGATATCCAACCCCCCCCTTCCCCAACAATAATGGGGGAGGGGTTGCAACCAGGGGTTTTGGGTGAGGAAAATCACCAAAAAGTAGTGATTTGCAATAAAAATGAAGGTCAGAATAATTCAGAACACATCAAAAGCTATATAAATAACTTGATTTCAACCTAACCTAACCTAAGAGTAAAATAAAAATAATTTGCAATGGAAATGAATACCAGAATCGTTCAGAGCACATTAAAAACCATCAGAAAAACATATTTCAAGGAGATTGCTCATCCCTGTGAACTTCCAGAATAAATGTAATAATTGATTCCAACTCGGTTTTTTACATGATATTTCTTGTGGAAATTGATATTTATGGAGAGAGCCTATAAGCAGCTTTTGTATCTAAAATAGGTTAGATTAGGTTTCGAAAATGGGATACACGGTGTATAAACCCCACAGATGACAATGGGACTTATGACCTAAGCCAAATTTGGTAGCTACTGGTAATGTGCCACACAAATTGTAGCTATGAGCATGTTTGACAAGTGTATTATAATAATTGGACTAGCATTATTGGTAAATCTATATTAATACACCTTTCTCATACCGTAATGGATGGTGAATATATTTTTCCTATGGTTCTTCCGTTGGAAATGATTGCCATATTAGGTTAGCTTAGATAGGTTAAGCCACGTAATTGAGGTGAAAATAAAGCGCCTCGGACCCGGACGGACCATACGTTGACGACTAAGGAACGGACAAAGGACATTCTGAGGGTGGGAACATGGAATGTGAGAGGAGTGAATGATGAAGTAAAAGAGAGAGAGATTGTCCAGGTGCTTGAGGATGCAAAAGTGGATATATGTGGATTGACTGAAACTAAATGGAAAGGTGAAAGGGTGAGAGAATGGGAATATGGTTTAGGTATATGTGCGGGAGTCAGTGAGAATGAGAGGGCAAGAGAGGGAGTATGTCTGATGATAAGCAAGAAGTGGAAGGAGAATATAAGAGAGTATGGAACAGTGGGTGCAAGGATTGTATGGGTGAGGATGAAAGTAGGTATACAAGCGTGGGTGATTGTATGTGTGTATGCTCCAACAGAGGATCGAGTGGCAAGAGTAAAAGATGAGTTTTGGGCGAGAGTAGAAGCATGTATGGACAAGTTTGAGAGGAGCGGGAGAGTGCTGTTGATTGGAGACATGAATGGCAAAGTTGGGAATGTACGAGTGGATGGAGTGGTTGGTCAGTGGGGTGTGCCAGCTGAAGTAGATGGGAATGGTAGTGCTTTGGTGGACATCTGTGCTGGTAAGGGGTTGGCAATAGCCAACACCTACTTTCGTCATAAGATGATCCACCGGTATACATGGAGAGTAATGAGGAGGATGGATGGTGAACTTGTTGAACGAAAGGCAATGTTAGACTACGTGTGTGTGGATGAGCGAATGAGAAGACAAGTGTTGGATGCAAGGGTGTGGAGAGGGTGGGTGAATGGAGTCTCGGACCATCACTTAGTGATGGTCAAGGTAGAGCTGCAAAGAAAGTGGTTGAGGAGACGAAGGGGAAGACAGGAGGAAGCAGCTCCTGTGAGAAGAGTGGAGAAATTGCAAGATAGTGAGAAAATGACAGAGTATAAGAGCATAGTGGAAGAAAGATTGGGAAGGTATGAGCTAGAGCAGATGGAAGGGGTGGAAGACGTATGTAAGATATTCAAGGAAGAGATAAGCGCAGCGTGTGAGGCGGTTTGTGGAGTGAGGAGGAGATGCAAGGGTGTGCAAGGGACAGCATGGTAGAATGATGAGGTGAAACGAGCTGTGGAACAAAAGAAGAAGGCATATGGTGAATGGTTAGCGAGTAGAGGTAGGGGAGAAGATGAGAGAGAGAAGAGAGAGGTATATGTGAGTAGGAGAAGGGAGGTTAAGAGACTGGTGAAGGAGAGTAAGAAGAAAGTGGATGAAGAGTTTGGGAGGAATCTGAGTGTGAAATGGAGGGAGAGTAAGAAATTGTTTTGGAAGGAGGTAAAGAAAGTAAGGCAGTGTGAAAGGGGAAATAGTAGGGGAGTGAAAGATAGGAATAATAGATTGTTGATGGAGAAGAGAGAGAAATTGAGGAGATGGAAGGAGCACTTTGAGGATTTGTTGAATGTAGAGAGTGAGAGCAGTGTGAGTATAAGTGGTTGGGGAATGGCTGGGAGAAGAAGAGATGAGAGGAGGGAGGAAGAGATCAGTAGGTCGGAAGTAGTGGAAGCGATGAAGAAGATAAAGCTGGGAAAGGCCCCAGGAATTGATGGAGTGTGTGGTGAAATGCTTAGGTATGGGGGTGAGATTGTTGTGGAGTGGATATGGAAGTTGTGTAGATTGGCTTGGGAAGAGGAAAGGGTTCCAGAGGACTGGAAATCAGGTATAATTGTTCCTCTGTACAAAGGAAAAGGGGAGAGAGAAGTATGTGGTAACCATAGGGGTATTTGCCTTCTTAGTGTGACTGGTAAAATATATGGTAGAATACTCATTGATAGGGTTAGGCATATGACAGAGGAGCTAGTTGGAGAAGAACAAGGGGGATTTAGGAAGGGAAAAGGGTGTGTAGATCAGATATTTGTTCTAAGATGTTTAGTGAAGAAGTATCTAGAGAAGGGAAGGAAAGTGTATGCTGCCTTCATGGACTTGGAGAAAGCTTATGACAGAATAGATAGGCAAGGTATGTGGAAGGTATTAAGAATATATGGAGTGGAGGGGAAATTGTTGAGTGCTGTGAAGAGTATGTACGAGGGAGCTAGGGCTACGGTGCGAGTGGATGGTGAGCTGAGTGAGATCTCAGTGTGGGACTGAAACAGGGGTGTGTGATGTCTCCATGGCTGTTTAATATATATATGGATGGGGTTGTAAAGGAGGTGCAAGGTAGGGCAGTGGATGTGGGGCTGGCCCTAATGAATGAGGGTGAGATTTGGAAGCTTCCGGTGTTGCTGTTTGCTGATGATACAGTATTGTTGAGTGAAGATGAATGGGAGTTGCAAGGTTTGGTGAATGAATTTGGGACAGTGTGTAGGAGGAGGAAACTGAAAGTTAATGTAAACAAAAGTAAAGTTATGGTGTTTGAGAGGAATGAAGTCACAGTGTGCAGTGAGGTTGGATGGTGAGGATATGGAGAATGTGAGTGCATTCAAGTACTTGGGTAGTGTGATGAGTAAGGATGGAACTTTGGGGGATGAAGTACGTGAAAGGGTACAGCAGGGAAGAAAGGTTGTTGGTACACTGAAAGCAGTGATGAGAAATAGGGAGGTGAGTATGGAAGTTAAGAAGTCACTGCATGATGGTATTGTGATCCCTACCCTGACGTATGGAAGCGAGGCGTGGACCTTGCAAGAGGGGAACAAGTCAAGAGTGAGAGCAGTGGAAATGAGTTACTTGAGAGGAGCATGTGGAGTGACGTGGAGGGACAGGTTGACGAATGAAGAAGTGAAGGAACGTTGTGGGGTAGATGTGGATGTGGTTGAAAAGATTAGGAGAAATACACTAAGGTGGTTTGGACATGTGGAGAGAATGGAGAATGAAAGACTGACTAAGAGGGTGTATGTAGGTGAGGTGGAGGGAGGGAGAGGGAGGGGTAGACCGAGGATGAGGTGGAGGGATGGAGTTGAGAGGTATATGAGGGAGGGGGTGAGTTGGGGGAGGGGAGTCAAATGGTGGGTGACAGAGTGACTTGGAGGCGTTTTGTCTGCGGCCACCCTTTGCGGGATTAGGGCGTCGGGCTATAGATAGATAGATAGATAGATTATTTTTTTATGATTTTTGGTTGATTTTGACATTCATTTCCTAACCTAACCTAACCTTTTCTTACAGATCACGATGTTTGCTGTACAAAATCTTCAACTCCGGCAACTTGAACAGTTGGAAGAAATAGAAGTGAGAGTACCAAGGGTTGTCCTGAGAGATAGGAGTGATCCTTTTACATCTGTCAGTGATGATGAATTCATCAAACGGTTTAGAGTTCCCAAAGATTGCGTACACGATCTTATTGAGGAAATAAGACCTCGTGCACCAAGACCTCAACCTGGAAAAGGTATATTTCCCTCTTTTTATTTATTGTGTGTGTTATTATAGGATGTTTTGTTCACAGTTGTAACCACAAATGTAACCCATTACTGCTGGAATGCTAAGCTTCTTGAAAACCTTAAGTGCATCCCAAATTATACACCAGAACATTTTAGGTAGAGGATTCTGTAGTAATATGCATAAGCATGAACTATACCAGTATAACACCCACAACTGTCATCTTAGTCTCATAATTATTTAATTCATTACTATTAAAATAATAATTGAGTAGCTGCCTGCGACAAGGGGCCAAGCGCCAACCACCCCGTGATTGAGTTAAATGTGTAAATCAACTCTACCATTCTTCCCCTATCCTAGGAACAACAGTCTGTAACCGTAGCTGTACTGTGCGTGCGGCTGACAGTCAGAAAGTGTAGATGTGTCGCCAGCCATACAGTTGCCATCTTCGTCTGAGTTTGTTAATTTTAGATGTATGTTATGTGCTAGTTTTACAGTTAGCTGTGACTAATTAATCTGAAAAAACAATAATATACACTTTCATTTTCCAAAGATTGTTACAAACACCAGAGATTTCCAAAAATATCAATGAAAAAAATAAAATGCTACCGGTATGTAACATCAGGACAATTGTCGCGAGGAGGAGAAGAGAGAGGAGGGATGCCGGACAGCCCAAACTATCGTACGGCAATGTAAGCCTCATGATTTATCTAAGTTAAAGTATGCCATATTTATGGACTATTGTATTCTTAAGGTACCTTTATTATTCCTATACTGGTAAGTAAACTGTTGATAATTGTTACACCCAAGAAGATGAATAATTAAAAACTGGATTGTATCTATTACAACTTAAATCTCAGCTGCTCAGGAAGGAAGGAAAGTTGTAAGGTCGTTCTGCCCCCGCTACAATTTGTTCCTTACGGTGTAGAGAGAGAGAGAGAGCGGGAGTGAGAGAGAGAGAGAGAGAAGGGGGGTAGGAGCCTGCTAAAAAGGGAATGATGGGGGGGAAGGAATAGAGAGCTACATTGAAAAATTTTAAAACTATCCAATAAAAAACAGTTCTCACCTATTACAACTTGAATCTCAGCCGCTCAGGAAGGAAGGAAAGTTATAAGGTCGTTACTCCCCTCTCCCCCCCCCTACAATTTGTTCCTTACGGAATGGAGAGAGAGAGAGAGAGAGATTATGGCAAAGAGAGGGTAGGAGCCTACTGAAGTGGGAGTGATGGGAGGAGGGAATGGGGAGAATGGAGAGCCAGACTGTAAATTTTTAAAATAGTGTCCAATAAAAAACAGTCCTCATCTATTACAATTTGAATCTCTGCCCCTCAGGAAGGAAGGAAAGTTACTCCCCTCTGCCCCCCCCCTCTACAGTTTGTTCCTTACAGAGACAGACAGACAGACAGACAAATAGACAGACAGACAGACAGAATGGTAAAGAGAAGGTAGGAGCCTGCTAAAGAGGGAGTGATGGGAGGGGGGGAATGGAGAGAGAGATTTTAAATTTTTAAAAAGGTATCCAATAAAAAACGGTACTCATTTAGATAGGCCTCCCCTGCGGGCTCACTCCCATTGACTCTATAGTAGGATTCCCGCACGTTTGCGGCTGTGGTGTGGCCCAGGACCCATATACATACAGGGTCTGACCATACCGACCGAAAAACGCGTCGCGTTTGCGCATGACGTCATGGCGAAGACACCAGGTGAGATCTTCCGAGAAGGGGTTGCCATATAGTGAGAAGTAGACTCAGTTGCTCAGAGGTCACGGCGCCAAACAGGTCACCTCTGTCACCTGCACTTTATTCCATTGTATGTGCCCAGTGAAATAATGCCTACCAATTGTGCATTGTTTGGCTGTAACTCTTTACTGAAGAAAGGTGGGGATATAACTTTCCATATTTTCCCCAAAGATGAAGAGATTAGACGTAAGTGGATTCATCTGTGCAAGAGGAAAGACACAATTAATCCGAATACTGCTCGCATCTGCAGCCTTCACTTTGATCAAAGTGCTTATAAAAGAAATCTAAAATATGAACTTCTCAAACTGCCTATTCCAAAAAATCAAATACACCTTGAAGAGCACGCCCTGCCAACGCTGAATCTACCATAAGCTTCATTAAATGTTAAGTCCCTTCCTCTCTCTCTCTCTCTCTGCGTAGGTGCATATCACTGTATATGGTGGGCTTTGCTCTTTCTAAGCTGTACAGTATATCTTCCCTCACGGGGTTAGTGCTTGCAGAAATGTGGAAAAGCACGTGGTGCATTGCATTTACCAGCCCAGGTAAAATAAATCGAGGCAACTGGCCACCGCACTAGTATGAGTTGCTAGTATTCATATTTACCCACCATTATTTTGTTCTACCCACGTACTGTAGGTAACCATTACTGAGTACCCTAGCAAGAAAGCAGTAGTGTTGAATATTAAGTACGGTATATCGCAGAATGTATTTGTTTAAAGCAGGTTCGTAACGTAGTAACTCCATCTGCAAGCGTTCGGCAAGAAGTATGTTATCATCCCCCCCCCTTCCCTCCCTCCCTCCCTCCCTTCCAGGTCGTAAAAACAACGGTGCCAGGTCGTTGGAAATGATTTATACAGCCACTTTTCGTTCTCAAAGAGTGAATATTTCGTAAAAACTATATAGCGTTTTATGTACATGAAGCCACAAAGAGTATATGAAATACATTCACATATATTTAGCAGCTCGGATTAAGAGATTTGTTATTTATAATTAACGATTTGGTATCTACGCAGTCTCTCTCTCTCTCTCTCTCTCTCTCTCTCTCTCTCTCCATGATATATGCGGAATATATACATTTGACATACTGTGGTTTAAAACCAGCATAAAACCTAAGCCTTACCAACGGTAATCTAAAAGAGAATTGGCAAGGCATTGTCTACTAATATATAGGCATGTGTCTCTTCCTATTTTTACCTTAATGACCAGGGGCTCCGGCCCCAATGGTCGATAGGGAAAAAAAAAAAAAAAAAACTACTGAAGCCTTTTTGTTCGATACCGAGTATTTTTCAGGATGCGGGTATTAAACAGAAGTTTGGCTAACTCGACACGAAAGCTGCAGAGTAAGATGTCGAAGTTAAGGAAATGAAGCCTGCATAGTAACATAGTCAATACTGTTAGCAGTACCAATAAATATCCGGTATCATTTATAACAAGATGATATCCATGTATCCTAATAAGTGTCACTATTAGAGTATGTTGTGTTTCTTTGTAAATAATGTACCTTTAAATATGAGAAGGGAGAGGTTAAACAATCATTTGAATTAAGGAAATGTGTGTGGGGAACAGAGTTGTGTAAAGGAAGCAAGGTGGGAGGGGTGGGTATGGAGGATGACAGACAGCTGCACCTCACCGCGACTTGAGGCCTCCCTCTGAGGTCCCAAGGGAGATGGTGGGTGGGGAGAAATGGGGGGAGTGCCCTGTCTCAAGCGTGACGTCAGTAAATCTGCGTAGTGGAAAGGTGTGAGAAGACCCTGTATGTATATGGGTCCTGGTGTGGCCCGCACCTGTGTACAATGGTGCCACGTTTCCCCAACTTGCGATGTGAAACGGAAACTATTTATGTACAAGGCATCACAAATTCGATAAATTCAGATGATTAAACTTACACTTGTGTGTTTTGATGGATGAATCAACAGTAATCTTATTATGCATAAAATATTTATACAGTAACACAGAAACATGGCATACATATTGTACAGTGTTGCTAGAAGAAATTGTAGTCACTTAATGGTTTTTATTGTAGTTTTAGGGTGGGTAATAATATCACAGTTATGGATATAAGATAATGAGCCTGAAAAAAGAAGAAATATGCCAATATCCAAAGTAAAAGAAATAATTCATGTAATTCTTGTGAGTGGCAACACTTACACACCCACTCTGGCCTAGGGTAAAGTACGTACCTCCGTAGACCCAACCATAGCTTGTACAGGTGTTGCTAGGGAAAAATGCTCACATTTACCGGCTTTTACCATAATTTTAAGGACGAGGAATAATCACATTTATAATCATAAGCTAATATGTAGGACAAAATAGTAGGCATATGCCAATACCGAAGTAAAAAAAAAAAAAAACATTATTCACTCGCGAGCGGCAACACTTCCACACCCAGTCGGTGAGAGAGAGAGAGAGAGAGAGAGAGAGAGAGAGAGAGAGAGAGAGAGAGGCAGGAGAGGGGCATGCATTGAATGCATTGTCGGCATCACTAAATATAACAAAACCAAATTAACAAATGAAAGCACAATTATAAATAACTTATAAAAGAATCAAAAGTACTCAGGGTGGCTCACATTTCCCGCCAGGAGAGAGAGAGAGAGAGAGAGAGATAACGGTATAGAAAACGTGGCAACACTGTACACAGGTGCGGGCCACACCACAGCCGCAAACGTAGGCGAGTCCTACTATAGTTGCGCGGCTGCGGATAGAAGGGGAAGAAGCGGGTGAGAAAGAGCGTACAGGAGCGGTGGACAGACAGTTATAGCTGGCGCGAGATTTCAGCCAGAATAAGACAAAGTATAGATAGATAGATCTTCATTTTCCACGCCAACCCTCGGAGTAATGTCAAGCAGTGGCGCAGACACGGCAAGAGAGGAGGCTAACACACATCAGAGGACGGGTAGAAAAAAGAAGTGTACACCAGCTAAGTGGACAAGAAATATAGCTGAATTTAACAGAAATTCTGGAAAAGAGTACGTGAGTGTCAAGACTGGGAGGCGTGTACAAAGTCGGCAAATTGGAACTCCTTGCCGTGATGGCTGTTTTCAGAAAGTGACACTGCCTGTCATCAGAACACTTTTTAGTGAGTTCTGGGCTATGGCCAACTATGATGCACAGACTGCTTACATCCAGAAACTCGTTCACAAAGTTAGTGTAAAGAGACACCGGCCTAGCAAGACCCCTGACAATCCTGGAAAACGTCGCGAGTTCATGTTTTCATACAGTGTTGTTTACAAGAATGAAACTTATCCAGTGTGTAGAGAAGCATTTACATCTATTTTTGGGATTACCAGGAAACGGGTTATGTGTGCAGTAGGCAAAACAACTTCCATCCATGTTCCTGTGTTGGACCAACGCGGACGTCACGAACCTGTCGGAAAAATTACAGGAGATAAAGCGCGATGTGTTATAGATCACATCAATCAATTACCGACGGTGACAAGTCACTACAGTCGTGTCAGAAATCCCCACAGGCATTACCTGGAATCTAACCTGACCATCTCTAAGCTTTATCAGTTGTATAAAGAATGGATGACTGCCAATCATCCTGAAATCGAAAAGGTGACCCAAAATTATTACCACAAGACATTCACAAAAGAATTTAACATTGCTTTTCAACCACCGAAATCGGACACCTGCAGCACATGTGATAAACTGACCACTTCAATCAATTCTGCCACCACTGAAACTACCAAACAAGACTTAGAAGACCAGTTACAGCAGCACAAGGATAAAGCAGCAGAGGGACAACGATTAATGAAGGAGAAAAAAGACGACAAGAATGACAATGTCGCTGTTATTTGCATTGACTTACAGCAGACTATTCCTATCCTCAAGCTCTCCACAAGTGTTGCATACTACCATCGCAAGCTGTGGATGTATAACTTTTGCATTCACAACTTAAAGACGAATACATCATCAATGTTCGTGTGGGACGAGATTACAGGTGGGCGCGGCTCTGTTGAAATCGCCAGCTGTCTTAAGAAATGGATTGCCATGGAGTACGATCAGAAGGCTTTCAATCACCTAACTGTGTTCAGTGACAACTGTGGAGGGCAAAACAAAAATGTAAATATTATCCTTAATTATCTTCACGAAGTGCACAGTGGACGATTAAAGACCATGGAACATGTGTATCTCATGCCAGGCCACTCTTTTTTGCCGTGTGACAGTGCTTTCGGAAATATTGAAAGGAAATTTATCTGTGAGAGTAACATCTACGACTTTGACTCTTACTTTAGTATTATCCAGAGTGCAACTTCTTCTCTGTATCCAGTTGTGAGGATACACCAGCAAGACTTCTTGGACATAGATGTGTTAAAGCAGTACGTGGTGAATCGTAAAGCAAAGAGTGAGTCTGTTTCCTTCAAAGACGCCAGGATGTTTATCTTCAGTCACTTATACAAGGTAGGTTATTTTCTTCGTACGGCCTACAGTGCTACACCATTGACTCCCGTCAGGTTAATGCCTGGCAAAAAAAAGCTTCTCCCGGAAGGTGTTCAACCTCAGTGACGTGCCACTCCCACAAAAGTATGATGCGCCTATTCCCCTGAAAACTGCAAAGGTGGCAAGCCTTAAATGTTTGTTGGCATTCATTGATACAGTGAAATACCCCTACCTCAAGGACCTACTTTCACACCAAGAGAGACAGACATCAAGTATGCCACCTACTCCAAGCAATGAAAACGACTTGGAAGCGGATGTAGACAACGATTTGTTGGATTATGATTGACGAGGTGAGACAGTATTGCTTTTTTTAAAATTAAACAATCCATAAACCTAGTAAGAAATAGAATACAAAATCATATTAATACACGTAAATCCTTCTGTAACGATATTGGATTTGTTCATCATAGTGTTTCAGAATAACGATAATAACCACAGGTAAGAGGTTTTGCTTTGACATTTTACAGCTTTATGTTTTTAATTGTTGCAGAAAAATTATGTGATGGTTTCGGAGGCTGCGAGTTGAGAAAATACGCAAACCTAAATTATGAAGACTCATGGCCACCCCCTGACCCCATAACGCCTTCTTTCACATACACCACACAACCAACTCCACACACAAACAAAATGATTACTCTGTCTGCTGCAAGATCGTCTTGGCTCTCGTCAGTGGTGGGTGAGTTTTTATTTTAAAATGTATTCTCCCTGAGTGCAATTGTAGTTTTATGTCAGTTCTTTTATCTTTAGTGATAATCATTTGTTCAGGTTTACAGAAAGAATAAAGTAGTTTCGTGTGTGTGTGTGTTTGTGTGTGTGTGTTGACAGACAGTGTGGGGCAGAGTGGTTGGTTTCCATGACCCAGCGTTGGTCGGCATAGTGCCTTTCATCAGTGTGCCTGCTTGTGACTGTTTTTAAGAATATCTATCACTGTTGTCTTGAATTGTTAATAAATAAAAAAAATTACATTATTAATGCATAGTAAACTCCAAAAACTTCCGTTTTCCGCCTACTTACGAACATTTTCTAAAATTTTTATTACTATGCGGTTAATGCTTTGTATTGATTCATTTTTTCCCCTCGACAGAAGAGGTGCTGGACTGAGAGTGAGTGGTTGCAGCGTAGCCTGGTAGCAAGAGGGAGGGTGTGTTGTGTGGAAGTTGGTTGGTTGGTGTAGATTCTTCCACCTGACTTAGAGTGGAAGCAGGCCTATGGTGTCAGGCCCGCCAGTGAAGAGTCGGTGATGATACAAGAGGGCTCTATGAGAGCAGCTGGATGACGATGAAGATGAAGAGGAAGGCCGCAACAGTAGAAGAAGGCAGGTGGTGGAGAGCAAGGCCGTCAGGCGGGTCGTCAATGCTCGACGAGAGGCAGGGCGGGACGGGAAGCAGGGTGGAGGTCAAGACGCCTGTGGACAGGCGCCGACGAAGTCACGGCGCTGATGGAGGCGCCGACGACGAGCTGCAGGTGCAACCGCCCCGATGCTGCCTCAAACCTTGTTGCCCTGGATGGAGAGGGCTGTAGCCCTGGATGGAGAGAGCTGTGGACGCTCGCCCAGCTCCCCAGCAGCAGGTGGAGGCCAAGGAGGGAGGGCCCAGTCGCGGTCGGCAGGAGGGCACAACACCGGTCCAGGTGGTGGGAGGGAGGGTCATAGTGGGGGTGCCTCGACCTCCAGGTGGGCGGACCAGGGCACTCAACCTCCTGGTAGAACAGACAGGCCCAATCCCCTCGGCTGGAACGGCTGCTGCAGGGAGCTGGTCCCACCGGAAACAGCGGCGGAGGTGTTGCCTCAGTGAGAGATGGGCTGCGAGTGGCCCCTGTGTGGAAGTGGATGGTTGGTCGTCAAGTGTAATGTCGCGGAGTATGTGGGCCTCATACCGGCAGTCATGTGGCACTGTTGTTGCAACTCGTATTAAATTTGGTTAGTATTCGTATGGAAACATATTTTTTATAAAATTATATTTTATATTGTATTATCTTGTTCCAGAGATTTCCCTTTTTGAGAACTTTAGTGGTATGCAAGTTTTTCATGTTTGTTTCAACAAGCGTAAATTGTAAAATGATTATTATACTGGTTTAGTATCCCCAGGTTGGTAGGTTTTCATTAGTGTGTGCTAATGTGAAACATTTTATTAGGATGTCACATCCAATTTCCCTTTCTTACCAGAAGGAGGGCGACTGGGCGTGATCTGCCACATGGTGAGGTCCTGCTCTGCACTGGTTCACTTCCACAACTACAACCACCATCACTACCACAGCTTCCACCACCATCACTACCACTAACTACCACCACCACACTACCACTAACTACCACCACCTTCACTACCACAGCTTCCTCCACCATCACTACCACAGCTTCCACCACCGTCACTTCCACTAACTACCACCACCATCATTACCACAGCTTTCATAACCATCACTACCACTAACTATCACCACCTTCACTACCACAGCTTCCACCACTATCACTACCACTAGCTACCACCACCATCACTACCACTAATTAACTACCACCACCATCACTACCACAATTACCACCACCGTCACTTTCACAATGACTTCCTCAGAGTGATGGCGTTTACAGTACTGCAAGCAAGAGATCCACGACGTCCTCAGTTTTTTTTTTTTTAATATATATAATTATAATTTATATGAATTTTTCAGTAAACAGTGAGACTCGTGTATGTTTATTTTTCCTTATTAGGCAAAACAAAACCATGAAACTGTAACATGCTTGATTTGTTGTAGCCTATTATGCTGTCTACTAGCCCAGAGGAAGCAAATTCCGCATACGCTAATGCTTCTTTTAAAGCTGTACAGAAAAGTTCTATATTTTTAACCTTAAATCTTGAATTATTTTCAAGAAAAGTCCCATTAAATTTGATATATTTGCACATGCAGCCATCTGCAAGAAATGCATTGTTTGACAAGTACGGTATATTCTATGGTATTAGTAAAAGCCGAAACACTGATAACCGCCCTATGTTCTTGTAAGTGCACTTACATCAGTGAATCACGTGTTTACCGAAAATTGTATATTCTTCCCAATTTTATTTTTACTTAGAATATTTTTTCCACTTTCACTTGGATTTATAATTCAAAATTTCGTGAATGAAGAATGGTAAGGAAAAACCCACGTAACTTCAAAACAGGTGTTAATGTTGTGGTCCGACTTAGACCACCTTCAGGTACTGTAATGACACGTCTTGCTGTGTATGAGGGTGGGGGATAGGGGTGCCAGTGGGTGGTGAGGAAGTGGGTGGGAGAGAGAGGAGTGGGGGGGGGAGAGAGAAGGGAGGGGGGAGAGAGAGGGGTGGGGGGAGAGAGAGGGTAAGGGAGAAATGAGGGGGAAGGAAAAGAGGAGGGAGGGAGAGGAGAGTGAAAGGATAAGGAAAGTTGGTCTTACGTCTGGCAGCGGTGAACGACTCCTAGCCCTCCCTCACTGAGTTTAGGCGGAGGGAAGAACTTTCGACACGTTACCATTGCGTTACTATTTAACATAGAGAACTCAGACCGATGCCTAATGAATCATTATAAAATGCAATTTTTAATCAATGCAGAATATTATACTGTTAGTCATCAGTTTACCAGTTCAGACGTAATTTTTAAACTTACACTCTCGCGTTTCCTACGTAACACTCTGTAGATTCATCATGCCACAATTCCGTTAGTACTGAACATAGCGAAATCAGATGTATGTCATATAAAACCTAAGAAAATGTAGTCTTTAATAAGGTATAAAACATTGTTGTACTGTGCTATATTTAGGACACAAGACATTTATAAAGCGACAGTGACTTCTGTGCCCGAGTACCACAATCTGAGCGCGCTTTCCTTACTTGTACTGTAATTTTCTTGTTTACGTTCGTATGGCGCTTGACCCCTTGTCGCAGGCAGTGCGTCATTTAATGTTTAGCATTCAACTTTTCAATTTGTTCTGGCAAAATACATTTAGTTATACTAGTCTACAAAACTCCTTCAGGTAGCTATATACTGTCAATGGTTCCTGTGTTAAATGTACTACCTACCCATTCTGTTCTCTCCTTTTTAGACTGGAGTATACCCCTGCACCTACAAGTTCTTGTGACACTGAGGTACCTGGCTACTGGCAGTTTTCAGATTTGTCTGGCAGACTTGCTAACTATGGCAACTTCTTCTGCCTGTATAAGTGTCGCACGAATATCAGGGCTGATCGCATACCTGGCCCCGGACTACATCACCTTTCCAACCCCAGCCACTGAGCATGTGTACAGCCAGAAGTTCTTTCAGATAGCTCATCTACCAGGGGTTCTTGCTTGTGTGGATGGAACCCATGTCCCTATTATCGGTGTAGGAGGCCCTGCGGCAGAGTATTACAGGTGCCGTAAAGGATTTTATTCTATAAATGTTCAGGGTGCTTGTGATGCAGATTTGAAATTTGTCAACATTGTTGCTAGTTGGCCGGGTAGTACACTTGATGCAAGAATTTTTGATTCTTCAAGGTTGTGTGCCAGGCACTTCTTCTTGACTAGCACCATATTCCAGTGTTAAGCTCAGTATATATATTTAAGTTGGAGATGGGATTTGTGCACCTACTTCAAGTCAACAGAGTATATGTACAAATTTCTCTTTTCTTTACAATTTTCTACGACCACAAAATTTGGACTTTTCCAAACATTTGTAACAAGTCTATTATCCCCAGACATTTCCACATATTCATCTATGTCATCTTCAGTGGATCTAAAAAAATACAAATGACCTGTAAGGTAATTCAATGCCTAGAACTATTTGAACTTGAGCTCATCGTGCTTATATAAAAAAGAAAAAAAAGAATCGTTAATTACAGGGTGGACTTAGCTGCACAATATATTCAGAGGGACAGCAGACAGACAATTGTTTAGGGCAAATTTTCGTTGATAAATATGAATGGATTCTAGTACTGTGAGGTTCTTACAGGTAGTTAGTTAGTTAGTTTATTGACCAAAATTCTTCACATGGTTACATTTCGTAAGGTGATAACTATCGCTAAGAATACAATTTTTGTCCAGACAAAGAACATATTTACATTATAAGTAGAGAGGTACCAACAAACATTTGTCTTGTATTCCATTCCTTTGAAAAACATAGTTTCCAATTAGTTCCTTGAACTACAATAGTACAGTGTATACCAGTCATTTATGCATCTAGATTAACCTCCACTATGTACACATTATCACAATATTACCCAGAACATTATTTAATCGTATACCCTCAATACATCATCAATATACTTACATAGCTCTTTACAGTTTTCTTCTTCATTAAGTAAATCAGTAAGTGACGAGAAATTTAACATTGTAAACCTACGGCGAAAATCAGCAGACAAAGGACATTCAAACAAAACATGAGTTTCATCTTGGACCTTACCCTCTTGACACTAACACAACCTGACTCACGAGGTGTTCTACTCCACCTGCCGGTCTCAATCCTCAAATTATGTGACATAAGTCGTAACCTTGTAAATGACCTACGTGTATGGTCAGGTATATAGAGTTGACTTTTGTATATAGGATGAACTGTTAGGCCAGGGTTCATTATTGATCTATATGTCACATATTTTGTAGCTGAATCTGCTTTATCACCAATTATCCCCCAAATATATTCCATTGGGTTAGAGGTAGTATCACAATTAAGCGACTTTATTATGAATCTATATCCTACTGTATTGTATTGTCTGCATAAGTCATATACGTAACAAAGGGGCGCATCTGTATCACCAGACATGATTCTTTCTGCATAAAACGTCTTCCTCTTCTTTGCAATAACAAACTTTATTGGAAAAATTCCCGACTCAGCCAAAGAAAGGTCTGTACTTGTATTAATTCTTACTCCCAACAGGCATTTTACGAGCTGATTGTACTGTTGGATTATTCCTTTTGGGTTATCTGTCAACCAAGTCTCTGCGCTATATATAAGTGCCGAAGTTACTGCTGCATCAAATACTTTACGTTTGTATATAAATGGCATGTCAGTATTCATTCCACAAAAAATGGAAAACTTATTAACAAGAGCTGAATTGCCTGACTCATAACATGAAAGTACAGTATTAGTCTTTCCAGCGTCTGTGAACCAGGCTCCAAGGTACAAGTATTTTGAGCTATATTTTATTTCTGAAGTATCGGGATAAAAAGAAGCCTTATCCCTGTAGTCATTATTAATCACAAAAAACTTAGATTTCTCTTCATTCAGATACATTCCATATTCATTACAGTAATTTACTAGTATATCAAGTTTTCTCTGACACATCTCTCTAGAGGTGGCAAGAAAGACGGTGTCGTCCATTAGCAGTAAACAATGTAAATTACCTAAATATCCATCAGCTTGAATAGTTTCTTTTAGCATCTTCACCAACTTGTCTCAGTTAATTACAAACAACAAGCAACTGGTCGGGGCACCCTGTCGTACCCCCTATGGTGGCAGAAATTATAGCTGATTTCAGAACATTCTGTGTACACTTATACATAGACTTTATTGCACCAAGCATCCTTCTCCCACAACCTAGTGATTTCAAGTGACTTACCAGTTTTCCTCTAGGTACCCTGTTATATGCTTTACTATAATCCACAAACATAATATATAGTTTCTTTCTTGTACATATAGCAGTCAATTAGCAATCTTAATGTCATTATCTGCTCTGTACATCCTCTACCCTTCTGCCCACCTGCCTGACATTTATCTATCGAACACCATAACCTGAGTCTATTGAGTAATAGGGTATCATAAATTTTGGCCATTGTGTCCATAATACTAATTCCTCTATAATTTCCACAATCAAACTTATTACCAGATTTGAATATTGTCACTAGCCTATTGTAACACCAAGTTATGGGGTAACACATACCCAAAAACACAACATTGAATAAATGCAAGAGAAACAACAGCCATGTGCCTGGTAGCCTAGATATCATTCCTGGACACACTCCACTAAAGCTCTCATTTTTACAAATACTCTTCATCACGTCGTCTATTTCAACAGGAGTAAATGGGTCGTCTAACACAGGAATACATGGGACATCTTCTAACACATTTTCTACCCCTGTTTCTTCTCTAGTATCAGGGTTCAATAACTTTTCAAAATAAACTTTAAACTGTGCATCATCAGGTTGGTCTGTATCTACTTTCGAAACTTCCCCTTTCCAGCTTATTGCTTTCCATATTGTTTTCGCGTCATCAGTCTCTAACAGTCGTTTCCAGCGAGGGTGTGAAGCGTGCCAAACATTGCTATCATCATCCATTGGTCTCATGCATCTTTCTGCTACCCTCTCTGTCGTATTACATCCTTCCGACACAACATCTGCTATACTCGTACGCTCTGTTTCCCCTATATTTGGGGGTGGGTATTCTTCCATTAACCCGCCCCGTCCCGACCACTTTTTGACCACTGGTACCCCCCAATCCCGACCATTTTTCGACCCTTTTTTTTTTTTTTTTTTTTTGCTAAAACTTTCGCTTTTGGTCAGAAACAATGGTCAGTGGCAAAGAAATTGGTCCCCGGGGTCCATAATTACCCTAACCAGGTATGCCTTGGTCCCACCTGGCCCCGTGTTCTCCGTAGGCGGTCTGAGCCTCTAACGTTTTCTATGGTATTATAAGTCTGGGAAACCAATGAAAGTAAGTAGATATGTATTTATTACAAACATAAAAATATGTGATAAAAGAGTATATTGGATTTTATACAAAAATAGAGCAGAAATAAGCATTGTACCATCGTGCGAAACGAGCAAAATCGGGCAACTTGGTCACGATGAATAGCTAACATTCTAAAATCATGATACATATCATTTTTTTTACTTACATAGTACTTCTACAATAACATTATACCATTTTACATTTTATTGAACTGTTTTTACGTATTCACAGGCCTTTTGATAACATTTAGCGTAATGTTAGCGCTTATTTACGTAGTGAGTGAACTCGCTGTGACTGTTGTTTCAACTCGTATTGTGTTGTGTTTTTTATACTTATATAATACTTTTCTAATATTATTATACACTTTTCAACTTTATAGAACTGTTTTCAGATTATTTCAGGCCTTAGGTAAATATATAGCGTAATAATGGCGCATAATAACACACACGGTGAAGTCGCTATGACAACTATTTCAACTTACAACCTATTTTTGTACTTATATAATAATTCTCCACTAACATTGCACATGTTTACACTTGATATAATTGATATCACATAATTTCAGAACTTACGATGGAACTGAGCGTCATATTAGCGAGTACTTACACAGGGAGTGTTATCGCGATATCATTTGTTTCATCTTACACTAGTATTCAACTTATAAAATACCTTACTACTAACATTACAACAAATTCCACTTTATATAATTCCTATCACATACTGACCAGAATGTGGGTGTACTCGTGACATCAATTATTACAACTTACACTATTGTTCAATTTATACGTTTTATTCATGCTAACAGTACACCCGTTTCCACTTTATTTCCTTGCTATCACATATTTACTGACCAGATTTACACAGTGGGTGTAGTTTTGATATCAATTCTTTCAACTTACACTAATTCTCAACTTATACATTACTTTTCTGAAAAAATAACACCCGTTTCAACTTTATATTTGACTTAGCACCTACTGACTGGCCTTACCATTATAATGAGCGTCATTTCGCCTTCCCACACAGTTTCAGTAGTGTAGGAAATTATGATACTCCTTGAAACAAGGCTGAAGGCACAATGCAACATTGCACTCGACACACTCGTACCTTGTGTCTTTTCTCTGAGTGGATGGTCTGACTGTCGAGTGCTTACATACATGGCAGCGGCGCTGGGGTTTACGACGGTTTGGGTCGGAAGGGATTGTGCTGGGATAGTGGCGTCCTGCAAGACGTAGGGGAGTCTGACCAGCCATGGGGGTGCGGGTGCGGTGTGTGGGTCTGTCCTGGGCATGCTTGGCGATTATTTCACGTGCCAGCTCCCTCACAAACCCCTCAAAGGTCTCGGATACTCCGGTGGTCATTGCGTGCAGGTAGTGGGCGTTCAGGACCGTGATGTCGAGCAAGTGGAAAAAGAGTTTCTTGTACCACTTCATCGTGGTCCTGGCACAGTCAACACTTGAAATCATCGAGTCTGACTGATCAACTTGCCTCATGTTCAGATTATAGTCCAGTACAGACTCGGGTTTCCATACGTTGCGCCTCCTCTCACTACAGTGATCCACGGAGTCTGTGCGGTGCATCAGGGGGCTGTGAACAGTTGATAGGAGGCAAACTTCCCTGTTGTGGTTCCACAGGGTGGCAAGGATGTTATTGGCCTGGAAGAAAACCACCTCGTTCTTGTCAAGTTTCCTCCCTATCTTGACCATATGGCGACGGTTTCTCTTGACTGTACCACAGACTCCGGTGTCGTGTTGGCGGAGGAACCTAGCGAGAAGAGGGCTAGTGTACCAGTTGTCCAGGTACAACACATGACCACGATGAAGGTACTCTTCTATCATTGTCTTCACCACGGCCCCAGAGAGTCCTATACTCCGATCTTCTGTTATATCTGTCTGTGAGCCCGTGTACAAGACTATGTCTTGCACATAACCAGTCTTACAGTCACACATAACAAAGATCTTGAACCCGAAACGGTGTCTCTTGCTGGGTATGTACTGCCTAAAGGAAATATTGCCTCTCCACAACACAAGACTCTCGTCTATGACGAGGTCTCTGTAGGGATAAAATAAGGAGCGGAACATTTCCCGTAAATGATCAAATACCAGCCTAATTCTCCTCATTTTATCGGTGTTATTTGCATTGGCTGGATCTTCTGCATCAAAAAAGTGGAGGCGGCCGAGAATATACTGAAATCGGTTATGACTCATCACCTTTCCAAAGAAAGGTGTGAGGATGATTGGGTCAGTTGTCCAGTAGGCAGGAATTTGGTTTTTCCTTATCACACCCATCAAGAGAACCAGGGCCAAAAATAGGAACATCTCTGAAATTGTAATGGGATAGTCATACTGTTGGGAATGCCTGCTTGTGGTTCCCAAACGTTCACTTTCACGGCGCTGTGATTGTGAAAAGATATTAGTTTGTTCAACTATGCGCCCCACAAACGCCTCACCAAAGAACAAGTGGAAAAAATCCACCCTAGACGAACCTGCATTCACACCTGGAGCCGTGCAACCAGACCGCCACTCCTCAGTGAAAGGGTGAATGATGGGAGTAAAATTACTCCCATCTTCCCAGTTCCACGTGACACCACCGTCTCCAGCCACGTCCCCATTGTCCCCTTCGTCAGGGTGGGGAGGTGAGAGTGGTGGGGGAGGTTGGGGAGGTGGAGAGCGGCGCCTCTCATCACTCGCACTTCTCTTCCCTCTCCCTTTTCCTTTACCCTTTCCCTTCCCTTTCTTTCCTTTCCCCACATCCTGGGGCTGTGGGGAGGAAGTTTGGGAATATTCTGGGGTGAAAGAAGTGCTGGGGAGTGACTCCACCTCCTCTCCCCTAGGCCTACGTGCACCACGTGCTCGTGCTGCCTCCCTCACACCACTTGCCCCTTCACCCCGCACTACCCCCACACCACTCTCACTTTCACCCCGCGCTGCCGCCACAACACTTTCCCTTTCCCCCAGCAATCCCACCACACCACTTTCCACTTCCCCAGACAAAGGACTTTCACCATACCTTATATGTCGTCTCGCCCCACCTTCTGATCCTCGTGGTGATATTTTTTCTTTTCCCAACCACGTGGCGATATCACGTCCTAAGCCGCCGTCATCCTCATCGTCCTCATCCTCGTCCTCATCAGATTTGGGATGGAGAGATAGCTGTGCACGTGGTTGGGGAGCAGGCTGGCCTTCCCTTGCCTTATGGTATGTCACATACCGCGTTTTTCGGGGCGAAGGGACCTCCTCATCACTGCTACTTATTTCTTCCTCTGGCTGGACGTAATCGCGATCTACCACATCATCGTCGAGTGGAGAATCACTATCTCCAGTGAAGGCTTCCAGGGCGGATGCAATTTCCTCGTCTGAGAGACCTTTCCGTGCCATGTCTGACCTGGGTCACTGCTAGCAGGTGAGTGACCGAGACAAGGGCGAGCGCGGGTCACACGGGGTCTAGGACGCTGCCTGCCTGGCAGCAGGTAGGGGAGGCTTGGGTACGTGGGCGAATCGAAAATCTCGTGCGAATTTTGAAAATTGTGGAAATTATGAACCTTGCAATTGCAGGACGTTGAAGTACGTCGACGGGATTAGCTGTGACATAACGTGAGGACATGGAAGTACGTCGACGGGACGCCGCGGGTTAAGGATATAAATCTGTCAATATCCACCTGTCTGTGTGAAACACTCTTCTTGATCAAGTGACAGGCAGATGGCCTGGCATAAGACTGTCCTAAATTTAAAGCTCAAGTAATAAATGAGCTGATACCACATTATAACTAGAAAAATTAAGTTTCACACAGATTGGTGCATGATCTGAACCTTTTACACTCTGATTTATCTCCAACTCTTCTATTACATTAACAAAGTCATCCTTTACTAAACACAAATCTATCTCAGATATCCATCTATCCTTCTTCTTGTATGATAGGTTACCACCAAGTATCTTCTCTCTGCACACTAAGTGATGTGCTACTATAGTCTGACAAATCTAAACGTAGGGTTTTGGTGGAGTCACCCCCTCCCTGCACTGTTGCCACGTTTCCGAGCTGACCTCTCCATCAGCGATGACCTTGACACTGTTTCCCTCTTGTGATCTCCGTTTTTCTAATACCCCCTATACGCCTGCCACCAACACCCCCTATACCCCTACCCCCAACAACACCCCCATCAACAACACCCGCTATACCTCCACCACCAACACCTCCTATAAATATAGACCCCCACCATCAACACCTGTATAATAATTAGCCGTTGATAATTGCTATACTTTTATTGAGAGCATACATTCTACCCTATTGCTCAAACTCCCTAATCTTACAATCCCATCTGTCTTAATCCTTCCCACTGCCTTCGTTCCTAAATCCCTTAATTGATCTATTTTTAACCTAAGTGTCCCCACACCTTTTAAACCATTTACCTCTCTGTCACTATTCTCCACCATATGTATCAACTTGTATTATATTGTGTATAGAACTTTCATACTGTATGCTGTACTACTGTATAATGTATAAGAATACCCACTGTTTAGTGGAAATAAAGTTTTATTATTATTATTATTATTATTTCTCTCTCTCTCTCTCTCTCTCTCTCTCTCGCTAGATTTTGTTATGTGTCATCCATGGTTTTTTACTTCCATTTTTATGTATGGATTATAATTTTGACTTTATTTCCGCACCACCCTTGAGGTAAAAGTCACGGCGCGTTTTTTTTTATAGAGGTTTCCCCAATAGGCCTAACCTGTAGGGGGCTGGTGACCTCCCATAGCGTACACACAAACACGTGTCGCGTGAGTGCTGCCACCCCAGAGCTGTTTGATATATTTATTTTAATTATGAAAGGATCGCCTCTTCCCACTTTTATCCCTTCAAATTTTCTTGCAATTATACTTGCTAAATTAATTAGCAATGTTAGAAGTGTTGGGGAAGTAAATAATAATTAGAATATTTTTAGAGCAACACTGCCAAATTTTTATGCCACGTTTCTCTATTATCGTATAATATAGTATGCAGAATAGTTTTATTCTTCCTTGATACATGTCAGCACTTTCATTACAGTTATATTAGTATGAGTTATGTTTATGTATCATTCCTACTACACAAACCACAGGCGTTATACATCGTAGGGTTAGGAAACATGGCAATAGTGTAGGGAGGAGGTGACTCCACCCAAACCCTATGTTTAGATTTGTCAGACTATACCATTGACTCATTTCTGCATAAATTCATCAGTGTTCGGCCATGACTGTTTACAGTAAGGTCTTTTATCCCACTGTAAATGCATGGGTTACCATACATGTCTAATGTGCTTGGCTCACTCACCCGGGCGTTAAAGTTTCCCATAACTATAACCCGTTTTCTGTTTTTTAGTTTGTCAATTTACCAAAGTGAGACACACTGAAATATATACTATCCTCAGGGGGTACATAAACTCCTCCAAAAAACACCTCTGGATAACAAGATAGTTCAAGCCAAACTTGGCCCTCACAACTTCTATCAACCTGTGTTATAAGCTTCACTAATGAACATTTAAGCAGCATGATAACACTGCCACCATTCTGATTATCTCTAGAAGGGTTAGAATACACATAAAATCCTGGAACAATATAAGAACTGGTTTTTGTTTCCAGTAACCATACAATGTGAAAATTTAACAAAAAATGTAGAATTTCAGGGTTTTGTAGCTTGTCTCTGACACCAGCCATGTTCCACGCACACATATTGAGTTCACTGAAGTTATTGCTGTTAATGTTGTCTAGAAAAAAGATGGAGCATACCTGTCTATAATCTCACCATCCCGGAGCAGAACACGGTTCCTGAAGTCATATTTGATATTACTCCGGCATTTTCAGGCTTTTCTTTCTCCTCTTTTTCTCGTTCTCGTAACCGTGCTAGCTCCTTTCTCACAGCTGGATGTACAGCTCCGGACAGATGAAACGGCTACACCCCATCCACCAGCGACTTGGTTTGGGTCTCAGTGGTTCTGGTAACAGTTGCAGGTGGAGGGAGGGGGGATGTGGGAGGGTGAGGAGGGGAGAAATGTGGGCGGAGTTATATAGGGGGTAGTGTGGGAGGGTGAAGAAGCAGCACAGTCTGGCTGGTGGGAGGGGGAGACGAAAGGTTGGGTAGCGGAGACGAGAGTCTGCTGGAAGGTAAGACAGGTGAATGTGATTAGATGAAAAGAAATTACAAAAAATGAATTATTATAATATCTGCTGCATATATTGCATTTTATCTACTAAATAAAAACTGTATTATTCACCACTCGTATTTGGGTATCCTACTCATTATTATTATCCTTTGAATATTAGGCAATAAATATATTGGACGGTCTTTCGGACCCGAACCAATTTTTTTTCATAACTTTTCTTCAGCTATTCCGTATTCCTATTATCCCTCGTGCTTGAATTCCCTTTTTTATCACTTTCTTCCTACGCCCTTACATTTTTTTTTTAGGCATAGTGTTTAACTTTCTCTTTAAATAAGCATAGTTGTCAACAAATATTCCTTTCATTAATCTATTTAATTACCTGTTTTCTTTCAATATGCATTTGTCTAATAATGGGTGTTACACCTTAATTGGCGCCGCTATTTGACGTTTTGAATAAATTTGGTCTAAATTTACGCATATATTGCAGTCTCTCTCAAGTAGGCTGGCAACCTCACATATCCTCCCCCCTGCTTTCTCCTTCTCTCGCTACGTTCCCTCCTTTCCTTTTGTAGTACTTGTTTATCTATTCTTTCTCATATTTTTTAACCTCATTCCTTCTTACAAACTTTTTAGTGCCATAGGAATTTCTCCTTATGTCACCTACAGTCCTACTACATGAAAGTGGAAAAAACTGCCATCGGGAAAAGAATAACTGGAAATTTATGGCGAAGGTTACGATATTAGTTATTTAGAATGAAAAGTGTTGGCACATACGCATTCTTGACGTGATTATCGCAGCCATTAGCATTTTCGCCTTCATAAAACAGAATGACTATAGGTTTCATGCATTACCTCCTTACGTCTAGCATTACTGTGCAGAACGCCATGTATAACACATTAAGGACCACAAGGACAGTACTGGTAGTCATCGTGATTCTCATGAATCCATAGGCTATTGAAAACAGTGCTTTATGCTCAACTTCAGAATTATGTTCTCATCATGGCAATGACAGGCAAAGATAATAAAAACAATATATACAACCAAATTATCATTTATTATACAACAAAGCTCAAACTGCCTCCGTGCTGCAGTCTCAAGGGTGTAACCAGCTCACACAATCACATGTAACCTGAAGAAATTAAAATACATGATCCTATATATATATATATTTATATATATATATATATATATATATATATATATATATCTATATATATATATATATATATATATATATATATATATATATATATATATATATATATATATATATATATCAATAACCATGAACAACACTGTTTGATTTAAAATGTATTGTGTTGGGTAAAGCAGAGGACACTAGCATGGCAACCTACCACACGGAAACCACCATGTTGCACTACACGCCACAGAAACCGATGCACAGACCATGATATCAGCGAAAAGACTATGAGAAGAGTATTGCACGAAGCAGGGTTGCATCACAGGACCCTAGCAAACGTTATGTTGACAAGCCAGAGGATTTTTGGAAGTGTGTCACTGAAGGCGCAACTGCTGGAGAAGGAATAATACTCGGTGAGTATTATTTCTGAGGTTTTCGCTTGTATAAACTAAACTATTCAGTCATACATGACCATAAAAATATATTAATAATTACTGCAGGGGGACAACCAGTTTCGTAACAACGTCAGTTGATGCAGAGGAAATTACTTTGGTCATATAGGGTTACTCGATGTTAAATTTCATGTGTAGAGCCTGTATGATTATATATATATATATATATATATATATATATATATATATATATATATATATGATCTGTTATTTAATTTTTTTGAGGTAGCACGGAGGCAGTTTGAGCTTTGTTGTATAATAAATGATAATTTGCTTGTATATATTGTTTTTATTATCTTTGCCTATCATTGCCATGATGAGAACATAATTCTGAAGTTGAGCATAAAGCACTGTTTTCAATAGCCTATGGAGAGATTCATGAGAATCACGATGACTACCAGTACTGTCCTTGTGGTCCTTAATGTGTTATACATGGCGTTCTGCACAGTAATGCTGGACGTAAGGAGGTAATGCATGAAACCTATAGTCATTCTGTTTTATGAAGGCGAAATGCTGTGGCTGCGATAATCACGTCAAGAATGCGTATGTGCCAACACTTTCATTCTAAATAACTAATATCGTAACCTTCGCCATAAATTTCCAGTTATTCTTTTCCCGATGGCAGTTTTTTCCTCTTTCATGTAGTAGGACTGTAGGTGATAAGGGAGAAATTCCTATGGCACTAAAAGTTTGTAAGAAGGAATGAGGTTAAAAATATGAGAAAGAATAGATAAACAGTACTACAAAAGGAAAGGAGGGAACGGGTAGCGAGAGAAGGAGAAAGCAGGGGAGGATGTGTGAGGTTGCCAGCCTACTTGAGAGAGACTGCAATATATGCGTAAATTTAGACCAAATTTATTCAAAACGTCAAATAGCGGCGCCAATTAAGGTGTAACACCCATTATTAGACAAATGCATATTGAAAGAAAACAGGTAATTAAATAGATTAATGAAAGAAATATTTGTTGACAAATATGGTTATTTAAAGAGAAAGTTAAATTGCCTTATGCCTAAAAAAAATGTAGGGCGTAGGAGAAAGTGATAAAAAGGGGGAATTCAAGCACGAGGGATAATAGGAATACGGAAATAGCTGAAGAAAAAAGTTATGAAAAAATTGGTTCGGGTCCGAAAGACCGTCCAATATATTTATTGCCTAATATCCAAAGGATAATAATAATGAGTAGGATACCCAAATACGGTGGTGAATAATACAGTTTTTTTATTTAGTAGATAAAATGCAATATATGCAGCAGATATTATAATAATTCATTTTTTGTAATTTCTTTTCATCTAATCACAATACCTGTCTTACATTCCAGCAGACTCTCGTCTCCGCTACCCAACCATTCGTCTCCCCCTCCCACCAGCCAGACTGTGCTGCTTCTTCACCCTCCCACACTACCCCCTATATAACTCCGCCCACATATCTCCCCTCCTCACCCTCCCACATCCCCCCTCCCTCCACCTGCAACAGTTACCAGAACCACTGAGACCCAAACCAAGTCGCTGGTGGATGGGGTGTAGCCGTTTCATCTGTCCGGAGCTGTACATCCTTCTTAATATATACAGATGTAAATGGTGCATCCGCCTCCTTTAAGTTCTTAGCAACATCTAAAATTCTATCCTTCATTTTCTGGTCGTTCACTATTATACGTACTGGTCTCTTCCGTCGCTGATCCGGCTGCCCCAGTCTCCTTATCTCCCAGGTTGATGGTTGGACGTTTTCCCGTAGCCCAGCCGCCTCCAGCACTGAGCGCACCTTTGCAGCATCTCCCACCCCAATGTCATTATCTTCTTCTAATCCCATTATAATTCAATTTTTCCGTCGTTCACGAGCATCAAGTACCTCTAAGAACTTCTGCTGCTGGTGAATGATTTTGTATGCTTCATTTAACTTTGTAGACAATCGTTCCACATCATCCTTAATTTTCCTTATTTCAGCAATCTCTTTCTTCAGGCTCCTGATTTCATCTACTGTAGAAGTAACGAATTTGATGGTTCTTTTGATGTCATTAATAAGGGTTGCCAGAGCTTCTTTCAACTGTGGATTTGTTAGCTTACTGATTTGGGTCTGGGTAAGTGATTTCACTGTCTCAGCACAGTCGAATCCCGGCATGACGTCAGGGCAGGTATCCAAACATGTGTCTATTATACAGAAATTCTTGGGATCAACAAAAGTATTACAGTGCTATGTATGTTCCCTTACCGCTGAGTGAGGAGAGTCGCTCATTGGCAGACCTGACCTGCTCCACTGACCTCTGTGCTCATCAACCCTTAGCTTGAAGGCTGGTGTGGTGCCGCCAATATACCCTGTATGGCAACTAAGCCACTTATATTAATAAACGATTGACCAGCGGACGGCAGTCGGTAGTCATTCTTAGTAATGAAAGTCACATAGAGCCAGGATTCCGAGGGCTTCAATGGTGAGTGAATGGAAGCGTGGCCCACTGGATTGGGCAAACTTGGGCTGTCTGGACGTTGCTACTCCTCACCCTGCCCTAGGGTGGGAAAGGAGATCCCGATGATGATGATGATGATGATGTATGATGAGATGGAGACATGGAGTAGAGAGGTATATGAGAGAGAAAGAGGGGTGTGAGCTGGGGGGAGGGAAGTGCAATGGCAGGGGTAGGGCGACATGGAGGCAACTAGTTTGTGGCCACCCCTTCCGGGATTAAGCTGTCTGTTTATTGATAGATAGAATGTATGTACAGTACTGAATTTATGTGTTTATGTATTTATGTGTGTGTGTGTGTGTGTGTGTGTGTGTGGACCAGTATATATATACAGTATATGTGCCATTATACTGTATATGTATATGTATGTATGTGCCAGGACAGTACATGTGTGTGTGTGTGTGTTCTTACCTAATTGTATCTTTACAGGAATGAGTCCAGCTCATACTGTCCCGTGTCTTAAACCATATTTATCGTACATATCCTTAAATTTGTGAATTGTTTTGGCACACACTATTTCATTCGGTAGTGCATTCCACTGATCAATTGCTCTATTTGGGAAACTAAATTTCCTTACGTCTTTATCACCTCTCTTTTTATGCAATTTTTTGCAGTGACCTCTTGCTGATGCTTCCCCATAGGTTAAGTAATCATTTATGTCTATTTTCTCCTTCCCTGATATGCATTTATACAGCATAATCATGTCACCTCTTTTCCTTCTCTCTTGTAGTGTTGGTAGATTCAGTTTATTTAGTCTTTCTTCATAGCTTAGATCCCTTAAGCTTGGTACCCATCCTTTGAACTTTTTCAATCTTGTCTATGTGTTTTTTGAGATGAGGACTCCAGACTACTGATGCATACTCCAGGGTTGGTCTGATGAATGATGTTATTATCTTTCATAGCATGTCTTCATTTATGTATGTAAACGCTATTCTTATATTGGGAAGCAGTGTATACATGTTCCGTACCTTCTCACTGATGTAGTCAGCCGGAGATAGTCTGTTATTGACAATCACACCTAGGTCCTTCTCTCTTTCTGATGTGTGTAGGGTTTTATTTCCTAACATATAATCCCAATCAGGTCTTTTTCCACTTTTACCAAACTTGATTACATGACACTTCTCCACATTGAATTCCATTTGCCATGTATTACTCCATTCATGAAGTTTATTTAATTCTTCTTGTGGTTCTTTAAATGCAAACATTTAAATAGGTTTCATTTCCAGTGTTACTGTCTATATCATTTATATATACTAAAAACATGATTGGTGCCAGCACTGAGCCCTGTGGTACTCCACTAGTCACTTCTTTCCATGATGAGTAGTTTCCCCTTAGTACTGTTCTCATTTTCCTTTTCATGAGAAAGTCTTGCATCCAACAATACAGTTTGCCTCGAATTCCTCCTTGATGGTATAGTTTCCATAAAAGTCTTTGGTGTGGTACTGTGTCAAATGCTTTCTTGAAATCTAAATAGATACTGTCCACCCATCCTTCTCTTTCCTGTAATGTGTCTGTTACTCTGTCATAGTAGCTCAACAGATTAGTAACACATGATATTCCTTTTCTGAAACCAAACTGTCTTTCTGTTATCATACTGTGTTCTTCTAGCTGATTTACCCAAGCTTTTCTTATAAGCTTTTCTAATACCTTGCTTACAACACTGCTCAGTGATACTGGTCGGTAGTTAAGTGGATTTTGTCTATTTCCTTTCTTGAATAAAGGAATAATGTTTGCTTTCTTCCAGATATCAGGTAGTTTACCTTGACTCAAGGATTTCTTGAAAATTAAAAATAATGGTTTACTTAACTCCATTGCACATTCTCGTAACACCCAACATGAAATTTCATCAGGACCACTTGCTTTTCCTCTGTCTAATCTACTTAACTCCTCCTGTATTACTTTTTCTGCTATTTGTATATCTGGTGGTATGTGTGGAGATGCATGTTCCACATAATCCCTCTCAAAAATTTTTTCCTCTGTAAAAACTGATTAGAAATTCTTATTTAGTGCTTCACAAATATCTTTCTCTTGCGTATAAGTGATTCCATCGTCGGTAATGGATTGTATTTTATCTTTTACTTTGGTTTTGCTTCTGATATAGCTGTAAAACAGCTTTGGTTGATCACTACTTTTATTTATTACATCCTCCTCAAACTGTTTTTGGGCTTCCCTCCTTATTCTTGTATAATCGTTTCTTGCCTGTTTGTAATTATTATATGCCCTTTCACTATTGTATCTATTCCACAACAAATCTCTTTTTTCTTTTGATTTTTTACATTCTGTATTGAACCATTTCTTTATTTTATTTTCTGTTTCTTTGTGCTGTGGGATGTACTTCTGGACTCCTATTTCATAAAGTTCACATAATTTTTCATATATAGCATTTAAATCTTGTCCTCTAAGCTCCTTTACTCAAGCTATTTCTAAGAAGTACTTCTTTAGGTCATGATACTTTCCCTTTTTATAGTTTAGACTCTTTTTGTAACTTTCATTGCTGTTTACTATGTCATATGCAATCCTGAAGTTGCAATTTAGTACTGCATGGTCGCTTTTGCCGAATGGAGGGTGATATATTAAATTGTCAATATCGTTTTCTTGCCTAGTAAATATGAGATCTAGCATTGACGGTACATCGAGTCCTCTTTTTCTTGTGCTTTCCCTTACATGTTACGTTAGGAAAAACTCTTGCACAAGATCCAGGAGCTTTTGGTCCCAACAGCTTTCTTGGCTTATTATATAATGTCTACAGTACTCCAATTTATGTTTGTATTAAAATCTCTAGTTAGTACAATTCTTTTTTATTTCTCTTCCATTTTATGTAATAAGGCTCTTAAACTCTGAATTGTACTCTCCACCAGGTCCTCATATTTGTCTCTTTCCCATGTGTTTGATCTGGGTGGCATGTACAAATTGGCTACAATTACTTTACCTTCAGCTGTAATTATCTCTACTGTAATCAGTTCTACTTGTGAGGGTATATCTAATTTTATTTCTTTGACTTTTAGATTTTTCTTAGTTAATATTATAATTCCTCCTCCTTTTTTTAAGTTCCTATCTCTTCTCCATATATTATATTCCTCTAAGTTTAGGATGTCATTCGATATCCTTGGTGTTAATTTTGTTTCAGTTAGGCATATTATACTATCTATCTATCTATCTATTGCCAGACGCCTCAATCCCGTTTGGGGTGGCCACAAACAAATCGCCTCCAAGTCTCCCTGTCCCCCACCATTTCACTGCCCTGCTCCCAACTCACACCCCCCTCTCTCATATACCTCTCCACTCCATCCCTCCATCTCATCCTCGGCCTCCCTCTCCCTCTTCCCCCCTCCACCTCACTCACATACACTCTCTTCGTCGGTCTTTCACCCTCCATCCTCTCCACATGGCCAAACCACCTCAGTGCGTTCCTCATAACGCTTCCTATCACATCCACATCCACACCACAACGCTCCTTTATATCCTCATTCGTCAGCCTGTCTCTCCATGTGACTCCACAGGCTCCTCTTAAATAACTCATTTCCACTGCTCTCACTCTTGACTTGTGTCCTTCCAACAACGTCCAAGCTTCACTTCCATACGTTAGAGTTGGTATCACAATACTGTCATGTAGTAACTTTTTCACTTCCATGCTCACTTCCCTGTTTCTTATCACTGCTTTCAAAGAACCAGCAACCTTTCTTCCCTGCTGTACCCTTTCAAGCACTTCACCCTCCAAACCTCCATCTTTACTCAGCACACTACCCAAGTACTTAAACGTACTCACATTTTCCAATTCCTCACCATCCAGCCTCACTGTACATTCACTGACTTCACCTCTCTCAAAGACCATCACTTTACTCTTCCCTACAATCACCTTTAGATTCCGTTTTTTACACACTCTCCCAAACTCATCCACCAAGCCTTGCAGCTCCGCTTCGTCTTCACTCAACAACACAGTATCATCTGCAAACAACAGTACAGGGAGTTTCCAAACACTATCCTCTCTCACCAGGGCCACTCCAACATCCACTACCCTACCTTGTACCTCTTTTATTACCCCATCCATGTACAGATTGAACAACCATGGAGACACATCCCTGTTTCAACCCAACCTTCAAGGAGAAAAATTCACTTAGTTCACCATCCACACGCACTGCAGCCTTTGCACCATCGTACATACTCTTCACAGCATTCAACAACTTCCCATGTACTCCATATATTCTTAACACTTTCCACAATCCTTGTCTATCCACCCTGTCATATGCTTTCTCCAAATCCATGAAAGCCGCATACAACTTCTTTCCCTTCTCTAGAAACTTTTCCACTAAAGATCTAAGAATGAATATCTGATCTACACAACCTCTTCCCTTCCTAAAGCCTCCCTGTTCTTCTCCAACTAATTTCTCTGTTCTTTCTCTAACTCTGTCAATAAGTATCCTACCATACACTTTTCCTATTATACTAAGAAGACAAATGCCCCTATGATAACCACACACTTCTTTTTCCCCTTTTCCTTTGTACAAGGGAATAATTATACCTGACTTCCAATCCTCTGGGACTCTACCTTCCTCCCAGGCCAATCTGCACATCTTCCACATCCATTCTACTACTATCTCTCCCCCATGCTTCAGCATTTCACCACACACTCCATCAATTCCTGGGGCTTTCCCCGATTTAACTTTCTTCACTGCTTCCACAACTTCTATCCTACTGATATCTTCCTGTCTTCTCACCTCCCTCCTTCTCCAAGCCATTCCCCAGCCACTTATACTCGCATTACTTCCATCCTCTACGTTCAACAACTCCTTAAAGTGTTCTCTCCATCTGCTCACTTTTTCTCCCTTCTCCACTAGTAATCTACCATTTTTATCTTTCACTCCCCTGCTAACTTCACTTCCACCCTGTCTTACTCTTTTCACCTCTTTCCAGAACATTTTCTTACAGTCCCTCCACTTTACACTCAAATTCCTTCCAAATTCCTCATCCACTCTCTTCTTACTCTCTCTTACTAATCTTTTCATCTCTTTCTTTCTACATATAACTCTCTCTTCCGCCTCTCAACTTCTTCCACGGCCCTATTTCTCATCCATTCATTGTATGCTTTCTTCTTTTGTGCCACAGCCTGTCTCACCTCTTCAGTCCACCACGCTGTTCCTTGCACCCCCCTCCGTCTTAGTTATGTAGTAAGGCTCTTTAATTCTGAATTGTGCTCTCCGCCAGGTCCTCATATTTGTCTCTTTCCCATGTGTTTGATCTGGGTGGCATGTACAAATTGGCTACAATTACGTGGTTCATTTTTTCTGACATAATCATTCATCTCTAATAATTTAGATACCATTCCATCCACATTTGAGTACATCAACTTAATCATCTTGTTTATATACTTGTCATGACATGGTTCTACTACCTTCCTCCTTTTTATTCCCTCCTGTTTATGTAACACTTTCGTACCTGCAATCCTATTACTTTGTAAAAAAAAAAAATGTGTTCTTCTCCTCCTCTGATCTTCCCTCATTTTTTGTTTTTGCTTCCTCCCTCTTCTCTTTCAGTAATTCCAGTTCCTTTTGTGTTAGGCATCTTTTTATCCATACATTTTTGAACTACTCTTTTTCCATAAGATTCTTTGCGTTTTTTAGTATCTCCTTCACGGTGTTTACACTCTGGAAGATTACATATAGAGGTCTTGACTTGCCTTTCTTGTATTTCCCTAACCTTTTGTGTTCCTCTATGTCTTTACTACAGATTTCCTTTGATACTTCTTTCAATATGCCCATTACATTTGCCACCTCCTTTTTGTCTCTTGAGATCTTATTTTTTACTTCTTCCTCTTCTATACCAGTGATTACTATAGATTTGTTAATAATTTATCTACTGAAGCTCTGACTAACTTAGGATTGTTTTGTATTATTCTTTTCACTTCCTTTTTAATGCTTTTTTTTTTCCACCCATGTTTCTAAGTCTTTCTTTACTTTCACCATTTCAGCATATGTGGTTTCCACATCATTTTTGTAGCTTTGCACAGCTTCATTCACCTGTGTTATCTTCTCCTCAATATAACTGCTCTATCAGACTGCTTACTTGCCTAATTGTCTCTGTATCACTTTTGAACTCTTCCATAATACTCTCGTGGTTGACCACTGTACTTGCCATTTCGCTAATTTTTCTCCTAAGTGTACCCACTTCAGCTGATAGCTCTCCTATAGTTATGTCTTTCTTGTTGACTTCCTTTCCTAATTTTTCTATTTCTTCCTTTTGCAAGTGCATCTGTTTCTAAATTTCATCAATTTCATTTTGAAAAGCAGTCTCAAGCCTGTGTACTCGCTCAACCAGTTTGTTATGAGTCTCCATTTCAATCAGTTCTTGGTAGAAATCATCGTCCTGCTTTCTACCTTTATCCCTTTTCTTTTCCAAATTTGCTTTACTAAAGTATGTGGCCATGTTGCAATACTAAAAACACATACGGTACTTACATTCCCTGGGGCAGATTGTAGACTAAACAAAGATCAGCTGATTGTGTGCATTCTTACTCTAATTTATTTTATTTTCTGTTTAAAGAAGTCCTGCTTTAAAACTTTTTTTTTTTTTTTTAGAACACCATTTGGTCTAACCTGATACAGAGCTTGACTCATATAAAGATACAAATTTAGGTAATGCCTCTGGCCAGGTTGGCCGTGTATGGAGCGATGTCGGCGTGCGTCTGGCCTCCTCCATGCCTTGTAAAGAGGAAAGAATAGTGTTCTTACCTAATTGTTCGTACCTAATTGTATCTTTACAGGAATGAGTCAAGCTCGTATTGTCCCGTGTCTTAGACCATATTTATCGTACATATCCTTAAATTTGTGAATTGTTTTGGCACACACTATTTCATTCGGTAGTGCATTCCATTGATCAATTGCTCTGTTTGGGAAACTGAATTTCCTTACGTCTTTATCACCTCTCTTCTTATGCAGTTTTTTGTAGTGTCCTCTTGCTGATGCTTCCCCATAGGTTAAGTAATCATTTATGTCTATTTTCTCCTTTCCTGATATGCACTTATATAGCATTATCATGTCACCTCTTTTCCTTCTCTCCTGTAGTGTTGGTAGATTCAGTTTATTTAGTCTTTCTTTGTACCTTAGGTCCCTTAAGCTTGGTATCCATCTTGTAGCGGCCCTTTGAACTTTTTCAATCTTGTCTATATGATTTTTGAGATGAGGACTCCAGACTATTGATGCATATTCCAGGGTTGGTCTAATGAATGATGTTATCATCTTTCTTAGCATGTCTTCATTTATGTATGTGAATGCTATTCTCATATTTGCAAGCAGTGTATATATGTTCCGTACCTTCTCGCTGATGTGGTCAGCCGGAGATAGTCTGTTATTGATAATCACACCTAGGTCTTTCTCTCTTTCTGATGTGTATAGGGTTTTATTTCCTAACTTATAATCCCAATCAGGTCTTTTTCCACTTTTACCAAACTTGATTACATGACACTTGTCCACATTGAATTCCAATTCCCATGTACTACTCCATTCATGAAGTTTATTTAATTCTTCTTGTAGCTCCCTACAAGAGTCTGTGCTAGTAATTCTCCTTTGTATTTTTGCATCATCTGCAAACATATTCAGATAGCTCTCATTTCCAGTGTTACTGTTTATATCATTTATGTACACTAGAAACATGATTGGTGCCAGCACCGAACCCTGTGGTACTCCACTAGTCACTTCTTTCCATGATGAGTAGTTTCCTCTTAGTACTGTCCTCATTTCTCTTTTTATGAGAAAGTCTTGCATCCAACAAAACAGTTTGCCTCGAATTCCTCCTTTATGGTACAGCTTCCATAAAAGTCTTTGGTGTGGTACTGTGTCAAAAGCTTTCTTGAAATCTAAATAGATACTGTCCACTCATCCTTCCCTTTCCTGTATTGTGTTTGTTACTCTGTCATAGTAGCTCAACAGATTAGTAACACATGATTTTCCTTTTCTGAAGCCAAACTGTCTTTCTGTTATCATACTGTGTTCTTCTAGATGATTTACCCAAGCTTTTCTAATAAGTTTTTCTAATACCTTGCTTACAACACTGGTCAGTGATACTGGTCGGTAGTTGAGAGGATTCTGTCTATTTCCTTTCTTGAATAAGGGGACTATATTTGCTTTTTTCCAAATATCAGGTAGTTTCCCTTGACTCAAGGATTTCTTGAAAATTAAAAATAATGGTTTACTTAACTCCTTTGCACATTCTCGTAACACCCAACATGAAATTTCATCAGGACCACTTGCTTTTCCTCTGTCTAATCTACTTAACTCCTCCTGTATTACTTTTTCTGCTATTTGTATATCTGGTAGTATGTGTGGACATGCGTGTTCCACATATTCCCTCTCAAAATTTTTTTCTTCTGTAAAAATTGGAAATTCTTATTTAGTGCTTCACAAATATCTTTCTCTTGTGTATAAGTGATTCCCTCGTCCGTGATGGATTGTATTATATCTTTTACTTTGGTTTTGCTTCTGATATAGCTGTAAAACAGCTTTGGTTGATCACTACTTTTATTTATTATATCCTCCTCAAACTGTTTTTGGGCTTCCCTCCTTATTCTTGTATAGTCGTTTCTTGCCTGTTTGTAATTATTATACGCCCTTTCACTATTGTGTCTTCTGTATCTATTCCACAACAAATCTCTTCTTTCTTTTGATTTTTTACATTCTGTATTGAACCATTTCTGTATTTTCTTATCTGCTTCTTTGTGCTGTGGGATGTACTTCTGGACTCCTATTTCATAAAATTCACAAAATTTTTTATATACAGCATTTAAATCTTGTCCTCTAAGCTCATTTTCCCAATCAACTTCTAAGAAATACTTCTTTAGGTCTTGATAATTTCCCTTTTTATAGTTTAGTCTCTTTTTGTAACTGTCATTGCTGTTTACTATGTCATATGCTATCCTGAAGTTATAATTTAGTACTGCATGATCGCTTTTGCCGAGTGGAGGGTGATATATTAAACTGTCAATGTCATTTTCTTGCCTAGTAAATATTAGATCTAGCACTGAAGGTACATCAAGTCCTCTTTTTCTAGTGGTTTCCCTCACATGTTGCGTTAAGAAAAACTCTTGTACGAGATCCAGGAGCTTTTGGTCCCAACAGCTTTCTTGGCTATTTATATCTAGAGTATTCCAATTTATATTTGTATTGAAATCCCCAGTTAGTATAATTCTTTCCGATTTCTCTTCCATTTTATGTAGCAAAGGATCTTATACTCTGAATTGTACTCTCTGCCAGGTCCTCATATTCGTCTCTTTCCCATGTGTTTGATCTGGGTGGCATATACAAATTGGCTACAATTACTTTACCTTCAGATGTGTCGATCTCTACTGCAATCAGTTCTACTTGTGATGGTATATCTAGGTTTATTTCCTTGACTTTTAGATTTTTCTTAGTTAATATTATAATTCCTCCTCCTTTTTTAAGTTTCTGTCTCTTCTCCATATATTGTATTCCTCTAAGTTTAGTATGTCATTGGATATCCTTGGTGTTAATTTTGTCTCAGTTAGGCATATTATTTGTGGTTCATTTTCTCTGACATAATCATTCATCTCTAGTAATTTAGATACCATTCCATCCACATTTGAGTACATCAACTTTATCATCTTGTTTATATACTTGTCATGACATGGTTCTACTAACTTCCTCCTTTTTCTTCCATCCTGTTTGTGTACCACTTTCGTACCTGCAATCCTATTACTTTGTAAAAAAATTTCTTCTTGTCCTCATCTGATCTTCCCTCATTTTTTGTTTTTGCTTCCTCCCTTTTCTCTTTCAGTAATTCCAGTTCCTCTTGTGTTAGGCATCTTTTTATCCATACATTTTTGAACTCCTCTTTTTCCTTAAGATTCTTTGCATTTTTTAGTATCTCTTCCACAGTGTTTACACTCTGGAAAGTCACCTTTAGAGGTCTTGTCTTGCTTTTCTCGTATTTCCCTAACCTTTTGTGTTCCTCTATGTCTTTACTACAGATTTCCTCTGATACTTCTTTCAGTAAGCTCATTACATTTGCCATCTCCTTTTTGTCTCTAGTGATTTTGTTTTTAATTTCTTCCTCTTCTATACCAGTGATTAATATTGATTTATTTATTTCTACTGAATCTCTGACTAACTTTGGATTGTTTTGGATTATTCTTTTCACTTCCTTTTTAATGTTTTTTTCCTCCACCCTTGTTTCTTTCTTTACTTTCACCATTTCAGGATACGTGGTTTCTACATCATTTTTGTAGCTTTGCACAGCTTCATTCACCCGTGTTATCTTCTCCTCAATATCACTGCTCTGGTCCATAAGACTGCTTGCTTGTCTAATTGTCTCTGTGTCATTTTTTAACTCTTCCATAACACTCTCGTGATTAACTACTGTACTTCCCATTTCACTCACTTTCTTCCTAAGCGTATTCAATTCCACTGTTAGTTCACTGATGGTTGTGTCTTTCTTATTGGCCTCCCTTCCCAGTTTTTCTATCTCTTCCTTTTGCAAGTGCATTTGCTTCTTTATTTCATCAATTTCATTTTTGAAAGCCATTTCTAGTTTGTGTACACGTTCAACCAGTCTATTGTGAGTCTCCACTTCAACCAGTTCTTAGTAGAAATCATCATTTTGCTGTTTACTTTTATCCCTTTTCTTTTCCAAATTTGTTTTACTGAAGTATGGATCCATTTTGTAATACTAAATGAACAGAGTGTGTACTTACAAAGTATGCACGCTTTCCCCGTGTTGCTGTAGTATAAACAAACCCAGCTGACTCAACGCATCGTGGTTCTTTGTTGTTTCAACCAGTCTTATTTAAACTTATTATTTCTTTTCCTTTTAATAATGAAAAATCATTTAGTCTAACCTGGTACAGAGCTTGACTCATTCAAAGATACTTATTTAGGTAATGCCTCTGGCCGTGTTGAGCTGGTATGGAGCGCCGGTAATGGACGTCTTCCTCCTACGATGCCGTGTGTGTGTGTGTGTGTACCAGTATGTATGTACGGTATGTATGTATGTAAAAAACTTACACAGAGCAGTATCTCACGTGGTTGGCAAGTGTACACACTAAATAAACAGTATTCATATCCGCCTGCACCGGAAGCTGGGAAAAACTTGCTATGTTTTATCCTGCCATAGGGACGGTCGCCTATGATGTATGAAAACAAATGTCAAGTGGCGGTATTTGACAAATACTAAATTTCAGAAAACTAAGGCAGGAAGAAATCAGTAGGATAGAAGTTGTGGAAGCAATGAAGAAAGTTAAATTGGGGAAAGCCCCAGGAATTGATGGAGTGTGTGGTGAACTGCTGAAGCATGGGGGAGAGATAGTAGTAGAATGGATGTGGAAGTTGTGCAGATTGGCCTGGGAGGAAGGTAGAGTCCCGGAGGATTGGAAGTCAGGTATAATTATTCCCTTGTACAAAGGAAAAGGGGAAAAAGAAGTGTGTGGTAATCATAGGGGCATTTGTCTTCTTAGTATAATAGGAAAAGTGTATGGTAGGATACTTATTGACAGAGTTAGAGAAAGAACAGAGGAATTAGTTGGAGAAGAACAGGGAGGCTTTAGGAAGGGAAGAGGTTGTGTAGATAAGATATTCATTCTTAGATCTTTAGTAGAAAAGTTTCTAGAGAAGGGAAAGAAGTTGTATGTGGCTTTCATGGATTTGGAGAAAGCAAGTTGTTGAATGCTGTGAAGAGTATGTACGATGGTGCGAAGGCTGCAGTGCGTGTGGATGGTGAACTAAGTGAATTTTTCTCTTTGAAGGTTAGGTTGAAACAGGGATGTGTCATGTCTCCATGGTTGTTCAATCTGTACATGGATGGGGTAATAAAAGAGGTACAAGGTAGGGTAGTGGATGTTGGAGTGGCCCTGGTGAGAGAGGATAGTGTTTGGAAACTCCCTGTACTGTTGTTTGCAGATGATACTGTGTTGTTGAGTGAAGACGAAGGGGAGCTGCAAGGTTTGGTGGATGAGTTTGAGAGAGTGTGTAAGAAATGGAATCTGAAGGTGAATGTAGGGAAGAGTAAAGTGATGGTCTTTGAGAGAGGTGAAGTCAGTGAATGTACAGCGAGGTTAGATGGTGAGGAATTGGAAAATGTGAGTACGTTTAAGTACTTGGGTAGTGTGATGAGTAAGGATGGTGGTTTGGAGGGTGAAGTGCTTGAAAGGGTACAGCAGGGAAGAAAGGTTGCTGGTTCTTAGAAAGCAGTGATAAGAAACAGGGAAGTGAGCATGGATGTGAAAAAGTTACTACATGACAGTATTGTGATACCAACTCTAACTTACGGAAGTGAAGCTTGGACGTTGTTGGAAGGACACAAGTCAAGCGTGAGAGCAGTGGAAATGAGTTATTTAAGTGGAGCCTGTGGAGTCACACGGAGAGACAGGCTGACGAATGAGGATATAATGGAGCGTTGTGGTGTGGATGTGGATGTGATAGGAAGTGTTATGAGGAACACACTGAGGTGGTTTGGCCATGTGGAGAGGATGGAGGGTGAGAGACTGACGAAGAGAGCGTATATGACTGAGGTGGAGGGGGAAAGAGGGAGGGGGAGGCCGAGGATGAGATGGAGGGATGGGGTGGTGAGGTATATGAGAGAGAGGGGTGTGAGTTGGGAGCAGGGCAGTGAAATGGCGGGGGACAGGGCTACGTGGAGGCGATTTGTTTGTGGCCACCCCAAACGGGATTGAGGCATCTGGTAATAGATAGATAGATATGACAGGGTGGATAGACAAGGATTGTGGAAAGTATTAAGAATATATGGAGTACATGGGAAGTTGTTGAATGCTGTGAAGAGTATGTACGATGGTGCGAAGGCTGCAGTGTGTGTGGATGGTGAACTAAGTGAATTTTTCTCCTTGAAGGTTGGGTTGAAACAGGGATGTGTCATGTCTCCATGGTTGTTCAATCTGTACATGGATGGGGTAATAAAAGAGGTACAAGGTAGGGTAGTGGATGTTGGAGTGGCCCTGGTTAGAGAGGATAGTGTTTGGAAACTCCCTGTACTGTTGTTTGCAGATGATACTGTGTTGTTGAGTGAAGACAAAGGGGAGCTGCAAGGCTTGGTGGATGAGTCTGGAAGAGTGTGTAAGAAACGGAATCTAAAGGTGAATGTAGGAAAGAGTAAAGTGATGGTCTTTGAGAGAGGTGAAGTCAGTGAATGTACAGCGAGGCTGGATGGTGAGGAATTGGAAAATGTGAGTACGTTTAAGTACTTGAGTAGTGTGCTGAGTAAGGATGGAGGTTTGGAGGGTGAAGTGCTTGAAAGGGTACAGCAGGGAAGAAAGGTTGCTGGTTCTTTGAAAGCAGTGATAAGAAACAGGGAAGTAAGCATGGAAGTGAAAAAGTTACTACATGACAGTACTGTATTGTGATACCAACTCTAACGTATGGAAGTGAAGCTTGGACGTTGTTGGAAGGACACAAGTCAAGAGTGAGAGCAGTGGAAATGAGTTATTTAAGAGAAGCCTGTGGAGTCACATGGAGAGACAGGCTGACGAATGAGGATATAAAGGAGCGTTGTGGTGTGGATGTGGATGTGATAGGAAGCGTTATGAGGAACACACTGAGGTGGTTTGGCCATGTGGAGAGGATGGAGGGTGAGAGACTGACGAAGAGAGTGTATGTGAGTGAGGTGGAGGGGGGAAGAGGGAGGGGAAGGCCGAGAATGAGATGGAGGGATGGGGTGGTGAGGTATATGAGAAAGGGGGGTGTGAGTTGGGAGCAGGGCAGTGAAATGGCGGGGGACAGGGCGACTTGGAGGCGAATTGTTTGTGGCCACCCCAAACGGGATTGAGGCGTCTGGCAATAGTTAGATAGATAGAGATAAGGCAATGACAAGCTTCAAGGATGCACTATTCTTACTCATAAAGATGATACAAATGTAGATATGAAAGCCAATTCCACTAAACTCATTAGTAATATAATGACATGAGTGTATGTAAGGGATTGCAGGATGGAAGCCCAGTGTTCGCATATGCAAAATAGCCATTCAAAAGTATTCCCTAATGGGTGTGATATTTATTTATCAATGATTACTTTAGTGACTTTACTGGTCTATAGTTTTGCTAGCTATCGTAAGTTTATCCAGACATATAGAATATTCACAGTAGTTACGTTATTTTTTCAGGTGTAGGACCGAGTTAGGGTTCACAAGCTAGGTAGCAGACAACACCTGAAAGTTCCCCATTGGAGCGACTTAATTACCCACTAAACCACCAGGCGCCATAATTCGGTTATATGGTTACCACCCAGCATAGTGAATGGTTTCCTGGTGTACAGGAAACCATTTGGCTTGTAACTCAGTGTAGAATCACCCATTGGCAAAAGGAAGAGGAAAGAATAAAGAAAAGACAGAAGAGGGTGGAAGGAAGAGAGGTATGGCAGACACCCAAAGCAGCACTACACTGAGTGAGTGGATGGTGAGTGCTCCCACCCACCATCAATTGGTGGCATCAAGCCATCACATCCTATCTCAAAAACATAATTATACTTTCAATTCCTATTCCTTCTGTCCACAGGTGACTCCACACTGATTGACAAGCCAAATGGTTTCCTGCATAACATAAGTAAATTATGGCACCTGGTGGTTTAGTGAGTAATTAACCCATCCTGTCCAGGTGTCAAGTTTACATGTCCTCCTGGGGCCGTCCAGGATGCACATATACGTGCACTGCTCTGTTTACGTGAGTAATGGAAGCAGAAAGTTTTTCATGATGAAATCAGTGCCTTATTTTTTTTTTACTGAAAATTTTCGTGTAAGTTTACAAGCAAGTCTCGGTTAACAAGCATTTTTTTCATTCATTCATTCATTGCCAGACGCCATGTCTCCCAAACGGGGTGGCCAAGGGCTTAGAGTTGTTTTACAGGGAGGGGCACTAATCCTCCACCAATCCCACTTGACATGTAGGGATGCCAACAGCATCTGGTGTTCCCAGGCGGTCACCCATCCAAGTACTAACCAGACCCAACGTTGCTTACAAGAATTAGCTAATACGAGGTCTTGGAATTTGCACCATCGCCTGTTTAACGAGCAGGCCAAACCCCCCAAAATCCCAACTTACAAGAATCGAGAAGAGAGTATTTGTATTTCTTGTGTATTAACCCTTTATTCCTGCTTAAAGTTGTCTGTCACAGGTGTTGGTGGTTGGTGGAGGTTACTTGGCTGGTTGTTCACCCCATCCCTATTTTACCTATAATTTACGATATTCTGTTTATATTAATGCTGTTTTTATATTTTAGGTGTATTATCCTCTTGTATTAACCCCTTATTCCAGCTTAAAATGACCAGAAAGTCAGTTTTGGTGGTTTGGGAGGAGGTTGCTCAGAGGCCTTGCTCCCTAACCTTATTTTTTCCCTTAAGTGCTTCCCTTCGTTTAACGAGAATTCGGCTAACGAGCAAAATCCTTGCTCCCAATTAGCTCGTAAGATAGGGACCCACCTGCATTTATTATGATGAAAAAGTCTATATCATAGGATTCTGTTATAGTGGAAAATACATTATTTTTGATTATGGACTACATGTATAACTATTTTGTTCACAATATTTTTTTTTTTTTTAATGTAGTAATAGTAGTAGTTATAGTAGTATTAGTAGTACTTGTAACAGTGGTAGTTAAAGTAGTGATAATAGTATTATATGCAGTACCTGTAATACCCAGACTTCTAGTCGCATAGTGGTGCCAGAATCAAGCGACAGTGCAAGCCAAACACATCTCCATGTGTGTATTTACGTAATTGTGATATACAGGAAATGAGCTACGCTCGTGGGGTCCCGTCACTGTTTCTCAGTAAGTCAAATTTAGCTTTAAACTCATTTAAGTTTTTAGACTGGACGATCTCTTTGTCCAGGCTATTCCACAGGTCTATACATCTATAAGGAAAACTATATTTCTTGATATCCATTAAGCAGCTTGGCTTCTTTCAGTTTCATTCCGTGTCCTCATGTCACTCTCTTATCCCATAAAAACAGATCTTCTTTGTCAGTTTTATCTTCTCCCACCAAGGTCCTGAAAACTGCAATCATGTCGCCTCTCTTTCTCCTTTCTTCTAAGAAAGGCAAATCCAGCTTTTCCAGCCTCTCTGTACTACAGATCTGCCAGACTGGGGATCATTTTGGTTGCTGTTCTTTGTATTCTCTCAATCTTGTTAATATCTTTCTTTTTGTGTGGGGACCACGCTACTGCTGCATATTCTAACCTGGGGGGAATCATGGCCACTAACAATTTTTTCATCATGTCCACATCCATGTAATGAATAGCTACTCTGATATTAATCAGGAGTTTATACGTCTCTCTAACTGCCTTTGTTAATGTGTTTTTCAGGTGACAAAATGTCCTGGATCAGCACTCCCAAATCTTTCTCTTCTCTCGCTTTTGTGATTGGTTCATTACCCATCAAATAATTCAATGATGGCCTCTTGGTAATTTTACTCATTTCCAATATTTTATATTCTTTGCATTAAATTTCATTTCCCACATCCGGCTTCAATCGTGTATCCTATCCAGATCCTCCTCCTCTACCTTCCTCAAGATCTTTGCATCATCAGCAAACAGACCTGCGCAACTGTTCATTCCATCTACCTTATCGTTTACATAAATCAGGAACATTACTGGCGCCAACACCGAGCCCTGTGGGACTCCACTTGTTACTTCCCTCCATCCAGACATCCTATCTTTTATTACTGTCCTCATTTGTCTGTTTCTCAAAAAGTCTCTCATCCATTCCAGGAGGTTCCCCTTCAGTCCTCCTACACGCTCTAGTTTCCTCATTAGTCTCTTATGAGGTACCTTTTCAAAGGCCTTCTCCAAATCTAAATACACACAATCCACCCAACCATCTCTCTCCTGAAGAACGTCAATTGCTCTTGAATAAAAACTCAACAAGTTGGAAACACAAGACCTTCCACTTCTAAATCCAAACTGACATTCAGCCAAAATATTCATCCCTTCCAGATATTTTATCCATCTATCTTTCAGAATTCTTTCGCACAATTTTGCAACCATGCTGGTTAGGGACACTGGTCTATAATTCAGGGGTTCTTCCCTGTTTTCTCCCATATAAATTGGTACCACATTTGCCCTCTTTCATTCTTGAGGCACTTTCCCCTTTTTCCAGAGAACACACAATTAAACTGTGAATCTTATCCGCCAGTTGTTTTCTACATTCCTTCAGTAACCAATTAGAGATTCCATCTGGTCCTGGCGCTTTCCTTACATCTTAAGTTTCCAATAATTTATACACTTCCTGTACTTCCACTTTTATCTCTTTTATCACTACATTTCTAGTCACTCCCTCCCCTTCCACAAACTCCTTTTCATTTGTGAAAACTGATTGGAAACATTTGTTCATTATTTCTGCTTGCATTACTGCATCTTTATAGACCTCTCCTTCTACTTTCGGTTTGGTGATTCTTTCCTTTTGTTTCAGTTTGCCATTGACAAATCTATAAAACAGTTTGGGTTCATCCTTGCATTTGTCTATTATACCTTTTTCAAAATTCCTTTCTTCTTCTCTACATATTCTTGTGTATTCATTTCTGGTTCTTTTATATTCTTCCTTTGTTCTGTTGTTACCTCTCTTTCTCCAATTGTTCCACGCTGTGTCTCTCTTTTTTTGCTATCATACACCTTCTATTAAACCACTCCTTTTTCCTGTTTTCTTTCCCCCTTACTGTTGGCACAAATTTTTCCACTCCCAAATTACAGAAGCCTAGAAAAATATCCCACTTCCTCTATATCTCTCTTGTTTCTCTGAATTTTCTCCAATCTGCATTTTCAAAAATTTTTCTCAATCCTGTAAAGTTTGCTTTCCCAAAGTTGTATCTGCCCTGCCTATAAAGCTCGTCTCTTGGCTCCACGTTCTCTGTTATCATCTGGAACTCAGTGACCACATGATCACTTTTTCCAATAGGACACAGATATTCCAAGGATTCTATTACATCGGGTTCTTAGGTAAACAGTAAGTCTAGTCTTGCTGGTGTGTCTTCACCTCGGAACCGTGTCTCTTCTTTGACCCACTGCGTCATCACATTGTTCGTTGTTATATTTAATAGTGTAGTGCCCCACGAATCTTCGCTGCCTCCTGAGTCCCATTCCTCCCAGTTAACCTCTTTACAACTGAAGTAACCCATTAAAATTATGTTGTTGCTTATCTCAATCATTTTCTGTAAATAACTAGTCATGTCTGACAACATTTCTTGGTATTCATCATCACTCCATGCTCTTGTCTTAGGGGGAACATACACTTCTGCCATATCTCTCTTACTATTCTCTGTAGTTTCTAATTTCATGTTTATCACTTCGGCCCTGCCTTCTCCCACTTCCACGGTATCTACATTTATGTTGTTCTTCACTGCTATCATCACTCCTCCCGTTTTTTCTTTTCTGTCTCTTCTCCACAGTTTGTATTTACCATCTCCCATACGAACATCAATAACTTCTCTTAATTTGGTCTCTACAAAGCACATAACATCAGGTTCATGTACCCTCAAAAAATCGTTGATTACTAGCCTTGCCGATATTAAACCATCAACATTAGTACATGCCACCTTCCAATTATTTTTGATGTTTCCTATACCCTCTTTTCTCCTTCTTTCCGCCGGTACCACTTCCTTAATTTCTGATCCATGCCTCTCCAATAAAACACTGTCTTCTCTTCCTCTGTTCTCTGTTCATTTTTTTACCTTTGCTTCCTTTACTAACTCCTTTATTTTAGCTCTTTCTTCCTCATTTGCATCTCTTCTTATCCAAACATTTTTTAACCCTTCCTTGTCTGATAATTTCCATGTTCTACTGATAATTTCGTTTACTGTTGCCTGAGACTTAAACTTTACCTTCAATGGCCTTGCTCCTCCTTCCTTGTACTTTCCTAACCTAAACACCTCTTCAATCTCTTCTTGAGCTTCGTTGTTTTCCTTCATTACTAGGTACTGATATTATTTCTTTAACCATACTCAGTTCTTCTCTTTCTCTTTCTGATCTTATTGTCATACGTTTTTCTTTAACTCTTGAAATTATTACACATTTTTTCTTATCTGCTACATCCCTAACTAAAGATTCTCTACTTCTCAGCACCCTAACCACTTCCCTCTCCACCTTTTCCTTGCTTTGTTGTTCTACAAGCTCTTCCAAATTTACATTTCCCTTTTCCTGAATTTTCTTCCACCCCTTATGTTGCTCCTTTATTTCTTTAATGAGCTCGTCCTGTATTCTTGATTTGGACTTATACTCATCTAGTTTGCTTTTCATCCTGTCTCTTTCTTCTTCCAACCTCTTATTCTCCCTCTTAAGCTGTTTTATTTCATTTGAGGCCGATTCATTGCTCACTTTTAATTCAGTAACTTCTCTTTCTTGTTCGTCACTACGTGTACAAATTTTTTCCAGTTTATTTTGCAGACTTTTGATCTTGTTTTCCTGCTCTATGGTCCGTTCCTGTAACTCTTATTACTGGTCATACCTTTTTTATCTCCTGAACATTCCTCTCCGCTGTTTTCTCTACACCCGCTATTCTTATTTGGTTCAACTTAACACTTCCATTTCCCACGTCCTCTTCAGAGAAGCCCTCAAACTCTCTCACCGATTGTAAACAATTCACCGTCCCTTTCCGCCATGAATCAACTATATGGAGACTGTTTTCACTATATCTTGTTCTGTTTATGACAGAAACCACTTTTTTTTTTTTTTTTTTTTTAACTTCTGTCCGATGGGACCACCACACGCACTCATTAACATGATCACAAATAGGCTGGACTTCTTTTCGTCCCAGATTCAGCGATTATTTCCTCACAATCCAGGAAGAGCTCCGTGTCTGTGTGTGTGTGTGTGTGTGTGTTGTGTGCAAGGCATCTGGGTATTATGCATAAGTTAGTGTTAGTTTTGTACATACCAGTATGTTGTTTATTTGTATAATTAGAAAAATTATTTCACTGCTCTGTGCATATTTATGTGAATAATGGAAGCAGAAAGTTTGTTTCGTGATAAAGTCGTTGCCTTATTTTATATGGAAAATATTTGTTTATACATGTTATAATGAAAAAGTACAAGTCACAGGAAAGAAAAAATCATAGTGGGAAGTATTTCCGATTATGGGCAGTAGGTAAATACAGTACCTATCGCTACTTTGTTCACAATTTTTTTCTTTTGTACTTTTTTTGTAGTGGTACTTGTAGGGGTAGGTGGTAGTATGTCTGGCAGTACTAGTAGTAGTTGTGGTAGCTATAGTAATAGTAATAGTAGTAGTGGTGGTTGTAACAGCAGGCAGGAATCCCGCCACTGTAACCGTTTCGGCTGTATGGAATTCCTCAACTAGTCACTAATATATATCAGCTTGGAACCCCACAGCTGATCACCAATTTATATATATCAGCTGAGTCATGACCTCACAGTTCCAAGCAAGGTAACGCTGCTCCTGGTCAAAGTCACTTCCGGCTGACACACTCCACCAAAACGTCTTCTCACACACTGGAGATGGTGGGAATCGGTGTAGAATCCTGTTGAAGGAACTTAGAAGGTAGTGTGTGCAGGTGAAGCAAAACTGAGCAGATTAATTCTCTCTTTATTTGCCACAGAAAGATACAACTGCGACACTGAGAGAGCTCAGAGTTGTACGTCCCTCTCGTTCTAGTGATACGTGCTTTCTGCTGTTAGCCGCCTTCCCCACACTGGGTGTGGCGCCAAGGTCAGCAAAATCAGAGGTGCTAAACCTCCACAGACAACTGGGATTTATACATGAATAAAAGCATCATAACTGTACCATGTACATTATACACCTCAATAAAGTAGTACTGATTACATTAAAGTATACCAACAAGGTAATTATTTCCCCCAAGACTTAAACATATATAAAATTCATATTTCTCTATCGCCTTCCCTTTACTCTAGGTTTTGATTAAAAGAAGATGTCTGATGCACATCCCATCCCAAGCCTCACTTTACGGTGAAATGGTGTTTGGTTATTTATCATTCATACTACGATGCAGATTGTTAATTACGAATAAACAACTTTATGTAATATGTAACAATAGTGTGAAACTATAACTAGTCTTGGGAAACAATATTTGCACCAGAACATGGTAGTTGTAGTAGTAGTAATAACAGCATTATTTCTAGCAGCTGTAATACCCAGACTTCTACTCACTCAGCGGTGCCAGAATCAAGCGACAATGCAAGACAAACATACATCTCTGTCTGTGCATGTGTAATTCACCGGGCTGGTCAGGATCACTTGATGGTCGTGATCGTCAGCTTTTACCCTCCCGGAAGGGAGCTGAGAGCTCATATAGTCCAATCTAAGGGCAAGGCTGTGACCTTCACACATGCACACCCCCATCCCCTTGCTCGAGGGAGACAGTAACCACCCACTTCGTCAGTGAAACTTTTCACAACCTGAGCAAGGCTCGAACCCCCGTCTACCAGATGGCATGCGAGAACGCTACCACTGAGCCGCGAGCGGTGTGTGTGTGTATTTACCTATTTGTATTTACCTGTTTGTAGTATACAGGAATTGAGCAATGCTCGTGTTGTCCTGTCTCCATATCCACATTTATCAAGTCTACCTTTACACACATGAATGCTTTTCTCATGCACCACTTCTTTGTCTAAGTCGTTCCAAATATTTAAGTATTTACCTAATATACCTAATTGTGATATACACGGAATATACTATGCTCGTGGGTTTCCGTCGCTGTTTCTCAATAAGTCGAATTTAACTTTAAACTCGTTTAAGTTTTTAGACTGGACGATCTCTTTGTCCAGGCTATTCCATAAGTCTATACTTCTGTAAGGAAAGCTATATTTCTTGATATCCTTCAAACAGCTTGACTTTTTCAATTTCCTTCCATGTCCTCTTGTTGCTCTCTTATCCCATATATACAGATCTTCTTTGTCAATTTTATCTACTCCCACCATGGTCCTGAACACCGCAATCATGTCTCCCCTCTTTCTCCTTTCCTCTAACGAAGGCAAATCCAGTTTTTCCAGCCTCTCTCTGTATGACAGGTCTGTCAGACTGGGGACCATCTTGGTTGCTGTTCTTTGTATTCTCTCAATCTTGTTTATATCTTTCTTTTTGTGTGGGGACCACAATACCGCTGCATATTCTAACCTGGGGCGGATCATGGCCACTATCAATTTTTTCATCATTTCCTCATCCATATAATGAAATGCTACTCTTATGTTAGTCAAGAGTTTATAAGTCTCTCCAACTATCTTGTTAATGTGCTTTTCTGGTGATAAACTATCTTGGACCAGCACTCCCAAATCTTTCTCTTCTCTCCTTTTTGTGATTAATTCATTACCCAAAAAATAATTCAGTGATGGTCTCATGGTACTTTTACCCATTTCCAATATTTTACATTTCTTTACATTAAATTTCATTTCCCACGTCCGGCTCCAACTGTGTATCTTATCCAAATCCTCCTGCAGTATTTTACAATCCTCCTCAACCTCTATCTTCCTCAAGATCTTTACATCATCAGCAAACAGACTTGCATAACTGTTCACTCCATCTACCATATCATTTACGTAAATCAGGAACATTACTGGCGCCAACACTGAGCCCTCAGGGACTCCACTTGTTACTTCCCTCCATCCAGACATCTTTTCCTTTATTACTGTTCTCATTTGTCTGTCTCTCAAAAAGTCTCTCATCCATTCCAGAAGTTTCCCCTTTAGTCCTCCTATATATTCTAGTTTCCACATTAGTCTCTTATGAGGTACCTTGTCAAAGGCCTTCTCTAAGTCTAAGTACACACAGTCCACCCAACCATCTCTCTCCTGTACCACATCAATTGCTCTTGAGTAAAAGCTCAACAAGTTGGAAACACATGACCTTCCACTTCTGAATCCAAACTAACATTCAGCCAAAATATTCATCTCTTCCAGATATTTTATCCATCTGTCTTTCAGGATTCTCTCACACAATTTTGCGACCATGCTGGTTAGAGACACTGGTCTATAATTCAGGGGTTCTTCCCTGTTTCCTCCCTTGTAAATTGGTACCACATTTGCCCTCTTCCATTCTTTTGGCACTTTCCCCTCTTCCAGTGAGCATACAATTAAGCTGTGAATTTTATCCGCCAGTTGTTCTCTGCATGCCTTCAGTACCCAATTAGAAATTCCATCAGGTCCTGGGACTTTCCTTACATCTTGAGTTTCCAGTAATTTATACACTTCCTGTACCTCCACTTTTATATCTTTTATCACCGGAACATTTCTAATCAATCCCTCCCCTTCCACAAACTCCTTTTCTTTAGTGAAAACTGACTGGAAACATTTGTTCATTATTTCTGCTTGCATTGCCGCATCCTTAAAGACCTCTCCTTCTACTTTCAGCTTGGTGATTCCTTCCTTTTGTTTCAGTTTGCCATTAACAAATCTATAAAACAGTTTGGGCTCATCCTTGGATTTGTCAATTATACCTTTTTCAAAATTCCTTTCTTCTTCTCTACGTATTCTTGTGTATTCATTTCTTGTTCTTTTATATTCTTCCTTTGTTCTGTCGTTACCTCTCTTTCTCCAATTGTTCCACGCCTTATCTCTCTCTTTTTTTGCTATCATACACCTTCTATTAAACCACTCCTTTTTCCTGTTTTCTTTCCCTCTTACTCTTGGTACAAATTTTTCCACTCCCAAATTATAGAGGTCTAGAAAGATATCCCACTTCCTCTGTATCTCTCTTGTTTCTCTGAATTTTCTCCAATCCGCATTTTCAAAAAAGTTTCTCAATCTTGTAAAATTTGCTTTCCCAAAGTTGTATCTTCCCTGTCTATGAAGCTCGTCTCTTGGTTCGACGTTTCCTATTAACATCTGGAACTCAATGACCACGTGATCACTTTTTCCCAAATGACAGAGATATTCCAATGATTCTATTACATCGGGTTCTTTGGTGAACAGGAAATCTAACCCTGCTGGTGTGTCCTCACCTCGAAACCATGTCTCTTCTTTGACCCATTGTGTCATCACATTATTCATTATTATATTTAATAACATAGTGCCCCATGAATCCTCGCCGCCTCCCGAGTACCATTCCTCCCAGTTCACCTCTTTACATTTAAAGTCACCCACCAAAATTATATTATTGCTTTTCTCAATTATTTTTTGCAAGTAGCTAGCCATATCTGACAACATCTCATGGTATTCGTCATCCTTCCATGCTCTCGTCTTTGGGGGAACATACACTACCGCCATATCTCTCTTCACATTCTCTCCAGTTTCTAATTTCATATATATCACTTCAGCCCTGCCTTCTCCCATTTCCACAGTATCTACATTTATGTTGTTCTTCACTGCTATCATCACTCCTCCTCCCTTTTTTTCTTTTCTGTCTTTTCTCCACAGTTTGTATTTACCATCTCCCAAATGAACATCAATATCTTCTCTTAATTTGGTCTCTACAAAGCACATGACATCAGGTTCATGTTCTCTCAAGAAATCATTAATTTCGATCCTTGTCGATATGAAACCATCAACATTAGTATATATCACCTTCAAATTATTTTTGATGTTTTTAATACCCTCTTCTCTCTTACTCTCTGTCCGTACCACTTCCTCAACTTCTGATCTTTCACAACCATCCCCCTTAGTTTCCTTCACTTCTATTTCCTTAAATACCATTTCCTTACTTTCATATCCAATACTCTCCAAAAAAAAGTATTACATTCTTCCTCTGTCCTCTTATCATTTTTTTCCTTTACTTCTTCCTTTAATGATTTTAAAACTTCTCTTTCTTCTTCATTCAGATCTTTTCTTATTATAATATTTTCCATCCCTGCCTCTTTGCTTAATTTCCAGGTCACTTTAAGTATCTCATTTATTACACTTTCTGATGTAAACTTGACTCTCATTAGTCTTGTTTCCCCTTTCTTGTAAGGCCCTATCCTCCTTACTTCCTCAATTTCTTTTACCCACTTGTCTCCTTCGGGGTCAATCTTGCCTAATATTCCTCTCACCATGTTCGTGTCTCTCTCGAGTCTTACGAACCTAACCTTTTCTTCCTCTTCCCTGTTTCCAAATACTACCACACATCTGTTCCTTTCTACAGTTTCTCTCACTATTTTCTCTTTTTTCTTCAGTATTTTCACTACATTTTCTTCCATTTCTTTCTTGTTCATTTCCCTTTCTTCCTGGATGATCTCTCTTAAGCTGACCACTTCTTTCTGTTCTTCTTCTACGTGTGCCCACTTTGCCTTATGTTCTTCTAATACATTACTCACCTTCTCCGTTTTATTAGTACTCTCTTCTAGTTTCCTCCTCAGTTCAACATTTTCCCGCTTCAAATTCCTAATCTCTTCATTGGCTGTATCATTGGACTGGATCAGACTCTGTATGGTGGTTTCCGTATTTACTGACATCCTTTATCACTAGATTCTCTACTTTCTTTTCGAGTTCATTAATCCTTATAATTAATGTTTTAACCAGGTCCATGACATTAGTATTAGCATCAAATCCTTGAAATTCCAGTCCCTCATTGTTTATATTTTCGGCCATGTTTGATGTTGGTTAAATACCAAAACAGCTGTTACCGAAAAAAAACTACAAACATTCATGTACAATCTAGTCAATAAATCTTTACATTTTTGGTAGTCTATTAACTTTCATTATTTTGAATTTAAAGAAAGACCTTAGGAGACAGGACAGACAAAATTCCTGAAACTACTTAAGGTTAGCAGCGATGGCTGGGACGTCTGCTCTCGCCGGCTGTTCGTGTGTGTGTGTGTGTGTGTGAGAGAGAGAGAGAGAGAGAGAGAGAGAGAGAGAGAGAGAGCATGAAAGTGTCTGTCTGTAAGGAGGGGTGGTGGTCGTGGAGGCGAGCAGACAGCTTGCCTTCAAGGTCGTTGCTATGGTTAGCAGCCTACGAGCATTAAGTATGACTGATTATGGAAAATTATTCACGTAAATAGTGTTTGTAGTGGATTTTGGTCGTCTGGAAGTGCTATCGAAGTGTTATTATTGTGGTGGGCTAGTGTAAGCCTTAGTTCTGTCACCGAACCTCCACCATGCATATGGACACTGGCAAAAAAACAAAAAAAATTGCCCTCATTCCCCACTCAGTCACTCTCCCTACATGCACTACATGGACAATCTGATGCATTCAGCGTGAAGTCGAAGGACCGGTGAGTAATGACACCTTGTTTGTTTTATTTGGTTAAGTATTAACTGAGATATGAAGGTTTAAAATACAGACGATTTTCCCGAGCTGTTTCAGGAATGCCCAGCTAGGTGGAGCACTCGCGACATCTGCCGGGCAGGAGGGGTTAAGGCACTCCAATTGGACTGAGCCAGTGCAGGTTTATTTTCATGGGATGGTTGGAGTTTACTGCTCACGCAATGCCACTCAGGGATGAGTGAGGCTGGTCACTCATCTTAAATGTCAGGACCAACTTGCTTAGCCCTGGACTCCTACACTCCTCATGGGGCAACACAGGATTAGATGATGAATGAATGAATAAATATACTTTCAATAGATTCCCGGGTCTTTTTCTTTCACAGCCACTAAAACCTTAGCATATCTTACCTTTCTGCCTAGATCCATCATACCCTCTGATTATATGCCTTCATATTATTATGTATTTATATGGATGAAAGCTGTTCCTATTAAACTGCACACCTCCTAGTGCATGATTTGGGTGAGAAAATACACCATGCCAGTGAAAAATGCATACCGCAAACATATAACGTTACTAATGCTAGTAAGGGCGACATCTCTTACATGATTTTTGTCCAACATTTTTCATGGGATACTTGACATTAGTGATCTAAGCACCCAGCTGGTGCTGTACCTTGCAATTAAAGTACCCCCCCCATGACAAAAATAAAAGAAAACTTGAGGCAAAAGTACTGTAAAAATTGTGTTCCATTAGACCTGCTCCAGTAAAGTGAAAACTCAGATTACTCTCACTACAAGGTGGAGCACTTGCCATGTGTTTAGACTTCATTATCCCATTATAAAATGTCACACAATAAGTTGCTGCCCATAAAGAGCAATTGGGGGAGGCAGTGGCTCAATTGGTAGAGAGGTGGCCTGCAGTCCTAATGGACCCAGGTTCAAATCCCCGCTGGGGCAGGGAACAGTTTAAAACGTTACCCGTGTTTCGGCAATATGAGTTCTCTCCCAGGCTGCGTTTCACTTCAGAGCTCTCTCCCACCAGTCTGCAAGGAGCTATCACAGCGAAAGGATTTATGTTGCTTTACTGAGTACCAATGAGGGATATGCCTTCATAAAAGTAGTGTGTCACTGGTGGCCCAACACGTGGTATCCTGACATTTTCTTCTCATGTTGCATGATGCACCACCGGTGGATCACTGAGGTAGTGTACTAATTTGGCCCAGGTAGCGCAGTCTCCACTCACCCTTATCTGGTGCTTCTGTTTTCTTTGGTTTGTTACCATCTCAATCTCTGTCGTGAAGTTCCAGGTGGCACTTGGCTATTTAGGTAATTGAAGGAAGTCCAGGCAAAGGTCCAACACTACCTTTTTTATTATTATCTTGTTTCTTGTTCATTTTTCCTCCTTCTAATCTCTTCATCAGCCTTCTGAAGTTTTTTTTGCATCACTGATGCCAGTGTTTCTTGCAACCAAGCATAATGATAGCTGGGTACGTTGAATGCCGTAATAGTAATCATCAGTAGCCAGCCAGGGATAATTACAAGTATTGGTTATAATTAATTTATAATTATTAAAAAAAGTTTAATAACCAGAAACATCCAGCACATATCTTTTTTTGTTGTTTCCTAACAAAGTCGATGTAGAACTGTTCAAAACAAGAGTGGTTACTCCATTTTTTCTTCCAGTAAAAAATCACAAATATTTATCATTTGTAAAATTACTCTTTGTTTGTTTTTTTCAAGAAAAGTGTATTTGCATCTCATGGCCCTAGTTCTGCAACACGGAGTTGTTTTTCAATGTTTTTGTGTAATTAATAGTACATCTAAATGAAATGTAATAGTCACTACTGGAAGTCTGATAAACATTCTCTAACTACTGTACATACGAATTTCTCTAATCTTATATCATTATCCTATTCAACATGTCTTCTACTGTAACAGCAGCAACAAAAAATCTGCCCAGCCAACATTCGTGAAGGTGAAATACATGAAAAAGTGAAAACAAATTATTACTCATTATTGCACCATCAGTGTATCAACACGTTAGGAAAGAAGACATCAAATGGTACACCAGTGGCTCAGCATGCGGGTAACGTGTTAAGGATTTGAATTTCATAAATATCAGACTTTACTGATCTACCGGAAGACCCGCCGACATGTCGTAAAAATATCCCCGCAAATACCAATACACCAGTCCTGTATGAGACAGCCCTAGCATGCATTCAATATTGACGGTGGGTGTTAGCGCCAAAGTGGTGACATGTAGAGGTGTATGAAATGTTGGAGGACTACTGGGCCTTGGAAGCAGGCTGTGAAATCTATGCCCAGAGTCGGACACATAAAAAAGATACATACATACATGTACAATATTTTTGTGTACACATTGTGCAGGATACAGTGCACCTTGTTGCCCAGTTTATTTCATACCAAATGAATGCCCTGTACTGCTGTACAACTATCACAGTGAACAACCCTCTCCTAATACAGTGCACTCTCGATATAATGAACTAACTGGTACTAAACCATTGACATTAAAGCCGAACACCATGCTGTTCAGTATTTCCCATGTGCTGTGGCTTTTACCGAACAAAGATTGTTACGGTAATTGTACAGCATTGTTCGGCCATATACTCGTACACAATAAGATACAGGTAGGTCTAAATGGCTCTTTGTAAAACTTGAAAATTTTATCCCCACCAGTTGACACCACTGTAACGGTAAGGAATTGTTATCCCACCGGTATTTACCAGTGTAACACTGGAGATTTTATAATCTTACCTGTTGTTGGCACTGATCAACTCATCCATGGATAATATAAGTGGTACTCGACTTAGTATAGTAGAAGGTAAATATTTAAGAAAAAGAAAGAATTGTGGTAGCGTTTGTAGTTTTTGGCCGAACTTAGATTTAGTCAGTACCACAGGTGGTCGTCGTTCCCTCAGCGATGGAATCTTGAATTGGAAGGGGAGTGAATTTGGCTTGAGGACATAATTTCCTTGATTAGGTACACTAATATAGAAAAGAAAATGATATATACTTTACTCTACTTTAATAATTCTATGCTAGTTACCACAAAACATTTTTAATTACATGACCCTTTTTAGTATAAGCGAAGATTGTACGTTACCAAGGTTTTGGATGATCATTCCTCTAACATTATTACCAGATGAAACAATTTGATACATACCAACGATTTATGAGGTTATTGTACTTTACTTTCTTTTGGCAGTTACTCTTGGGCTCAACAATAGCCTCAAGCCAGGGACCTTTTTTACGAGCATGGGCTATCTGTTCGGGCTGGCATAGCCTCGAACTAATAAGAATGATTACTTGTGTTCATTTTCATCCATATAATATACTCTCATCATGTAATTTTCTAGAATCCAATATCAATTCAGTACTATTTACAGTTCATAATCATCATTGCTATATAATCATTAGAAATATATAATCACTCGGGCTTGTCTAGCCTCGAGGAATAATTCAGAAAAGAAACATAATCACTAAGAATTCGTGATCACTCGGGCTTGTTTAGCCTCAAGGTACTATTCAAACATTGTATAATCACTAAGAATACATAATCCCTCGGGCTTGTTTAGCCTCGAGGTTCATTTCAAAATTACATCATTGCTCACAGTCACTAAGTTCCCTTCCACACTCCTAACTTCCTTAGTTACAAGAAAGAAAACGGTTAATGGTTTGAATTACGCTCTTCCGTTACCAGATTACATCACTTTCAAATTTCTATTTCTTATTTACAAAATAAAATTCACTTGATAGATCAATAATACCAATACATTTGGTTTATATATTAATAATTCATGGATAGTGTAATGTGTGTATGCTCAAGTCCTTGGACAATACTATGGGAAAAACGTCGTGCTCACACTGACGTCGCCGGTGTCTGGGGGACTGAACAAACGTCCATTAGATATGACGTCTGGGGCTCGAGTGACTACGTTAAACTTTCAACAATATTACTTCATATAGTCCATAACAAGTAAGGATTAAACAAAGAAAAAGAGGGGGAGGAAGAAGAAATGTGGACGGCTCACCTGAACAAACGTCCATTAGATACGACGTCTGGGGCTCGAGTGACTACGTTGGGCACCCACTGCTTAGTCAAATGAGATGGTGTTTTTGAAATATGGTGGGTTTCAATTCTCTTTACAATTTATTTAGCAGTGTACCCATGACGCCAGGACTTTTGATTGAACTGGGGAAAATTTGGGATTTATTCCTTACTCAATTTAGATACTGATTCTATCACTATCTCAATTTGAATCTGAGAGCAGCTCATGCCATCTAGTGACGGCCAAGATAAACGGGACTTTAAATCCTCACAAATGACATTATTTAGGCCTTTTGGACTGCTAATCTTACATATTTGGGTTCCAGCAGCTTCACCTGCAAACACTTCACAGCTAGGTTACGGAAAGAATTGTATATTCATCATTATTCTGTTTAAGGTTTAAACTCGGCGCCCAACAACGACAAGAAAAGTTGGCGCATCTGTTTCGTTACTTGACCAGACGGGGAATTCCCATAGCTCAACATCCACAATTACATCACCCACTGCATAGATACAGAGATACATACATATAAAAAATAAAGTTAGCCCTACATTAATCATTAACATATGAATTACTACTTAGGATAGGAACTTATAAACTAATATTTAGGTTACACCCTATCTAACTTAAAATTACAGTACTACTAAACACATACATGAATATCAAATGCGTGGCACTACATCTTTTTCTCAATAAATGCTCTATTTACTAATTGACATATTTACTCTTACCTTTCAGGAAGTAATTGCACTGCAAATAAAGACTGGAAGTAGGCCTTGGATAAATCTATGTTCATTTGTCACTCAGTATTTACATGGAAAGTGTAGGTAAAAGAAACTGACACTGTACATTACCTGTTACATTACAGTAAATACTACATACCAGAGAACAGCAAGGCAAACAGTACAAAACACCTGCATGTACATTAAACATAAATTGCATTCCACACTGGCACAGATAGTCACTGATATCCACCACAATCCTGCACTATACTGTACACTGCCTTTACACTACTGTACACTGGTTGATCAGTATTTACAGCAAAAGCGTGGGTAAATTCACTGTATATTAACTGTTACATTACAGTAATTACTGTATTACATAATACAGTATAGCAATGCAAATAGTACAGAACAGCTGCATAGACATTAAATGTTTTTAATACACACACACACTGTGTGTGTTGGGGGGGGGAACCCAAACCTGGTGAGTATTTCCTGCACGTCCATTCTTTTACCAAACAAAGTTTATTAAAAGAACATAATGTTCGGGCAACTCAAGGTGGTCGTTAAAACTGAAATTCATGGAAAGGGTTCGGTATATTGAGGGGTTACTGTATCTAGAGTTTCACATTATTATATCACTCATGGTTAATAATGTCTTGGCTCAGTAGATCATATGACACGATGCATGAAGGGTAGCCTGCCACAAGTACCAACAGTAGTTAAAGGGGCACTACAGATCAAAGCACTCAATTTTTTTTTTTTTTTTTCTGCAACCCACTTTTTAAAATTTTCCATTACACTCCCAAACCAGCCTAAGAGATAAAACATGTCTTCTCCCTCACTTGTTAGTGAATGGCACCATGCCTGGTTAAAGAAGAAGAAGAAGAAGAATAAGAACCTAGTGCCAAAATCCAGCGCAAAGCCAGATCATCGGTGAGGCGTGTACGCTGGGTGGGCCGGGAGCACAGACATGGCATCGTGAAAGCAACGGGTCAATGGGAGAAGTGTATCATATCACAGATGGGGCTACTGAAGTAAGGAACGGAATTACGTGTTGAAAAGACCAACGGAGGTAAGGAAGGAAATGATATTATGGAAGGAAAAATACGGTGATTCTCGGAGAAAGTCTGCAAGAAGGGGGGGAAGTTGGAGGCGAGACAAAAAGGAAATGAAATACGTCACTGTAGAGTGTAAAGAGGACAATCAAAGAATATATGCCGTACAGAAAGAATGGTATTGCAACGAGTACAAAGGGGAGGGCGACCACCAGACATCAAATACGAGTGGGTAAGTCTAGTATGACCAATTCTAGGACGAACTAAAGCAGTCTCCCACATCTTATTACGGTGGCAAGGGATCAACCAGGGGGAAATAAAGGGTTTAACAACACGTAGTTTATTATTAGTGACAGAGACCCAACAAGACTGCCACCGGTGTTGAAGGAGGGAAGATAGGGCAGGAAGAAAGTCAGAGACTGGAATGAGGAAGGAAGGAGAGACATCCCTGGTAACAGTCATGCAAGCCAACTGATCAGCACGTTCATTGCCCGCGATGCCCACATGTCCTGGGACCCAACAGAACTGGACTGTTTTAAGACGAGAGGAGATACGCAACAACCATTCCAAGATACGAAGGACTACAGGGTAAGAAGTAGAAGGTGACTGAAGAAGGGACAGAGCACTATAAGAATCAGAGAATATCACAAATGAGGGTGAGGAGGCACGACAAATATACCGCAATGCAAACAAGAGGGCATATAACTCCACTGTTAGAACACTTGCATAAGTAGGAAGGCTAAAATGATAAAAGGTGTTAGAATAGAGAATCACAAATCCAAAGCCTGCAGGGGTTTTTGAACCATTAGTGTACATAGGTACTGCAGAGGAAAGGTGCGAGAGATAGTCTGAAAACTGGGAACGGAGAATGAATGAAGAAGAATTGGACCTGGAATAAGGGAAAATGGAAGGTCAAACATGGGGTCATGGAAGTAGCCACAGAGGGAAAAGACGTGTGGAAAGAGAAAACAATACTAACAGTAAGGAAGGAGTGTGAGAAGAGAGTACAAGTTCGAACTGCAAAAGGTGGCTTGGTCCTAGGAGTGGAAAACATGTCGAAGTCAGAACTAGGAGGAAGTTGAGAAGGGGTATGAGGAAAACAGTGCAACTTAGCATAGGCACAAAGAGAAAGTAGAGCATGACAGTAAAAGAGTGATGGAACTCTTGATTCAGCATACAGACTCTCAACTGGGGAGGGCTTAAAAGCTCCAAGAGCCAGAAGCAAACCGTGATGAGCACAGAATCAAGGTGTTGGAGGACGGTGTCTGAAGCAGAACAATAAACTTGGCAAGCATAGTCAAGTTTGGAGAGAACGAGAACAATATAGAGACGAAGGAGAGTAGTCCGATCAGCACCCACGACACGTGAGACAACGTTTATACGAGACGGAGGCGTTGCAAGGCTGAGATTTTCAAGGAGACAATATGATCCTTCCAAGTACGACGGGAGTCAGAAAGAAGATCACGAAAGGAAGTGGAGGTTTTGTATGGAAGAGGAGAGCCATAGAGAAAAAGAGGTAGTTGAGAAATAAGATGAGAATGAGTAAAAGTAATAGCATGAGACTTAACAGGAGAGAACTAAAAGCCATGAGAAGTAGCCCATTCTGAGGCAGCAGAAACCGCACATTGCATAAGATCACCAAGGGCAGAGATATCACAATCTGAAGCATATATTGCAAAATCATGAACATATAAAGAGAGCGAACACCAACTGGTAAATAAGAAAAGAGCTCATTAATTGCCAATAAAAAAAAAAATAGTAGTGCTAAGAACACTGCCTTGGGGAACACCTTGATATTGCGGGAATGGATCTGAATAAGTATGCTGAACACAAACTCTAAAAAAACGAGCTGATAGAAAATTCTTTTAAGAAATCACCAAGGTTACCATCAATACCACAAGAATGAACTGTGTGTAAAATATGGTAGCGCCAGGCTGTCATAAGCCTTCTCAAGGTCAAAGAACACTGCAACAACAGATTGCCGAGTGGCAAAGGCTGAACGGATATAAGTCTCTAGATTTAGGAGGGAAGTTAAGGTACCGCAAGCTTTTTGAAAACCAAACTGTGAAGAGGACAAAAGCTGCTTGGATTCCAGGAGCCACAAAAGACAATGATTTATCATACGCTCAAACACTTTGCAAAGACAGCTAGTAAGAGCAATGGGGCGATAATCTTGAGGGGCATGGCCTTGCTTTCCCAGTTTAAGAAATGGGAGAATGACAGCATTACGAAAAGAGGGAGGAAAAACAACTTTGTCCAGATATGATTATAAATAGCTAATAATAAGGCCAGGGCCTGGGGGGAAAGGTGACGGAGCACATTATGGTGTATGCCATCAGGACCCTCCTAAGTGTTCTTACAACGACGAAGGGCAGAGGACAATCCATGGAGCGTGAATTGAGCGTTATATGACTGACTAGACGACAGCTTGAAGACAACAGGCGTACATTCAGTAGCAGCTTCAATGGCACGGAATTCAGGTGAGAGATGAGAGCCACTCCTAACATTACTAAAATGAAGACCTAAGCCATTAGCAACTAGATGAACATCTGCAACTGACTCCCCATCCAAGTGGAGGACAGGGGAAGGCATGGGAAGATGTTTAACAGCTATTTTGCATATACATTTCCAAATGGAAGCAATGGGTGTATTGGCAGTAATGGTGGAAACGTATAATCTCCAGCTACGGCGTTTAGCCCATTCAACAATCTTACAAAGAAGAGCGTGGACCTTTTTAAACAGTAGAAATGCACTCTGTTCATCCGAGGTGTTGCGTTTGCGTAGGTACTCGTAACTCTTCCAACGTGCACGTTTAACATGGAAAGGCACAGTACAATTCGAATCCCACCAAGGCACACACTTCAAAGTAAAAGGACAGGACGACCTAGGAATCGCAGTCAAAGCTGCACTCAGAACTCACACAGTAAAATAAGTGAGCATATCTAAAACAGTAGAGAAGGAAGAAGGGGTTATAGCAGGAACAGTTAAAGAAGTAAATGACAGCCAGTCAGCTTTCGGAAAACTCCACCGAGGGGGTCTAATTACCGGACAATATGTAGTAAGAGTAAGTTTGATAGGAAAGTGATCACTATATACAACGTCCGAAAGAACAGACCAATGGAAATCTAAAGAGAAGGGGAGCACAAGGAGAGATCCAGACAGGAGAAAGTACGAGTTTTAGCATCAGAATGCATCGAAGTTCCTGTATTCAACAAGGATATATCATTATTTAAAATAAAAGCCTCAAGGTGGAGGCCACGCGAATTAGTAATGGCATCGCCCCATAATGCATGACGACTGTTAAAATCTCCCAATAAAATTGGGATGGGTAACTGGGATAATAAAAGAGTTAAGGCAAAGAAATCAATAGGCTGAGAGGGGGAGAAATAATAGAAACCACTGTAATCCAAAGTCTGAGAAAAACACAAATAAAATGACATGGAACAATGGCGTTAATGGACAGACATTCAAGAGGAACTGTATGGTGGACTAGGATAGCTGAAACAGAAAGACAAGAAACAATAGCCGGGTATAGGTACCAAAGGGGAAGACAATCGGGGTTCTTGTAAACAGACTAAGGACGGACAGTGAACTGAAAGATAGAGAAGGTCATTGTGATGGGCCGTAAAACTGCGTATGCTCCATTGTAAAATAGACATACTAAAACCTTAAAACACCAAATAAAAGTAAAACCTAACAGAAAAATTGAGTCTAGGAAAGATAAAAGGAAATTAATACTAAAGATAAAATATAATACACAGGAAGTAAAATATAAATACAAAGGAAGTAAAATATATTACTATCTATCTATCTATCTATTGCCAGACACCTTAATCCCTAAGGGGGTGGCCACAAACAAATCGCCTCCATGTTGCCCTCTCCCCCACCATTCCACTGCCCTGCTCCCAATTCACACCCACCTCTCTCATATATCTCTCCACTCCATCCCTCCATCTCATCCTTGGCCTTCCCCTCCCTCTCTCACCCTCCACTTCACTTACATACACTCTCCTCATTAGTCTCTCACTCTCCATCCTCTCCACATGGCCAAACCACCTCAGTGTGTTTCTCCTAATACGTCCTATCACATCCACATCCACACCACAACGTTCCTTCACTTCCTCATTTGTCAGTCTATCTCTCTATGTAACTCCACATGCTTCTCTCAAATAACTCATTTCCACTGCTCTCACTCTTGACTTGTGCCCCTCCAACAAGGTCCAAGCTTCACTTCCATACGTTAGAGATGGTATCACAATACTGTCATGTAATAACTTTTTCACTTCCATGCTCACTTCCCTGTTTCTTATCACCGCTTTCATGGAACCAGCAACCTTTCTTCCCTGCTGTACCCTTTCAAGCACCTCACTCTCCAAACTTCCATCCTTAAGTAAAATATAATACATAATAATAACGTATAATACCGAGTCATTACGATAGTACGAAGAGGGGCAGAAGGTGGAAGTGGTGGACAAGCAGGACGGCCACCATTGCCAAGAGGCATGGGGAGAGATAGAGGGGAAGGAGTATTGGAAAAAGTGGAAAAGGAGGGGGGCATAGAGGAGGAGGGGACAGAAGGTGAAGGAGGGAGAGCAGTAGGAGGGAGATCAGGCGGTACAGGATGAACTTCAACAGAGAGGGTACGGCATTGTCTACTGAATATGGTTTAGAAGTTAAAATGTAATCCATAATCTTGGGGATGGTTTCACTGTCATTACCAGAGGGTTTTGCTTCGACGCAGTAGAGTGTATCGAACGAGAAGGGCGGGTATTCGTCACGCGAACTTTACGAGCCGGTGAAGTAGGAGGATGGGCAAGAGAGATTTACAGTCCAATGTGATGGGTAGTCTGCGCTCACCACTAGAGGAGGATGGGGGTCGGACAGGACGTTGGGCCAGAGGCACCAAACGGCCAGTATGAGAAACAGAACTGGAGGAGTGAGAGGAGAGATGAGGTTGGGAATGGGGGAATGGACAAGGAGAGGGAACAGGTAAGGAAGGGGATGGAGAGAAGGTAGGGGTAAAGGAATCTAAAACAGAGAAAGAAATAGAGACAGGATCAAGAGGAGTCTGTCAGGGGAGGACTCAGGTAGAGGGGGGGTTAGGTAGAGAGGAGGGAGAGGTGGAAATAGAAGTACTAGGAGGAAGAGAAGAGGAGCCAACAGTCACAGGGGTAGGGACAGAGCGAGAGGTGGGACAACGAGAGGTGGGAGGAGAGGAAGAAGGGGCGGCAGATACAGAGATAGGTGCAGAAGGGGAAGGAGAACCAGTTCTGGTACTAGAAGTTACTATGGGAGGAGAACGAGCTACATGTGCATAGGTAACGTTAGGATGGTGATCGAGGCCGCGAACTCTGCAACGAGCCTCACGAAGGGAGAGGCCAGTTTTCCTGCCGATGCGGACACTTCTACTTCGAAGAGGTAGATGGGACATTGTTGGTAGGTGGCAGAATAGCTACTCTGACAGTTAGGGCAGCATCGGATGGTGGAAATGCATTCTGAGGTGGTATGACTGGCCAGTGTACAGCTGGCGCAGATTGCAGATGATTGGCCGTATTTGGCTGGATGGCCAAAGCGCCAACGAGATGTGCACTGGCGAGGAGATGGAATATACTCGCAAACTTGGAGAACAGTGCCTCCAATGATGACTGTGGGGGGCAGATCGCTAAAAGCAAAAACTATTTTTAAGATATTAGCAGGCTCTTGGCGTCGTCCACGAGGAGGACTTGTATAACAATGGACTGAACGTATTGGATGAAGCTGTTCTGAAAGGATTAGCTCAATGTCATTAGAGCAATCTGTGAAAGCTCTCTGGCCGAAGGACATCAAAGATGGTAAATGGACGGTGCCAGTGGCAGAATTGAGCTGGATGCCTAAGGACACGAAGATGGGTTGCCCTGCATTGCTGACCAGGGATGTCTCTTTCTCGGCTTGGGCAGCACTGTAAACGACAAGGAGGCGGGAACCATTCGGACCGGCCGAGAAGGTGACATCCCTGCGTACTTGTCAAAGTAGAGAGAGGTGGAGTGAGAGGTCGTTGGTCATCATGGACACTGCAAAATTTTGACCATGTCTGTGAACCGAAAATTGAGAAGGTGAGGGACGAGGCAGGTACATAGGAAGAAGGATGAGGTCGGGAGAGGGAGATAGAGACCATAGAAGGATTAGAGACAGGAGGTGGAGGAAGGTAAGGATGAAGTGTGACAATAGTAGAAGGGCTGACTGAAGTAGACAGAGCAGAAGCTGGAGGAGTGGAAGACACAGTAGGCGGGGAGGATGGGGTGTTTAATGTAACCAAATGTGTAGGGGAAGGGGAAGAAGTTAAGGCCACAGTCAAAGGGGAGTCCTGGGTCATCAACATAATCGGGTGAGAAGAAGTAATTGTATCCATATAATGTGAATTGGTAGACTTCACCACCCCACCCCCCACCCACCATGGAGCCCAACAAGGGGAGGCTGATGTTGTGTCCAACTCACCCAACAGCCCCAGGGATAGCGGGAGTGGTATACGCGGACACGGTTTGGTATGGAGAGGCAGCTATGGGCCAATGCAGTGCCCACCAAACAGGGCCTGCTTGACCCTAGCCAAGGTTGACTGAGCCAACACATGGCCAGCTGATTTGCCCGGCGGGTCTACACTGGGCTGCCCGTCTTATGCCAACCCACCTACTAAAGGAGCGTGTTGCCCACAGCAGGGAACTGCACCCTGCCCCATGGTGGACTCAGCTCTCAGATAGTGGAGCGCAAGCAATATATAGGTCGCCACGCACGGCAAACACGTGGGGAGGAAGCAGTCTCGCTCGAAATGACAAAGGGGCAGAGACTAGTATCAACACTAAAGGCCTCCACTATTTGGTAATGATAGGGGAAAAGGAAGGAAGAAGCAACAGGAAAAAGAGCATTGCAAAATAAGTTGAGGCAGTGACAGGGACCCAAGGAGAGGGGAGAGGGCAGAGTAGAGACCCCACCGTAGCTCCGCCACTCGTCAAGACCCAATTGACGTCTCTGAAGCCCCCCCACAACAACAGCGAGCAAGGAAACGGGGGGGATGCCTGGTTAAAGCCTGATTTCTTCTTCAAGCTTAGTCACATTTATCTATCTATCTATTGCCAGACACCTTAATACCATACAGGGTGGCCACAAATTGCCTCCATGTCGCCCTGTCCCCCGCCATTTCACTGCCCTGCTCCCAGCTCACACCTCCCTCCCTCAAATACTTCTCCACTCCATCCCTCCACCTCATCCTCGGCCTCCCCCTCCCTCTCTCCCCCTCCACCTCACTCACATACACTCTCCTTGTCAGTCTCTCACTCTCCATCCTCTCCACATGGCCACATTTATCATAACTATACATTAAACCCTCAAAGATCCGGACTAATTGGGGCTATAACCTGCCCGGATCTCAAAAAATCCGGATCTTCCAGAAATTATATAAATAACGATCTTACGCTTCACTTGGGAACTGGGACCTGCACTTCCACTTCCACTTCCACCTGCCTTGGCAGCAAAACCACGAAGCTTGGCTTTGTTTCTCTTTATATCGCTGATTGTTTGTTTTGCAAAACCATATTCCTCACTTAACCGAGACATTAGTACACCTTTTTCTTATTTTTCTAGTAATTCAAGTTTTTCACCTATGGTTAGCACCGTATGTTTGCTCTTTGGAGCCATGGTGGAAGAGTAAAGAAAGAAAACTGTGCTTTCACTCGGTCAATGTGTTCCCACGACTCACACTCGGTCAACTGCCTCAGCTCATTGTCCCCTCAAGGCCGCGTTCCCCCCCCCCCATTCACATGTGCGCACCTCACAAAAGGATACTGGAGGACCGATAAAATTTAAAACAGCATAAAATTAATAGGATAGTATAACAATGTGTACAAATATTTTTTTTGTATATTTTAATTAATAAATTGTGTATCTCGTAGCCTATGTTTTAAATTGAAAATCTGCCAAGAAATGGTCCGGATCTTCACAAAATCCAGATCTTTGAAGTCCGGATCTTTGAGGGTTTACTATATAATTGTTTTCACACCCGAAGGAACTGTCAGGTGCCAAGTGAATAAAAACTTTTTTTTTTTTTTCTGCACAGTTTTCCAGTCATGATATTTGAAATTTTTTCACTCCTGAACTGATACTGGAGAGAACCTATAATAAAACCATTTACCCCATTCATCACACTTGAATTTCTTCATTCCTTAATGAATTAAACAGTGTTGGATGACATCAACTGAGTCATCTGTTTACCACATTAAGCACACTAGAAACTCTTCCCTGCACAGTGATTTAATAGCTGTGTGGTGAGAAGAATGTGGATGAAGAGTTTGGGAGGAATCTGAGTGTGAAATGGAGGGAAAGAAATTGTTTTGGAAGGAGGTAAAGAAAGTAAGGCAGTGTGAAAGGGGAAATAGTAGGGGAGTGAAAGATAGGAATAACAGATTGTTGGTGAAGAAGAGAGAGAAATTGAGGAGATGGAAGGAGCACTTTGAGGATTTGTTGAATGCAGAGAGTGACAGCAGTGCGAGTACAAGTGGTTGGGGAATGGCTGGGAGAAGAAGAGATGAGAGGAGGGAGGAAGAGATCAGTAGGGCAGAAGTAATGGAAGCGATGAAGATTAAGTTGGGAAAGGCCCCAGGAACTGATGGAGTGTGTGGTGAAATGCTTAGGTATGGGGGTGAGATTGTTTTGGAGTGGATATGGAAGTTGTGTAGATTGGCTTGGGAAGAGGGAAGGGTTCCAGAGGACTGGAAATCAGGTATAATTGTTCCTCTATACAAAGGAAAAGGGGAGAGAGAAGTATGTGGTAACCATAGGGGTATTTGCCTTCTTAGTGTGACTGGTAAAATATACGGTAGAATACTCATTGACAGGGTTAGGCATATGACAGAGGAGCTAGTTGGAGAAGAACATGGGGGATTTAGAAAGGGAAAAGGGTGTGTAGATCAGATATTTGTTCTACGATGTTTAGTGGAGAAGTATCTAGAGAAGGGAAGGAAAGTGTATGCTGCCTTCATGGACTTGGAGAAAGCTTATGACAGAACAGATAGGCAAGGTATGTGGAAGGTATTAACCCCTTAACCGTAGGGCGTCACTTTTGTGATGCTTGGGAGCAAGGGATCATACCGCGGGGCGACACTTTTGTGATTCTGTGTTATTTTGAATTTGCCCAGGCTTTCAAGTGGTGGCTTGTATCATCTATCAGTAATGCCAATGTCCAACACTAGTCAGCACTCCTAATCTCATCTGTACTCCCATCCATTGTTGACAATTTAGCCATTTCTCCCCGTTCTTGACTCCCCTCCCTACCTGCCCTCCATTACCCTATCCTTTCGCCTGCTCAGCCGTGCTACGCTAAGTAAATCTTCCCTGGAATTTTTCACTGATTTCATCCATTGAAATAAGCCCTATGCCCTATTCTTATACCAAATAATATATACAAGAAAGAAATAAGGTAAGTGAGAGTGCCATACACCTAGAATTGGCTAATTATCACCTGACAACACCTCATGTGCACTCGTTCGCTAATTTTCGCTGTTTATTTCCCCTTGAAATAGGCCGTATAATCTATTTTCGTAACAAAAATATATATAAGAAAGGAAGGGAGAAGCCTAAGCGATATTTACATTCACCTGGAACTACCTAATTATTGCAGGCCACCACACTGTATTCTATGCTAAGTAAATCTTCCCTGGAATTTTCCACTGATTTCATCCATTGAAATAAGTCCTGTGCCCTATTCTTATACCAAATAATACATACAAAAAAGAAATAAGGTAAGTGATAGTGCCATACATCTGGAATTGGCTAATTATCACCTGACAACACCTCACATGCACTCGGTTCGCTAATTTTCGCTGTTTATTTCCCCTTGAAATATGCCATATAATCTACTCTTGTAATAAATATACATATAAGGAGGGAAGGGAGAAGCCTAAGTGATATTTACATTCACCTGGAACTACCTAATTTATTATGTATTGTCTTGGTTTCCTGCCAATCATTTCATTGCTATATATTAGCTGGTCTCACAGGGCTGAAGTTGGTAGTATTGCACTCACCCTAGCCAGGCAGCAGGAGGCCACTACTATCAGTTCACTGTCGTCTTTGAAGGTGGAAGTATGTCTGATTCGCTCCTGCTAACTTCCGCCACTTTTTAGCTCCATGCAAAGGGCCCTGTGACCTTTACCCCCTACTAAACCTTATGTGGAAAGAGGTAAGGGGCTGACAATTGAAAGAGAGTGACTACGATCTTTCTGTTGAGTAAAACAGTGCAAGTGGAATTGTAAATAATGTGTAAACAGCAAGTGAAAGCTATGAACGTAAATATACGTGAACAGTGGAAAATAGTTTTATAAGTTACTTCAAGTGACAGTGCATAACACTGTGTAAATAAAATAGAAATGTAAATAATGTAAATAAAATAGAGAACGTAAATAGAAATGTAAATGAGTAGTATTACAAGAATACGAGTATATATACTAGGAGTAATGAAAGTGAAAGTTTCACTCTAGCATGCATGAATACTATGAGTTATGAGAGTGAAGGTGAACTGACATTCACTCAATGCTAGTATACAGGACGAGAAAGTGAATGCTACGTATTTTACTGAAAGAAATTGAATCCCTACAGTGATAATAAACTACTATTACTGAAGGAAACTTATGGATAAAGACTGTAGATATATATATAAGTGTTATATAGTAATGGAAATATAAACTGTGGGTGTTTTTATGAATAACAGACAACACTAGCGGCGAACGATCGGAAGTGGGATGGTCATACGCCCTCGTAATTTTCATTGCTTTCAGTGTTTTTTTTTGGGGGGGGGAGTATGGATTCCAGACTATTTGAGAGTCATAGAATAGTGTTTCTAGTGATAATATCAGGCTGTGGTAATCATATTACGAGTTGTCGAGAAGTGTAAAGTGGAGACTTCATTACCCAACTTCAGAGGTCTCCACAAGTCCTACGGTACTCAATGAAGGCTCAACAAACACCCAAGGAGAAAGCTGAAGGTATGTGCCATAAGTATATGTGATTTTAATATTCTAGGACTAAATACTGATTTTTGGCAAATATTTTTAGGGAGTCTGTTGAAGCGCGAATATGCCTGCAGGAGCTGCAAGTCAAAGCAAAACAAGCCCGCAGTTTAAGGGTTAAGAATATATGGAGTGGATGGGAAATTGTTGAGTGCTGTGAAGAGTATGTACGAGGGAGCTAGGGCTACGGTGCGAGTGGATGGTGAGCTGAGTGAGTTCTTTGATCTCAATGTGGGACTGAAACAGGGTTGTGTAATGTCTCCATGGCTGTTTAATATATACATGGATGGGGTTGTAAAGGAGGTGCAGGGTAGGGCAGTGGATGTGGGGGTGGCTCTAATGAATGAGGGTGAGATTTGGAAGCTTCCGGTGTTGCTGTTTGCTGATGATACAGTATTGTTGAGTGAAGATGAATGGGAGTTGCAAGGTTTGGTGAATGAATTTGGGACAGTGTGTAGGAGGAGGAATCTGAAAGTTAATGTAAACAAAAGTAAAGTTATGGTGTTTGAGAGGAATGAAGTCACAGAGTGTGCAGTGAGGTTGGATGGTGAGGATATGGAGAATGTGAGTGCATTCAAGTATTTGGGTAGTGTGATGAGTAAGGATGGAACTTTGAGAGATGAAGTACATGAAAGGGTACAGCAGGGAAGGAAGGTTGTTGGTACACGGAAAGCAGTGATGAGAAATAGGGAGGTGAGTATGGAAGTTAACCCTCTCAGGCACGGTCATGTGATTTGCATGACGTGGCCTGCATTGTGAAAAGGCACAGTCACATGAATTGCGTGGTTTAAGCACCAAAATAATTGTCAGAAAAAAAACTTATAGGGCGATTTGCGTGATTTTTTTATGCGTCATAGCGCCGCCAATGCTCTCTCGAGGTAAGTCATTGGCAACGCTGTGTCGCTTCATCTACCTCAACCCGCTCCCTCCAACCTCAGTCATTGTCAAGCAGCCAGGCGGTGGGTGTGACAGCTCGCGGTTCCCTTTAAATCCTCCATTATTTTCCCCCTCTCGCCCGAAGCAAAGGCCCCTATAGACTCAGTGTGCTAATACATTGTATGTGAACATATAGTGACGTGATATTGTTGATGGAACATACATATATGTGTTGAAATGGAATAATGGCGGTTAGGAATCGTTGGCCCTTGGAGACAGATGCATGGTCAGTGTAGCAGGGTTTTGCCACTCCGCCCCCCCCGTAGGCCGTATGGCGTGAGTTGAAATACGTCAATAAACGAAGCCAAGGCCTAAATATATATTGTGTGAAAGTTACTGTGGATGGCATGGTGAAATTATGGAGCCAGCAAGTGTTACGGACGGCGTAGGGGCAACCCGGAAGTCAGGAGGGGAGAATTGTAGCGGTGTTTTATGGCTTGAATTATTGTGATTCTGATCGTGTAAATGCATATAAAATTGTATCAAATATACGTAAAACATGCTGTAAATGCGTATGGAATTATATGAAATATACGTAAAACATGCTGTAAATGCGTATGGAATTATATGAAATATACGTAAAACATGCTACGAGTTTCCGTGAACGAGTGTGGTGTGTGCCAAAAATAGCGTTGCCTCATACTCTCAGGGATAAAATGACGGTATAATGCAGTCACAAGCGGAATATTTGCCGAGGCTGTGGTTGATGCATTGTTTTAGTAATGTATTTGTGTCTGATATCGTGTGAAATGCACGTGAAATGTGCCGTATGTGCTCGTGAATGCATAAAAGTTAGGGTTAGCAATAGTTTAGCGTCAGGTGTGAAGAAGAAGGAATGGACGGCTACGAACACGTGATGTAATTGCGCAGGTACTGTACGTTGATGTGACCTGTAGTAATAACGTATGATTATTATACAATGTACGTGAAGTGTGCCGCGAGTGTTAGTGTACGTGCGTATCCTTGATTAGCGATAGTTCAGAGGAAGGTGAGCTGGCAAGGTATCAACAACTACGAACGCCGGAGGTAATTGCACAGGTAATGTACATTGATATGACCTTTAGTAATAACATGCTTATTATATAATGTACGTGAACTGTGCCGCGAGTGTTATAGTACTCTCGCAGCAAGAATTCTGTTCAGGGTGTGAGAGAATGGAAATTCCCCTAGTGCAACATTGTAATTTTGACCACCAATTGTAGGATTATCACTTTGTCTCCCTGTGAAATGTGCCGTATGTGCTCGTGAATGCATAAAAGTTAGGGTGTGTAACGCAGGTTAGCAATAGTTTAGTGTCAGGTGTGCAGGGGAAGGTATGGACGGCTACGAACATGTGATGTAATTGCACAGGTAATGTATGTTGATGTGACATGTAGTAATAATGTATGCTTATCATATAACGCACGTGAAGTGTGCAGCGAGTGTTAGTGTGCGTGCATATCCTTGATTAGCGATAGTTCAGAGACAGGTGAGCTAGGCCAGGTATTGACGCCTCTAAACGCCGGAGGTAATTGCACAGGTAATGTACGTTGATGTGACATGTAGTAATAACGTATGCTTATTATATAACGTACGTGAAGTGTGCAGCGAGTGTTAGTGTACGTGCGTATCCTTGATTAGCGATAGTTCAGAGACAGGTGAGCTAGGCCAGGTATCGACGCCTCCGAACGCCGGAGGTAATTGCACAGGTAATGTACGTTGATGTGACATGTAGTAATAACATGCTTATTATATAATGTACGTGAACTGTGCCGCGAGTGTTATAGTACTCTCACAGCAAGAATTCTGTTCAGGGTGTGAGAGAATGTGGAAATTCCCCAAGTGCGACATTCTAAATTTGACCACCAATTTTAGGATTATCACTTTGTCTCCCAGTTCACCACCATCCCACCTGCTTCTCTCTCTCTCTCTCTCTCTTTGTATATATACTGTATATATATATATATATATATTATATTACTGGAAGCGACTCACCAATTATCGGATTATGACTCTTCCTACCTACCCACATCCCACGTGTTTCTCTCTCTCTCTCTCTATCAATTCCTGGAAGCGACTCACCAATTATCGGATTATGACTCTTCCTACCTACCCACATCCCTCGTGTTTCTCTCTCTCTCTCTCTCTATTCCTGGAAGCGACTCACCAATTATCGGATTATGACCTTACCTACCCACATCCCACGTGTTTCTCTCTCTCTCTCTCTCTATTTATAATCCTAAAAAGTGACACTCGATGTACTATATAGCTTCCTTTACTATATACAGAATATATATTACACAATTTCAAATAGCACATAGATGGGAAATAAGAGAGAGAGAGGCATATAGTATGGTTGATTTTGCAGTATGTCTACAGGTGATTCACCACGTGGGCCACAGCCTGAACGGACTTCTTGCCGGGAAAGGATTATAGTGTACGTGCGTATCGTTGATTAGCGATAGTTCAGAGAGAGGTGAACTTGGCAAGGTATTATGTACGTGAAGTGTGCAGCGAGTGTTAGTGTACGTGCGTATCCTTGATTAGCGAAAGTTTAGAGGAACGTGTGCTTGGAAAGGTAAGGACACCAAGGAATCACGGACGTCAGTGGACAGGTACTGTTCCTTGCAACGCCGGGCAACGACGGACGTCAGTGGACAGGTACTGTACCTTGCAACTCCGGGCAACGACGGACGTCAGTGGACAGGTACTGTACCTTGCAACGCCGGGCAACGACGGACGTCAGTGGACAGGTACTGTACCTTGCAACGCCGGGCAATCAAGGACGTCAGTGGACAGGTACTGTACCTTGCAACGCCGGGCAACGACGGACGTCAGTGGACAGGTACTGTACCTTGCAACGCCGGGCAACGACGGACGTCAGTGGACAGGTACTGTACCTTGCAATGCCGGGCAATCAAGGACGTCAGTGGACAGGTACTGTACCTTGCAACGCCGGGCAATCAAGGACGTCAGTGGACAGGTACTGTACCTTGCAACGCCGGGCAATCAAGGATGCAGTGGACAGGTACTGTACCTTGCAACGCCGGGCAACGACGGACGTCAGGGGACAGGTACTGTACCTTGCAACGCCGGGCAACGACGGACGTCGGTGGACAGGTACTGTACCTTGCAACGCCGGGCAACGACGGACGTCGGTCCGTCGTTGGACAGGTAATGTACCTTGCAATGCCGGGCAATCAAGGACGTCAGTGGACAGGTACTGTACCTTGCAACGCCGGGCAACGATGGAAGTCAGTGGACAGATACTGTACCTTGCAACGCTGGGCAACCAAGGACGTCGTTGGACAAGGTACTGTACCTTGCAAAGACAATTCTTCACACATATATTTTCTGCATACAATGCTTGTGATATGTCCCACGAGTGTTCGTGGCAAATATTGTACCATGTGTTGGGTGAATTTTGGGGGAAGTTGGGAAAATATTTATATATATATAATTTTTGTGGAAGTTGCGAAAATATGTGTATATATATATATATATATATATATATATATATATATATATGTATATATATATATATATATATATATATATATATATATATATATATATATATATATATATATATATATATATATATATATATATATATATATATATATATATATATGTATATATATATATATATATATATATATATATATATATATATTTATATATATATATATATATATATATATATATATATATAGAGAGAGAGAGAGAGAGAGAGAGAGAGAGAGAGGCTATAGAGAGAGAGAGAGAGGCTATAGAGAGAGAGAGAGAGAGAGAGAGAGAGAGAGAGAGGCTATAGAGAGAGAGAGAGAGAGAGAGAGATGGGGGGAGTGTTATTCATGGGTGGGATGAAAGTGAGGTGAAGGCGGGCATACTGTAGGAAGTAAAAAAATATATATATATATACTCTCTCTCTCTCTCTCTCTCTCTCTCTCTCTCTCTATATATATATATATATATATATATATATATATATATATATATATATATATATTGTTACGGAACAGAGAAAGATAATGTACACTTTAAGTGAGAATACTAATAATCACTACTGTCCCGTAAAGGTCCAGGTTCAAAACAAAAGAGTTAGGTAAAATTACAAGTTAAAGTTTAATGCTCAAACTAACAACAAAACATTCAGGACTCATAAGGATAATGTAATGGCAAAAAACAGGTTAAATATATAGTTAACTGCAATAGCCTCTATTAACACGAAATGAGCATGAGTAAATTTATCTAAGTCAGCCCTGTTAAAATGAGATACCAGATAATACTCAGTGAATGTCAGATATATTATTACAGATACAAAATATTATTAATGATGATGGACATAAAGATCCCTACATGAATTACAAAAACCTCACTAGGCCTAAGAATTAACCTTATGCTACACAGTACAAGAAAAAATGCAATAACAGTTATACTCAAATTACACAGCTGCTAGATGGTTGGAGACTTCCTGAGCACTCACAACAATAACTGTATAGGGGAGGACAGAGATGTGAACGAAATGAGGAGCAGATCTAAGTGGCAATGATGCAGAGACTGAGCTTATTATATAGGGGCCGGCAGAGCTTGATACAACTTGTAAGAAGGACGCGCAAATGAAGCCATGGGGACAAAGAGCTGAAAATCCCGCACTGAACAACAGAAAGGACGACTTACTCTACCATAACGGTAGAAGGGGGGGACTGAGGCAGAACACGCTCGTGATCAAACATGCAGCATACTGTGCGTTAAAATTACACAAAGGATGATGAAATCATAGGCTATGTAACACCTCCCCACAAAGAAAAAGAAATTTACAAAGGAAATTTCTTATTACTCTAAAACAATCTGTCTAAAGTCTAGATAAGCAATCTGCAATAACATTTTCTTTCCCCTTAACATGTTGTATGTCTAATGAATACTCCTGAAGAAGTAGACTCCATCTTGTCAATCTCTGATTTTTATCTTTAAACTTACTAAGGAATTTCAGTGGGTTATGATCGGTATAAATGACTATGGGGTCAAAACCAGAACACAAATAAAATGAAAAATGCTGTAAACCCAAAATCAAGGCCAAAAGCTCTTTCTCAATAGTTGAGTAGTTCTTTTGAGGTGGAGTGAACTTCTTACTATAATAAGATACAGGGTGTTCAATACCCTGATCATCCTCTTGCAGCAAAACAGCCCCAGCTCCTGTATCACTTGCATCAACAGCCATCTTAAAAGGCTGAGCAAAATTTGGAGTAGCGAGCACTGGCTGACTTAATAGGATAGCTTTAAAAGTTTGTTGAAAGAGGATTCACAGTTATCGGTCCATACAAATTCAACTCCCTTTTTCAGTAGGTCTATAAGTGGTGATACAAGAATAGAAAAGTTAAGAACAAATCTCCTGTAATAACCTACCATTCCCAAAAATCTTTGTAGCTCTTTCCTACTTTTAGGTCTGGGAAGATCACTTATAACCTGAACCTTAGCTGCTGGTGGTGCAACATGTCCATCACCAATTACATACCCAAGGTACTGAACCTTAGCTTGACCAAACTCACACTTTGATAAATTAGCTACAAGATTAGCCTGAACTAAACGGTCAAGAAATTTACTGACATGGCATAGGTGATCTTTCCAGTTGTCACTGAAGATTAATACATCATCAATATAAACAACACACCCTGCCAAACCCTCTGTTACAACATTCATGAGCTTCTGAAATGTGGCTGGTGCATTCTTCATACCATATGGCATTACCGAACATGCAAAAGTCTTTCCTAGTGTTACAAAACATGAGATCTCCCTAGCACGTTCAGTCATAGGTACTTGCCAGTATCTATCTATCTATTGCCAGACACCTCAATCCCGTTTGGGGTGGCCACAAACAAATTGCCTCCAAGTCGCCCTGTCCCCCGCCATTTCACTGCCCTGCTCCCAACTCACACCCCCCTCCCTCACATACCTCTCAACCCCATCCCTCCATCTCATCCTCGGCCTCCCCCTCCCTCTTCCCCCCCTCCACCTCACTCACATACACTCTCTTCGTCAGTCTTTCGCCCTCCATCCTCTCCACATGGCCAAACCACCTCAGTGTGTTCCTCATAACGCTTCCTATCACATCCACATCCACACCACAACGCTCCTTTATATCCTCATTCGTCAGCCTGTCTCTCCACGTGACTCCACAGGCTCCTCTTAAATAACTCATTTCCACTGCTCTCACTCTTGACTTGTGTCCTTCCAACAATGTCCAAGCTTCACTTCCGTACGTTAGAGTTGGTATCACAATACTGTCATGTAGTAACTTTTTCACTTCCATGCTCACTTCCCTGTTTCTTATTGCTGCTTTCAAGGAACCAGCAACCTTTCTTCCCTGCTGTACCCTTTCAAGCACTTCACCCTCCAAACCTCCAACCTTACTCATCACACTACCCAAATACATAAACGTACTCACATTTTCCAATTCCTCACCATCTAACCCCGCTGTACATTCACTAACTTCACCTCTCTCAAAGACCATCACTTTACTCTTCCCTACATTCACCTTTAGGTTCCGTTTCTTACACACTCTCTCAAACTCATCCACCAAGCCTTGCAGCTCCCCTTCGTCTTCACTCAACAACACAGTATCATCTGCAAACAACAGTACAGGGAGTTTCCAAACACTATCCTCTCTCACCAGGGCCACTCCAACATCCACTACCCTACCTTGTACCTCTTTTATTACCCCATCCATGTACAGATTGAACAACCATGGAGACATGACACATCCCTGTTTCAAACCAACTTTCAAAGAGAAAAATTCACTTAGTTCACCATCCACACGCACTGCAGCCTTCGCACCATCGTACATACTCTTCACAGCATTCAACAACTTCCCATCTACTCCATATATTCTTAACACTTTCCACAATCCTTGTCTATCCACCCTGTCATATGCTTTCTCCAAATCCATGAAAGCCGCATACAACTTCTTTCCCTTCTCTAGAAACTTTTCCACTAAAGATCTAAGAATGAATATCTGATCTACACAACCTCTTCCCTTCCTAAAGCCTCCCCGTTCTTCTCCAACTAATTTCTCTGTTCTTTCTCTAACTCTGTCTATAAGTATCCTACCATACACTTTTCCTATTATACTAAGAAGACAAATGCCCCTATTATTACCACACACTTCTTTTTCCCCTTTTCCTTTGTACAAGGGAATAATTATACCTGACTTCCAATCCTCCGGGACTCTACCTTCCTCCCAGGCCAATCTGCACATCTTCCACATCCATTCTACTACTATCTCTCCCCCATGCTTCAGCATTTCACCACACACTCCATCAATTCCTGGGGCTTTCCCCGATTTAACTTTCTTCATTGCTTCCACAACTTCTATCTTACTGATTTCTTCCTGTCTTCTCACCTCCCTCCTTCTCCCAGCCATTCCCCAGCCACTTATACTTGCATTACTTCCATCCTCTACGTTCAACAATTCCTTAAAGTGTTTTCTCCATCTGCTCACTTTTTCTTCCTTCTCCACTAGTAATATACCATTTTTATCTTTCACTCCCCTGCTAACTTCACTTCCACCCTGTCTTACTCTTTTCACTTCTCTCCAGAACATTTTCTTACAGTCCCTCCACTTTACACTCAAATTCCTTCCAAATTCCTCATCCACTCTCTTCTTACTCTCTCTTACTAATCTTTTCACCTCTTTCTTCCTTTCCACATATAACTCTCTCTTCCGCCTCTCAACTTCTTCCACGCCCCTATTTCTCACCCATTCATTGTATGCTTTCTTCTTTTGTGCCACAGCCTGTTTCACCTCTTCAGTGCACCACGCTGTTCCTTGTACCCCCCTCCGCCTTCTCTTCCTTCCACACACCACATCACATGCTGCACATATTTCTTCTGTAAATATCTTACACACACCTTCCACGTCTCCCATCTGCTCCAATTCATATTTGCCCAATCGTTCCTCCACTTCTCTCTTATACTCTGCCTTTTTCTCATCCTCTTGTAACCTTTCCACTCTCCTTGCAACTACTCCTTCCTCTCGTCTTTCCCTTCTTCTATTCCAGTATCCCTTTAACAAATCAAACTTACTTATGTACCTAGCCTTTCCGATCTTGTCTATGCAATCTTCCACGCGAGGGAGAGGGTAAGTGTCTGTTTTGGTTATCTGATTAACACGTCTGTAGTCGATGCAAAGCCGCTGTGACCCACCTGGCTTAGGGACTAGAGTGACAGGAGAACTCCACTCGCTCTGACAGGGCTCAATCATCTTGTGGTCCAACAGGTAGCCAAGCTCCTTCTGGATGAGAGGAACTTTCACTGGGTTCACACGGTAAGGAGGCAGTTTAATTGGCTTTGCGTCTCCAACATCGACATCATGCATCAACACAGTGGTTCTTCCTGGAGTGGCACGGAACACTTGCGGGTACTCCTGCAGTAATGCCGAAAACTCCTGCCTTTCCTCGGGAGGTAGATGAGAAAGCTTAGTCTGGAGATCATTCATGATATCAGGATTCTTCACCAAACTATCACTCAGGCTCATACTGCATGGGAGAGCTTCACTTGCAGACTCGGGTGGAACAGCTACAGTGCAGACTGGATTATTTTCGTCCCGCCTGTGATATAACTTTAGCATGTTGATGTGACATAGTTGCTTGCTCTTTCTACGATCTGGTGTGGCGATGACATAGTTGACATCACTGAGTTTCTTCTCCACGAAATAAGGACCACTAAACTTGGCTTGAAGAGGTTGCCCATGAACCGGTAGCAGAATCAAAACCTGATCTCCTGGCTGAAAGTGGCGTAACCTGGACTTCTTATCATACCAAGTCTTTATTTTCTCCTGAGCAGCTCTAAATTCTCTCTCGCCAGCTGTAAAGCAGTGGACAGCCGTTCTTTGAACTTCATCACATACTCCAGCAGGTTGACGTCTTCTTCCTCCAACAGCCAGCATTCCTTGAGTAGCTTAAGGGGTCCTCTTACTTCATGGCCAAACAGTAGTTCAAAAGGTGAGAAGCCCAGTGATTCATTTGGAGATTCTCTTGCAGCAAATACAACGAATGGAAGACCTTTATCCCAGTCTTTCTGATGTTCCAAACAGTATTTCTTGAGCATCGATTTGAGTGTTTGATGATATCTCTCCAACGCTCCTTGGGTCTGGGGATGGTAAGCTGAATACGTGACCTGGGTGATGCCCAACTCTTTCAGAGACTGCTTGAAAACATTTGACATGAAATTACTTCCTCGGTCTGACTGTACCTCCTTGGGCAGACCAAACTTTGTGAAGAACCCTAGCATTTCCTTAACCACGTTCTTTGCTGAGATATTTCTAAGTGGAATGGCTTCAGGATAACGAGTAGCCATATCAATCAGGGTCAACACATAAGAAAATCCTGAAGAAGTCTTAGGAAGAGGGCCCACAATATCCACCAACACACGGGTGAAAGGCGCCTCAAAAGGAGGAATGGGAACTAGAGGTGCAACCTTTTCGGTCTGATTACACTTCCCCACAACTTGACAGGTGTGACAAGACTTACAATACCAGTAAACATCCCTGAAGATACCTGGCCAGTAGAAGTGTTTCAAAATGCGTGCCACAGTCTTCCTCACTCCAAGGTGTCCTGCCAAACTGGAATCATGAGACACTCTAATGATATCCTGCCTACAAACACGAGGGATGACAACTTGATGTACAACCTCCCATTCACAGTCGGCTGATGCTGTTGGGGGTCTCCACTTCCTCATAAGTACTCCTGACTTTACATAATAACAAGTAGAAGCACCGGCTGACTTTCTTCACTGTAAGCAGAGTCAGCTAGACCTTTCAACTCAGGGTCAGCAACCTGCAACTCAACCAACTCTTGACGAGACAAATTATCAACACTACGGGGTACTGCCTCATCTGGTGAGTGGTCCAAATTAGCAAGAAAAGTGTCAGCTAGGATAACATCATCATCATCATCATTATCCTCTAAATCACCAGTAACTTTAGACTTAGCCCTAGTGACAGCACATGCAGGGAACACATCAGGGACATCACAATCCTGGGATGCAGCCACTGGCTCACTAGACAACTGAGGAGCTGGACACACTTGACTTCCACCAATATCATTTCCAAGTAAGAAAGTTACACCTGACATTGGGAGTGTCTCAACCAACCCAACCATAACGGAACCATTAACAAAACCAGACTCTAAATTCACTCTGCACAGAGGGACAGAGAAGTAATTATTCCCTACACCTTGTAAGATTACAGTTTCATCAAAGGAATTAACATTAAAGCCTAGAACACTGGTCAGCATAAGGGATTGGCAAGCACCTGTGTCACGATATATTTTAAATGATTTCCTGTCATTACTGTCCAGAGGACTGACAAAACCTTCAGACAGGAAATTAGCACATGAACTCTTGAGAGTGTCACCCACGTTACTGCTCAAAAGAGGAGCTCCATCATGAGAATTTAAGTTACCCCTCAAAGCAGGTTCAGTTAACTCAGTTAAAGAATTCTGGGAACTCTCAAGAGTGGACACTAGACCAACTGACTGAATATTTAAAGACTCCTTTTTGTTCACATCACGCTGTCTCCTGAAACATTTCTCCGTAGTATGACCAAGCTTACTACAATAAGTACATTTACTTTTCTGAAATCTAGAGGTGAAGCTGGTATTTACTTCCTGAGAAACATCATCTTTATTCTCTTTCCTGTTACCTGTACTCTGAGTAGAGGCAACGTACTTACTCTCAGCTTTCCCTTTTTCTTTAGAATATCTCTTGTGAGTGAGAACATATTCATCAGCTAAAACTGCAGCATCAGACAAATTATCTATTCTTCTCTCATCAAGATATAGGCTTACATCTTTATAAATACACCTTTTGAAGTCCTCCAGCAAAATCATCTTCTTAAATTTACCAAAATCAGAATCCACATTCTTAGAATTTAACCACTGCTCTAATAGATCTTCTTTGATTTTTGCATACTCAACATGGGATTGTTTATCTTGCTTATAAGTTGTCCTAAATTTTACTCTATAGGCTTCAGGAACAAGCTCATAGGCCTTAAGAATCAAGCTCTTAACTACATCATAATTATCAGATTGATCCTGAGGCAAAGATGCATAAGTTACTTGAGCTTTACCGGTGAGAACAGTTTGAAGGAGTACTGGCCAATACTCCTTGGGCCAACTAAAACCTGTAGCTACCCTCTCAAACAACTGAAAATACTTTGTTAAATCAGATTCATTAAAAGGAGGGACAAGTTTAACATTTTTAGCCACATCAAAATCATCAGAGCTAGATGATCCAGTTCCACCTTGTTTCATGCGATACTCATGGTCTGCCTGAATCCTGGCAAGTTCAATTTGTGCCTGAGCCTGTACCTGTGCCTCTTGAATACAAGCATTTGCCTCATTAACACGAGCCTCCTGCAGGGCTAGCTGTAACTTAGCTAATTCAATCTGCGTTTGCTCATTTGGAGGAGTTACATTAAACAAGCTTTCATTAATCATATCAACAATTTGATCTTTAGAATGATGAGAGCGAACAGCAATTCCAAATTGTTGAGCAACAAGCTTAAGTTCATTCTTTGTTCTGTTTTCTACATCACACACTGTTTGCACATTTGACAAAAAATCTTTGGCTTCATCAAGTGTAGTAATAGTAGACATCATGAATAAGTAACAGTCACAAAATATCAAGCAATATCCTTATGATAATATCCTGAATATCCTGATGAGAGGTCGCCAAATTTATGTTACGGAACAGAGAAAGATAATGTACACTTTAAGTGAGAATACTAATAATCACTACTGTCCCGTAAAGGTCCAGGTTCAAAACAAAAGAGTTAGGTAAAATTACAAGTTAAAGTTTAATGCTCAAACTAACAACAAAACATTCAGGACTCATAAGGATAATGTAATGGCAAAAAACAGGTTAAATATATGGTTAACTGCAATAGCCTCTATTAACACGAAATGAGCATGAGTAAATTTATCTAAGTCAGCCCTGTTAAAATGAGATACCAGATAATACTCAGTGAATGCCAGATATATTATTACAGATACAAAATATTATTAATGACGATGGACATAAAGATCCCTACATGGATTACAAAAACCTCACTAGGCCTAAGAATTAACCTTATGCTACACAGTACAAGAAAAAATGCAATAACAGTTATACTCAAATTACACAGCTGCTAGATGGTTGGAGACTTCCTGAGCACTCACAACAATAACTGTATAGGGGAGGACAGAGATGTGAACGAAATGAGGAGCAGATCTAAGTGGCAATGATGCAGAGACTGAGCTTATTATATAGGGGCCGGCAGAGCTTGATACAACTTGTAAGAAGGACGCGCAAATGAAGCCATGGGGACAAAGAGCTGAAAATCCCACACTGAACAACAGAAAGGACGACTTACTCTACTATAATGGTAGAAGGGGGGGACTGAGACAGAACACGCTCGTGATCAAACATGCAGCATACTGTGCGTTAAAATTACACAAAGGATGATGAAATCATAGGCTATGTAACAATATGTAGGCTATAGAGAGAGAGAGAGAGAGAGAGAGAGGGGGGGGAGTGTTATTCATGGGTGGGATGAAAGTGAGGTGAAGGCGGGCACAGGAAGTAAAAATATATATATATATATATATATATATATATATATATATATATATACTCTCTCTCTCTCTCTTTCTTTCTCTCTCTTTCTTTCTCTCTCTCTCTCTCTATATATATATATGTAGGCTATAGAGAGAGAGAGAGAGAGGGGGGGGAGTGTTATTCATGGGTGGGATGAAAGTGAGGGGAAGGCGGGCATAGGAAGTAAAAAATATATATATATATATATATATATATATATATATATATATATATATATATATATACTCTCTCTCTCTCTCTTTCTCTCTATATATATAATATATAGGCCTCTCTCTCTCTCTCTATATATATATATATGTAGGCTATAGAGAGAGAGAGAGACAGAGGGGGGGGGGAGAGTGTTATTCATGGGTGGGATGAAAGTGAGGGGAAGGTGGGCATAGGAAGTAAAAATATATATATATATATATATATATATATATATATATATATATATATATATACTCTCTCTCTCTCTCTCTCTCTCTCTTTATATATATATATGTAGGCTATAGAGAGAGAGAGAAAGAGAGAGAGAGAGGGGGGGGAGTGTTATTCATGGGTGGGATGAAAGTGAGGGGGAAGGCGGGCATAGGAAGTAAAAAATATATCTATCTATACAGTCTCTCTCTCTCTCTCTCTCTCTCTATATAATATATAGGCCTCTCTCTCTCTCTCTCTCTCTCTCTCTATATATATGTAGGCCTATATATAGATATATATATATATATATATATATATATATATGTGTGTGTGTGTGTGTGTGTGTGTGTGTGTGTGTGTGTGTGTTTTTGGAGTATATCGTAGTTGGTGGGAACCTTAGGAGAAGGAGGGCCGAAAACCTAGAAAGAAAAAAAAATTATAGTAAAGAAGGAAAATAGATATATATATAGGCCTACAAATATAGATATGTATGTATAAATATATATATATATATATATATATATATATATATATATATATATATATATATATATATATATATAGGCCTATTTTTATATACTTTTATATATATATATATATATATATATATAGGCCTATTTTTATATACTTATATATATATATATATATATATATAAATAATATTTTCTTGAAGTATATCGTAGTTGGGGGTAACCTTAGGAGAAGGAGGGCCGAGAACATTGGAAATATATATATATATATATATATATATACTGTATATATATATATATATATTTTGTATGGCACAGACCCACGGACGACAATGAACAGTTATGAGAGCATGGAAAAACACTGAACAGGTATCGTTCATGTGAAATGTTCGTATATGGTGCAGCGATTGGTCCTTTGGAAACATATAACATCACCTGTGTAGTGATACTTGTAGTGGAAGGTGTTGCGTGAGGGTGGATAATATCTCTTGTTTTACAGCACAGAACCTAAAAAGACATTGTACTTATTGTGAAAAAAAAACTGCCAAGGATCAACATCACAGCATGGACAGGAAGGGACTCTCATCCGAGGAGTGGCAGAAGGTCCTGTTCGAGGAGGAGACGACAAGCGAGGAGGATGAGGAGATTAGCGGTGCTTCAAGTGAGGAGGACTGGGTTGAGATAGAGGAGCACACCCCTCAGGCATCTGGACCACCACGCCTGCCAACACGGGAGCAGACACCAACACCACCGGTGTCCGAAGTTTCAAACCAGCCGTTGTCCCCACTTCAAGAACAGGCATCGTCTCCTCTGGGACCTCTCGGACCAAGAGCGATCGCTGTCTCTCCTCCTCTTGCCTCCAGTTAACCCTTGGCCGGCCCGACGTCCCCGGCAGGGCCGAGTTTTGTGACACTGGCACCTGCACGCCGTGCAATTTCTGCACTGGAACTGGTGCAGGATGCGACTGTGTCATCCTCCCCTGGCCGGGCCGCAAGAGGAGACACCATCACCGCCCCCGACGAGGAGACAGTGTCATTGTCCTCGTCATCATCACCACCTTCACCACGAGGACGCTGCGGTCCTCAGCGTGGCCATGGAGGCCGGCCAAGGGGTCGCCGAGGAGGCATGAGGGTGTTGGAACCCCGACCCACTGCGACCCGTGCGAGAGGTGTTGATGCACGTGACGAGGGGTGGAGCAGTGGCCCATTCACGCCAGCAAAATGGGCCCTTTACCAGATCCCCGGGGATGAGGGTGGATGCGCCAAGAACTCCTCTGCAGTTTTTCCAGCTTTTCTTCACCAGGGAGTTGTTGACGTACTTCACCCGCGAGACCAACAACTACGCAGCATTCGTGGGGACTGGTTTGGACTCATGGTTGATCTGCAGTGAAGAGATGATGGCCAAGTTCCTGGGGATTTACTTCTTCATGGGGGTAATGTCACTGCCGACCATCAGGCATTACTGGCATCGTTCCCGCCTCCACAACTACCCCCTTTTTTCGCAAGTGATGAGTGGAAGGCGTTTCAGGGCCATCCTGAAACACTTCCATGCTTTCAACTCACTTGCCATTCCCAGGGACAATCAAGACCGGCTCATCAGGGTTTGCACGGTACTCGAGTACCTCCTTCAGCGGTTCCAAAACACCTACCAACCCAAGGAACATCTCAGCCTGGATGAGGGATCATTGGCTTGGAAGAGGAGGCTCAGCTTCCGCGTCTACAACCCAATGAAGCCTGCCAAGTATTCCATCAAGTTTTACATCCTGGCTGAGGCTTCTTCGGGCTACATCTGGAACTTTGAGGTGTATACGGGGCAGAAGAGGACCTTGGAGCAGACAGTACGGAGCCTCGTAGAGCCGCTGAGGGATCAGGGATACAAAGTTTACATGGACAATTATTACAACTCTGTATCCCTGTGCAAACTCCTCTTCAGTGCAGGAATCTACATGTGTGGGACCCTACGCCTGGCTAGAGGAGAACCTAAGCAGCTGCAGGACATCGCAAGGAACAAGAATCTACTGGAGCCGGGCATCACAGCGATGCACAAAGATAATGTGATGGTGCTGCTGTGGAAGGACAAGTTTATCGTCAACATGATCTCCACCTTCCACAGCGCAGACACCATCCCAAAGCGGGTTCGAGGGAAGACCAGGGCACGTGACGGGACGACCAGCTACGTCCAGAAGACCGTGGACAAGCCCATCGTGGTGGATGACTACAATCGCCATATGGGCGGGGTAGACCACTTTGACCAAACGGTCCAATATTACCCACTGCAACGCCGGACCGTCAAGTGGACCAAGAAGGTAACCTTCTACCTCATCCAGATGGCGATTTTCAACACCTTCGCCCTCTACAAGAAGAGCTCACGGAGGCCAGTCACTCTGCTACAGTTCGTCGAAGAGATCGTCGACAAGCTCCTATTCTTCGACGAAGCAGAGTGGCCTCCGTCAGGGCACGTCATCCACCATGCCCCTGATCTTCCAGCCCGATGGCCAGCAAGACTCCCAGCACCTGATGCAGCACCACCACAGCTGCCAACACCACTGGCTCCTGCACCACCAAGAGGGGACCCGGACCAGCCCGGAGCACCACCTGCAGAAGGAGTCCCAGCACAGGAGCCACCACCACCATCACTTCAGCAACCAGCACAGGAGCCATCACCACCATCACTTCAGCAACCAGCACAGGAGCCACCACCACCATCACTTCAGCTGTCATAAAGACTTTGTAGTTACTTGTAGAGAAGTATATTTTAGACTTGTGGTCGAGCGGCTTTTATATCTTGTAGTAGCTTCCCCACCAAATGTCATGTAGTGACAGGAGAGGTAAAGAATAGTATGGGACTATTTTTATTTGTCTTGGAAATATTAAACAGGTCTCTCACACGGAACGAGTATAAGTCCCGGGTAGCTACCTCCCTGTCTCGCTATCTCTCTCTCTCTCTCTGTTCTAAGACTAATCTCCGTCTCGACCTCTCTCTAGGGTCGCTTGTCTCCTTCTAAACTCTCTTTCCTAAAATCTGGTGTAGCAGGGGTGTGTCACGTGTGTTCCTCATGGATGGAAAGCTTAAGGAGCCTGTGTGTGAGTATGTGTGTATATGTGTGTGCATGGTTACCAGATCTTTGTTCACGAGAGGACTGCTGACAGCTAACTGCATCATCTCCTTACTGGCCGCTGTCGTCAGCTTTCCTCAATGTTAAGAGTGTGTAAGCATGTTTAGCACTGCTCGATTCTCGCAGACACAATACCTTCTCATCATCTGACTCCCTGCTTCTATCTGTCTCTCTATCTATCTATTTATCTATCTATCTATTATGTAGTTCTACATACTGCTCGGTCGCGCGAAAATGGCGTACCATCGACATTTAATAGTCATAACATATTAATACATACTACATACACATTATAATGAACTTATAAGCTAATTAAGTGAAATACATAATATTGTAAAAGTAACATAATTGTATGAATATTGTATACATATAATATTCATAGTAAATAGTGATTATTCAGTAATAATACACTTAAACAAGTTGTATACATATTTGAATAAATGCAATGGTTGTTGTATAACACTTGTAAGACGTGCATGTACAACAGACGTACGCATATAATTGTGCAATGGTAATACTGCTAGGTTATACATTACATATTTGAGTTATCACTTTAGTAATGTCTAATATTTCACCTAACTTGTATGATGATACTGGTAATACAGAATTGTGTTATAATTGTATGACTTACAATATTGTACTAACATTGTGGTACTACATAATTGTAACATTTTATGAATTGTTACAAAATATTGTGTTAATGCATAATTGTGTTGGCCTTACAATTGTAGTTACATTTGTTAATGCAACTATTACATAAGTGTCTTGGCCTTATAATTGTAGTTAAAGTTACATAAAAGTTACATCTTGTTAATGCAAATGTTAATTGGCAAAGTGTAACATAATGCAATCGTTTGTCATTACATAATTGTTACATATTGTTTGTAGTTACATAATTGTAGTTAAAGTTACATAAAAGTTACATCTTGTTAATGCAACTGTTTTGTCGTTACATAATTGTTACACATCGTTTGTAGGTACATAATTGTAGTTAAAGTTACATAAAAGTTACATCTTGTTAATGCAACTGTTACATTAATTGGTACATATTGTTTGTAGTTACTTAATTGTAACAAGTGTAACATAATGTAATCGTTTGTCGTTACATAATTGTTACATATCGTTTGTAGTTACATTATTGTAATATGGAGTAACATAATTGTAATAACTGCAGTCCTAACATATGCTGCAGTCGATGATAGTGATGATGTGTCATGCCACTTGTTTGTGGAGACACAATTTGCTTTTTTGTTTGTAGTTTATGTGGTATTTTGGCATATGTAGTAACACTTACACCTATTTTCATTTGTTTGTTATGTGATCTTACTTTATTTCTCTTTTTTCTTTCTTACTTTTTCTTTCTTTCTTTCTTCCTTTCATTTTTTTTTTTTTTTTTTTTTTGTATGTATTGATTTTCTATAGTTTGTTTCTCTTTGCTTGTGTACAATTTTTCCATGTTGTTCATGGTTGCATAATTACTGGCTAATTTCCTTGGGATACTTATTTAAAGTTTAGTTTATATTGCACAGATACTATAAAATGATATTATATAGTCCCATATTTTGTTATTTTATATAAAAAATATATACACTATATACAGTATTAACTATACACACTGATTTGTTGTTCACCTGTACCTATCGTGGGTAATATATGTGTCAGCACTGTGTGGAAATCATTGTCTTCACGATTGTGTTGAAGATGTTCACTCTTGCTAACAGCATTTGTGTTGGCCATTTTTTTTTTTTTTTTTTCGTAAGTTAATTTATCTGTTTCCACTAGGTAGCTTTAATTAATAAATGTTTAATGCAGTTCTTTTAATTGCTCACTGAGTAACTGGGATGGTATATTTTCTTTATTACTTTGTAGATGTAATAATGTATAGTTGTATGTATGAAACACGTATTTTATGTAGGTATAAATGGTAACACTCGTTGGCAGTAAATAAATGTTATAATAAATGAATGAATATATACAGTGTAGAATATTTATTGTTGGTGCAAGTATTTAATGATTGAATTATGAAGATAATTGAAGTAGGTATGTGTATTTAAGCTGTAACTATACAACACGTTTTATATGTTTGTGCAGAAGTTTATTGTCTATCACTGTGTATTGTATGAATGAAGTAACTATTTAACTCACTAATTTTTACCGTGGTGGAAATGGTGTGAATGGTGTTGCACGTGGTGATAGCGTTGTCCTTCGCGGGTTGATTGGCGTGTTGTCGTCTCAGCACATGGTGACGTCGGCTTCCCACACTGGTAGCTGTGGTGAGTGAATGAGTAGCGATGAGTAACTTGAGTGAAGACGAGTGAGTAAGATGAGTTGTGAGTCGTGTCTCACTCTTCGTTTGTTTGTTCCGTTTTTCTATGTCGATGATTTCTCGGTCCTTTTCTCTAGTGATTTACTCGTTGTGGGATGAAGACTGCCGCTACTTGTAGGTGCGTGTAGAAGATTATACAGACGACGTAGAGTTGTTAATTGTAGTTGATTGTAGATGGCTGTAGTTCGCTGATTCGTCGTAGACTTGTAGACTATTTGCACTGTAGGCTGTATTTTGTAGGATTCAATGTAGAACTGAAGCTAATCTTGTAGTCTCGGTTGCTTTTGTAGAAATTTGCTTTTAATTCGGAGACGATGTCCGCAGATTTGCTGGTTTGTCGTTAAGCTACTTGCAAGGCGTCATGTGATCTCTTGATCTCTGCATCAGCATGATGATCTGGGAGACGGAGGGGGCTTGATGGAGAGAAGTGTCAGGCGCTGATTTTGTTGTTGGTTAAGAGAGATATTCTTGTTTTCAATCTTGATACTTTGTAGGAATTTAATGTTGATTCGTAGACGAGGTTCGTATACATTCGCTGCTACCAAATGTCATAAAGACTTTGTAGTTACTTGTAGAGAAGTATATTTTAGACTTGTGGTCGAGCGGCTTTTATATCTTGTAGTAGCTTCCCCACCAAATGTCATGTAGTGACAGGAGAGGTAAAGAATAGTATGGGACTATTTTTATTTGTCTTGGAAATATTAAACAGGTCTCTCACACGGAACGAGTATAAGTCCCGGGTAGCTACCTCCCTGTCTCGCTATCTCTCTCTCTCTGTTCTAAGGCTAATCTCCGTCTCGACCTCTCTCTAGGGTCGCTTGTCTCCTTCTAAACTCTCTTTCCTAAAATCTGGTGTAGCAGGGGTGTGTCACGTGTGTTCCTCATGGATGGAAAGCTTAAGGAGCCTGTGTGTGAGTATGTGTGTATATGTGTGTGCAAGGTTACCAGATCTTTGTTCACGAGAGGACTGCTGACAGCTAACTGCATCATCTCCTTACTGGCCGCTGTCGTCAGCTTTCCTCAGTGTTAAGAGTGTGTAAGCATGTTTAGCACTGCTCGATTCTCGCAGACACAACACCTTCTCATCATCTGACTCCCTGCTTCTATCTGTCTCTCTATCTATCTATTTATCTATCTATCTATTATGTAGTTCTACACAGCAACCAGCACAGGAGCCACCACCACCATCACTTCAGCAACCAGCACAGGAGCCATCACCACCATCACTTCAGCAACCAGCACAGGTGGAGAGGGAGCCATCACCACTTCCTGGTCCGTCGGGAGAACCTGCTGTCGCTGACATGCCCGGGCCTGCAGCTGCACCTCCAGGACAACAGGACCAGGGACACCCAGGACTCCAGCCCAGCAAGTGACGTCGCTTTGTGGACCACAGACTGCGGCTGGACAACACACTGGGGCACCAGCGGGAGAGGATCCCTAACAAGAGGAGGCTGCGGTGCACCCTGTGTTCCCTGGGCAAGATGAGGAGGGACACAAGTCACATGTGTCCTGTTTGTGATGTGCCACTTTGTGTAGGGGATTGCTTTGAACAGTTCCATACCGAGCAAAGTATTTCCTAGTGGAGTGTACACACACACAGACACACACTCACACACACACACACACACACCAACACACACACACACACACACACACACCAACACACACACACTTACACACACACACACTCACACACACACACCAACACACACACACAACACACACACACACACACACACACACACACACACACACACCAACACACACACACTTACACACACACACACACCAACACACACACACTTACACACACACACACACACACACATCAACACACACACTTACACACTCACACACACACACACACATGCACACAAACACACACACACTAACACACACACTAATGCACACACTAACACACACACTCACACACACACACACACACACACTAACATACACACTCACACACACACTCACAGACACTCACACACACACTAACACACACACTCACACATGCACTCACACACACACTAACACACACACTCAGACTACATAACTCCTCATCTTCAAATCCCTGGTCAAAGTGGATCAACACCCCTGGAGGAAGTGAGTTCTGCAAATTTTGTTGATATATATGATAATCTATTACCATTACCTCTCCAATTTTCAGACAAATAATTTTCAGACAAATAACCATTTTCTCCTACAGATTACACATATGAAAGAAAGTAAATCTCCACAGCAGTAACAATAGAAGAGTTATGTTTATGTGTAGTAGGTTATAACAATAGGAAAACATCCATGGAAGATGTAATAGTATGTACAGATAGGGGGAAAAAAATTGGTAGCATAGTCTTCAGGCAAGTGTGCAAGGAAATTACAGTGTGTGTAAAAGTTGGTAGCGATCGGAAGAGTAACCTCACTTTGTCGGCCAATTACTCGAAAACTATTAGATTTATCGATTTCCTGTTACAACCATCATCAATACCACTAAGGTCTACGTATGATCAATACCCGAATGTAAGCTTTTGGTAGCGTTTTTTTGGGGAAAAGGCGAGGGAAATGTTTTTTTCACTCGCAGTTGTTATCAGTGACAAGCGCTCGGAGTAATCACCTCACTTTGTCGGCCAATTACTCGAAAACTATTAGACATCGATTTTCTGTAACAACCATGATCTATACCACTAAATTCTACGTATGATCAATACCAAAACGTAAGCATTATGTTACGTGTTGTGCGAGAAAAGGCAGTGGAAATGAGTGTCTCTTCCCGGCAGTTACCATTGAAAAATGCTTGTAGTAATACTCTCTGTTTGTCGGCCAATTACTCGAAAACTATTGGACGTATCGATTTCATGTTTGAACCATGATGAAGAGCAGTAAATTCTACATATGTACCATACATAACTATGTAATATTTCTGATAAGAATTCATTGTTACGTAGACGGGAACATTGCGTACGCCGTGCGCGCATCACGAGTCAATCACGCAAGGAGTGCCTAGTACTTTTTTTCGATTTACTCGAGAACTATGAGGCGTATGGGGTTCTTCTTTGAGATGGGGAAAGCTGGTGAATTTGGGCATATTACTATGTAATAAAAACATAAGGTGCCTGGGAAAACTTAGCTATCAGAGGTCAGTGAATTTTTTCCGAAAATGGCTTTCAGTTTTTGGCCATTTTCTCAAAAAGTATACATCGTATCTCAACCGGATTTGTTTCGTTAGAAAGCTGATGAAATTCTCTATAAAAACTTATTAGATCATTTTCCTGTATGATGGAAAATATTCAAACGGCGATGTTGGGAAGTGAAAACAGTTTACTCGACCATGCTCCCAGGGCTAATAACTTTTTTTGCTGGTGTTTTCCTGTGTTTTGGTCCTGTTTATCAGATAGAACAAACATCAATGCCTACCTTGAGAAAGGTTTCATGGGAATACATGGATTTTTGGGTGGCGAAAATAAGGCAAGAATGTGTTTCATTCGCTCAAATTTGATGCGCGCGGGCTCCCCGGCCGGGTGGCTTCGTCGTATAAAATTGTTGAGCCAGAAAACTTACTGAAACTTATCGTGCGCGAGAGGGTTAAGAAGTCACTGCATGATAGTATTGTCATTCCTACCCTGACGTATGGAAGTGAGGCATGGACCTTGCAAGAGGGGAACAAGTCAAGAGTGAGAGCAGTGGAAATGACTTACTTGAGAGGAGCATGTGGAGTGACGTGGAGGGACAGGTTGATAAATGAAGAAGTGAAGGAATGTTGTAGGGTGATTGTGGATGTGGTTGAGAAGATTAGAAGAAATACACTGAGGTGGTTTGGACATGTGAAGAGAATGGAGAATGAAAGACTGACTAAGAGGGTGTATGTAGGTGAGGTGGGGGGAGGAAGAGGGCAGGGTAGACCAAGGACGAGGTGAAGGGATGGAGTTGAGAGGTACGTGAGGGAGGGGGGGGGATGAGTTGGGGGAAGGGTAGTCAAATGGTGGGTGACAGAGTGACTTGGAGGCGTTTTGCCTGCGGCCACCCTTTGCGGGATTAAGGCGTCGGGCTATAGATACATAGATAGATAGTTGTGAGACTGCTTCTCTGACCAAACTGTTTACCACATTTATCACACTTGAAATTCTTCCCTTATGAATAAAATGATAGGTGCCTGGTGAGATCACTCTTCCATGCAAATAGTTTACAACAATCAATCAATCAATCATTTCCTGTGGCACCCTCGGGGATGCATACAGCCGTATTCTTAAACATTTCCTTCCCTTGTAGAGGCATGGGAAGGAAATCTTTAGCCGAATTGGTATTCTTAAAAAAATCCTTCCCTTCCTGGGCTGCGCGAAGGGAAAGATTTTTCCTCTGGGCAGCAGAAATTATTGGAACTTGAAGGAATTCCTTGACCCTTCTCTTCAAAAATTCCTTCATAAATTTTGTGCTTTCTGTTGTGGTTCATTGTCTTATATATATTTAAAATGTTGACAGAAGTTACTGTATAATTTTATTGATGCAGTTTACAATGCTATACTAATGTTTAAGCACTATTTGTGTCTCTTTAAAAGTGTTACACATGTCGGCTGAGACAATAAGCCAGACATAAACAGAGCAGACGACGTACTACCTTCGATATTCATCCAGTCTTTTATGATCTGACACTAACAAATCTCATACATTATGGCCAGGGTCAAACGAGGATTCATTTCAAGAAACATTTTGGTTGTTAATTTGCCTGAAAAAGGAAAATCTGCCGTCAAGGTCACACGTGTGGTTCGGCTCATGTCTTCCTGCTGGAAAAAAACAAGTGAGCACCGCCATGCGAGTACACGAGACGGACGTTAACAAGTGATTCTTACACTTACTAATAAGAACATTAAGCGTAATAATATTCCTCGAATATAATTTATCAAAATATTGTCTTGAGGAGTGAACACGCTGCAGTGTTGGCCAGAATGGCATTTATGGCTGAATACAAACCAACAGTATACTGTAGATGTGGTGGCGACCTCCCACGTCTCAAATGTGTTGTGCTTTCATTATCCAGCACGAGATATGCGTGTTCTGATGTATTAGTTTATAAATTTAACGCTCCATCATACCAAATAGCAGCAGGATGGGCCATTTTAGTTTAACAGGGCTACCAACCTGAACATTTTTCCTTCCCTTCCAAGGAAATCTTTACACATACTGAAGGGAAAGAAAAATCCTTTGAAGGGAAGGAAAAGTTTAGGGAAGGAATTATTTTTAAGAATATGGCCGATAGGGCCTCGATGAACTCACACCACCACATCCTATCTTGTGCTAACTCCTCAAGATCTCCCCAACACTCATCTCCAGCTTCCCGTCTCATTGTCCTCACCCACGTCTCTTTTGGCCTTCCTCTACCTCTCCTACCAAGTGCCACCCACCCTGGTGTACCTCATACTATTCCCTGTCTCCTATACACATGTCCTAGCCACTTCCATTGTGAAAACCTAACATATTCATCGACCGGCTGCACTCCCATTATTTCTCTGATTCTACTATTTGGTATCCTTTCCCACCACTTAACTCCTAATATTCTTCTAAGTGCTTTTTTTTTCAAACACCAAGAATTTATTTTCCATAGTCACTGTGCTGTACCAAGACTCGTGTCCATAAATTAAGATACTCCTAACCATTACCTTATAAAGTTTGATTTTTGTATGCACAGAAAAATTGTTATTATTCCAAATATTTTTAAGCATTCCCATTGCCTGATTAGCCTTCTTTAACCTTTCCTCGCATTCAAAGTTCAAAGAACCATCCTTGGCTAAATAAGTACCTAAATATTTAAACCTATCAACTTGCTTTACAACCATACCTCCAATTACACATTCCTGCACGTTTTCCATATTCATATTGATTATTTCAGTTTTTCCACAATTAATAACCAAACCCACCTTGCAACCTTCACTCACCAAACAGTCCAACACTCTCTGCATCTCTCTGGCCCATCACAAATCAAAACTATATCATCTGCATAATCTAAATCCAAAAGTTTCCTGTTCTCTCCCCAAAGTATACCTGCACCGGTTTCTGTTCCAACGCGTTTCATAATGTAATCAATGACCAATATAAATAGTAAAGGCGATAGAACACCACCTTGAATTACTCTGGACTTGACTTCAAACGAATCACTCAGACAACCATCAACCATCACTTTACAAAATGTGTCCTCATGCATGTTCATAATGACCCTCACAAACTCCTCTGGTATTCCATAATGTCTCATGATCTTCCCCATAGTCTCTCTCGAAACACTATCAAAAGCCTTTTCAAAATCAACAAAACAAAGACTTAACGGTACTCTCATTTCATTAACTTGCTGCATCAAATGCCTAACTATAAATATCTGATCATTGCAACCATGTCCCTTTCTAAAACCAGCCTGTTCATCCCTCAGAATACCCTCAACCACCAGCTCCAACCTATTTAACAACACTCTACTGAAAACTTTCAAAGCTATCGGTGACATAGAGATTCCCCTCCAATTACCACATTCACTCAGGTCTCCCTTCTTCGGAACTTTAACAATTACACCATTCTTCCAAACTGATGGTTGTAACCCCGTCACCCATATCTTATTGAATAGCTTGGTCAAGATCATTATTAATCTATCCCCCTCCACTTTAAACATTTCCGGAAATAAACCATCCTCCCCTGGTGCCTTATTCTTTAACTGTTTTACTGCTTTCTCCACTTCTGCAAGCCTCAACTCTCCTGTTTCTATATTTAAATCTTCCTGAGCAGACGGTATATCCTCTTCTGGTGGTATTGGTCTATTAAGAACTGTCTCAAAATGCTCTTTCCATCTATTTTTAATATCTCCATCTTTGGTCAATAAATTTCCTTCCCTGTCTCTAACTGGTATTTCCTTGCATTTACCTGCATTACCACTCAGTTCTCTAATCGATTCATATGCTATTCTTTGACTCTGTCAAAGAACAACAACAATCATCACACTTGAAAATTCTTCACTCGTGAATGAATTAATATGTGACAGGTGAGATTAGCCTTCTGTGCAAATAGTTTACCACATTCATCACACTTGAAATTCTTCACTCCTGAATGAATTAATAGGTGCTGAGTGAGATTACTCTTGTCCGCAAATAGTTTACTACATTCATCACACTCGAACTTCTTCACTCCTGAATGAATTAATAGGTGCTGAGTGAGACTATTCTTGTCTGCAAATCGTTTACCACATTCATCACACTTAAAATTCTTCACTCCTGAATGAATTAATAGGTGCCGAGTGAGAATATTCTTATGTGCAAATAGTTTACCACATTCATCACACTTGAACTTCTTCACTCCTGAATGAATTAATAGGTGCTGAGTAAGACTACCCTTCCGTGCAAATCGATTACCACATTCATCACACTTGAACTTCTTCACTCCTGAATGAATTAATAGGTGCTGAGTGAGACTACTCTTGTCTGCAAATCGTTTACCACATTCATCACACTTAAAATTCTTCACTCCTGAATGAATTAATAGGTGCTGAGTGAGAATATTCTTATGTGCAAATAGTTTACCACATTCATCACACTTGAAATTCTTCACTCCTGAATGAATTAATAGGTGTCTGGTGAGACTATTCTTATATGCAAATAGTTTACCACATTCATCACACTTGAACTTCACTCCTGAATGAATTAATATGTGACGGGTGAGCTTAGCCTTCTGTGGAAATAGTTTACCACATTCATCACACTTGAAATTCTTCACTCCTGAATGAATTAATAGGTGTCTGGTGAGATTTTCCTTCTGTGTAAATCGTTTACCACATTTATCACACTTGAAATTCTTCACTCCTGAATGAATTAATAGGTGCTGAGTGAGATTACGCTTGTCTGCAAATAGTTTACCACATTCATCACACTCGAACTTCTTCATTCCTGAATGAATCAATAGGTGCTGAGTGAGACTACTCTTGTGTGCAAATCGTTTACCACATTCATCACACTTAAAATTCTTCACTCCTGAATGAACTAATAGGTGCCGAGTGAGAATATTCTTATGTGCAAATAGTTTACCACATTCATCACACTTGAACTTCTTCACTCCTGAATGAATTAATAGGTGCTGAGTAAGACTACCCTTCCGTGCAAATCGATTACCACATTCATCACACTTGAACTTCTTCACTCCTGAATGAATTAATAGGTGCTGAGTGAGACTACTCTTGTCTGCAAATCGTTTACCACATTCATCACACTTAAAATTCTTCACTCCTGAATGAATTAATAGGTGCTGAGTGAGAATATTCTTATGTGCAAATAGTTTACCACATTCGTCACACTTGAACTTCTTCACTCCTGAATGAATTAATAGGTGCTGAGTAAGACTACCCTTCCGTGCAAATAATTTACCACATTCGTCACACTTGAACTTCTTCACTCCTGAATGAATTAATATGTGACGGGTGAGATCACTCTTCTGTGCAAATAGTTTACCACATTCATCACACTTGAAATTCTTCACTCCTGAATGAATTAATAGGTGCTGAGTAAGACCACACTTCCGTGCAAATCGATTACCACATTCATCACACGCAAAATTCTTCACTCCTGAATGAACAACTGCATGTTGGTTAAGACTTTTCTTTAAAGGAAATGTTTTATCACACTCCAAACATCTGAACTGCTTAACTTCAGCTGAGGACACTGCATCCACGACAGTCTCATTGTCACTGAGGAACATTTTGTCACTCATCTCACAATCTAACTTTACATCTGTTTCTTCGTTTACAAGTTCCATTATTTTGTCATCCACCTCACACTCTGACTTTACATCTAGTTCTTCCTTTACCACCTCCATTATTTTGTCACACACCTCACACTCTAACTTTACATCTGTTTCTTCCTTTACCACCTCCATTATTCTGTTACGCACTTCACACTGTAACTTTAGACCTGGTTCTTCCTTTACCACCTCTGTTATTCTTTTACGCACTTCACACTGTAACTTTAGACCTGGTTCTTCCTTTACCACTTCCATTATTTTGTCATCCACCTCACACTCTAACTTTACGTCTAGTTCTTCCTTTACCACCTCCGTTATTCTGTTACGCACTTCACACAGTAACTTTAGACCTGGTTCTTCCTTTACCACTTCCATTATTTTGTCATCCACCTCACACTCTGACTTTACATCTAGTTCTTCCTTTACCACCTCCGTTATTCTGTTACGCACTTCACACTGTAACTTTAGACCTGGTTCTTCCTTTACCACTTCCATTATTTTGTCATTCACCTCATACTCAAATTTACATCTGGTTCATCTTTTGCCACCTACACTATTTTGTCACCCACCTCAGACTCTATATATCTTTACATCTGGTTCTTCCTTTATCATCCTGTCATAAGATTCCCCCAAACTCTCTTAATTCCTGCCATAAACTAGTCTCCACTGAACAATACTGCTGATACAAAGGTCATTATTACTGAACAATAACTGCTTCTGCACTTGCAAGTAGTATGTAACCATATTTTCAAATAAATAGTTCACTGCTGAATTTTAAGCTATTAATGCAGTCTAAAATACCACTGGGTTCCTTATTTTACCAGTTCTTATCCAGTGTCTATGCAGCGGTTGTACAGCAGTAAATGCAAAGGATATCACAACAGCTAAATGATCCTGGATCAACTCCTACCACTCATCCAGTGATTCATATTCTTACAATGAAAGACATTATGAACAGAGAGTATATGCTACATATATTTGGAAGAGGTACCTCATGTAGGATGTACAGTACTGTACTGAGACAACACGTGCCTATATATCCGTCAACTCGTTACCGTGTATATATTACTCAGGTGGCTCTCTGATGACCACACTTCTTAGATCTGCTTTGCAGAGTCAGTTTCAGCTGTGGACCTGCAACAAGAGCTGCCATTAGACAAGAATCTCTATGAATTTAAAAACACTGCCCAGTGAGCCCTCATTTTGCATGCATCTAGTCCAAAAAAATTAATTTGCTTTCAGCAGGTATGCTTAGTAGTGAAATTTGAAGAAAGAGCGAGGTCATTAATGTAATGGACTGGTTATATGAGTGGGAAAGTGAGGCTGGTATAGCAAAGTAAGTGGCAGCAGAAGTGTTAGGCATGGCAGGTAATTTAGAAACAAGGGTGGTCAAGGATGAGACAAAGCTATGATGATAGTGATGACTTTCAGGTAGTTAAGGGATGATGCAAAATTAAGAAACAATGACAGGAGAGTGTCTATCTATTGATCTAGAAAAGGGAAAATGTTCCCCCGAGCTAGACCTCACTAGATCATATAGCCTTGCTAGGTAAAAAGAGGGTGCTACCCCTCCCGGCATGGCAGCTACCGGGCGTGGTTCGAACAAACGACCCCTGGTCCCAAGTTCAACACTCTACCACTGAGCCACCCTACCCCCTATATCTATCTAGAGCCATACCATAAACCCATAAGGGGTGGCCGTTTGTCTCCGAGTTAGTGGTTTTACTAGTCCAGCGGATAAGGCAAACAATCGTTCACTTTCTCAGGAAAACACCAAATTTTGCACAGTTGTAGAAGGGACCCAGACAATCATTTTCTGAGATGGACCTCCAGATCTTGGGCCCCTGATGGTCATCATCTTGGATTTCAAAATGGCTGCCTTTCAACCCATATTTTCTTCAATTACTCCAATAATATGACAGACAAAAACATAATTCCAATGGCTAACCCAGGTTTTTAGGGTCTGGCACTTGAATAGAATGATTTTTCTGACCCGGTAAAGGTCGGCCATCTTGGATTTCAAGATGGTCGCCTTAGAACCCCATTTTCTTCAATAACTCCAATACTATGATAAATAGAAACAATTCCAATGACTAACCCTTTGTTTTCAGGGTCTGGCAATCCAATGGAATCACTGTCCGATGTAGAAGGTCGGCCATCTTGGAATTCAAGGTGGCTACCTGTTGAAGCCCATTTCCGTTATAACTCTGATACAATGGCAAACATCTATTGCATGTCTTTTTGATGAAATTCAGATATTAAAACAATCTCCATCACAGTCACATAATGACGTACACAGCAAGTTAGCCTTGTAGTACTTGCAGTTCCCTTTGCAAGCAGTTTTACAGTGGCAACTGATTAATTCTGAGCAGGTGTTCTGGACAACAGGCAACTCTGTCCATACAGGGTGCCAAGTACTGTTGAGTTTCTACCAACCCCAGACAGATGGTGATGGGAGCTCTGGTTGGGAAACTAAAGCTTGGCCCCAAACATGTCCAGCCTGGTACTACGCTCTTACGGTATGTTCCTCAAGAGCATCAGCTGTGGGAGGAATGTGTTCAATTGTCCTTGCCCTCTTCGGGAATAAGAACCTGTGCACGTCATTCACAGACTTCAAGTCCATTGTCCTGTCATACACCACTGCCATGAACCATTCTAGTTTGTGGAATTCACTGTAGACAGATGCAGGTTTGGTGGACAGAGCATGAAAACTGGCTGTGATGTCAGGAAAGACCTCCCATGCCTTCCAGACTGTCATCTTACCTTTGTTGGCAAAGAATGACACTATCACAACCCGTGACGACAAGAAAAAAGGCCAATGCCTCTGCTTTCCTGCGCCCAAGAGCTGATAAAGCCGGTACGCTGCAACCGCTACCTCTTTCCGCTTCCAATCCACCCAGCCATCCCACTCAACTCTCCTGCCCAAAGACCTCTTTCTGCTTCCAATCCACCCAGCGATCCCACTCAACTCTCCTGGGCAAAGACCCCAACACCTGCAGATCCAACTAGAGTACTTTAGCACCATAAATCACTGTACACATACATGAACATATGTTTGTAACCTTTTTGTAGATATTATATACTATGTAAATATAGTATGTAAGTAGTTGTAAGTAGGATCCAAGTAGGGCATCAATGCTTGCTCAGTGTTATGTCTACGAGGTATGAGTCACAACTTCCATAGTCGCACCGCCTCTCTCTCTCTCTAGCCGGTGGTAACCGGCGATCAGTAGCTGTCCAAACAGGTCTGGGGTTGGACGTGCAATTGTCCACCATCGCTGTATATTGATTCAAGATGGTGTTTAATATACTGTCAGAAAACTACTACAAGACTTTGCCTTTACCTGCAAGTGACGTAAAGGGGGCCATCGACAGCTTTAACATTTGGTGGAAAGCGAGTGGGATAATAGTGAATTACGTCTTCTGTGGGCCAGTTTTGCTGCGTCTTTCTTCCCATGCTACTGTCTGCTGTTCTTCCCACGATGACACACAGCCTATCTCCGCCCTAGCCTCCAGCCCTGTTTGCAGTCTCGGTGTGGAATCGTTCTGGCAGTTTTAATGTAATTTTGGGAATTTCCTTCACATCAACGCCCCACCTATCACCACGCCACCACAACCAGTGAACCACGCAAAGCTCCTGCTCCCATCAACCTACAACCTGCCTTTGCCTGCCTGCCTGTGTTCCTGTCCAGCCTGCTGTAACGGTTAGTTTCAGCCCCCACAAACTCCACCCCAGACCCCACTCCAGGAAGCAGCCCCCAACCGCCGCCCGACGCCATTACGTCATCGTTTTCACCACCCACCACACACACCGACGTCACCCAGGGAGCGTGGCCAGTCACACCGAGCTACGTCACAGTCTCGTGCTCCTATCAGCTTCTCGTTCTGCCCAATGAAGAGCCGCACCCAGTGACGTCACGGACACTTTCACCCAATCACGAGGAGACGAGAGCCTCACTTTTCTCCAGCCTTCGGACAGACCACATCTCACTACAAAGTATTTCTTACCTGCATTTTCATGCAATTCCCCATTCCATCACATTGATTAATCCCTTTCTACAGAGAAGCCAAGCTGTCTCTATTGATTGTGATATTTTCACCATTTACTCTCATCCATTCATTGCATTTTTGTCCCTCATTTTTCATTCAGTCAGAATTTTTCGTTCACTCACTCCTACTTCATCCCATTTTCTCCCACTCATACTCAGCTGTAAATAACGCATTCATTTTCACTCATATTCATTGTATATAAATCATTTCTTCACAGATTACAAATATTTCTATTTATTTTTTCTCATTTATTCATCCATTTGTTCATTTAGTTTTATTTGCTTACTTCCTACTCTGTTAATGTCCTTTTTTAAAAAGGTAGATCTCTCACCTATTGAAACTGACAGTAACACAGATAATGCTGTATGTAATGATAATGTAAAACTTCGCAGTGGCAGATCTTATACCAAACCAACCGTAAGTTGCCTATCTGTTTCTACTAAACCTGTTACTCCTACCCTAAATCCAGATATATTAACTCCAGATACTCTATCATCTTCTCCAACTGATTCTCCTGAAACCACTCAGTTTTCTCCACAGTCTTCATCCCTCCCTACAACTAAACATACACACACCACTACCGCTACGACACTTCCTTCCCACACACCGTCTCAGTTCACTACCGTGCCTACTTCCTCACCTTCGTGGTCTCACCCTCTTCTTACGATGGCGACTCAGAACCCTCCACCTCCACAATCCATATATTTAGATGATGTGAACAGACCCAAATTTACAGAAGATAGTACTGTTTCGATTTACGATTTCCTCAGAGAGGTCGAAAACGACCTTCATAATCGCCAAATTGTAAATGAACCCTTGAAAATTTCTTATCTTCTCAGTCGACTTCACCATGGCAGATCATTAATAGGAGCCGCTATTCGTGCGGGGCACTTCGAAGATTGTCAAACGTTTGACACGTTTAGCCAACGGTTTATTCAATACTGTTGCCAACATTCCAATTCTGCATCCCTTATAGGATTAACTAATCTCCCCAAGCAAATGCAGGAAGACATGAAGGTACATCCCCAACATGCAAAAGTAATTGAGGCAGCCGCTACTATGAGGGCGACGAGTTCAGAGTTGCGCCAATTATTCCGTGGTACTCAATGGGTAACAGAACACAACGGGGAGATCATGATTACATTAAATAATTTTGCAGACTTGTTCGGTTACTTTAGATTTCTCAGTTGGCTTTCGGACTCCCAAAAACAAATTGCACTACAAGTTGGCTTTAAACCAGGAGACAAAATAATGGATGTCAGTAAAACAATTGTAGAGAGGTCAGGAACAGACTTCACTCGCCAGGTCGATTCTTACAGTTCACCCTCTCCCTCTGCAGGTGGTACTGCGATAGTACTACACACCAGCATCACTTCATCTGATTCCTCTCATTCACGGCCAACTACAAGAACCAAACCTAATAATCGGTCTCACTCACAATATCGTTCACCTTCTAGCGGTCGTGACAATGCAACTCTGCGACGAAGCAAACAATTCTCAATTCCGTGCTGGCACTGCAGTAATGTAGGTCATAGAAAGTCTAGCTGTGCATACAAAGAAAGACGTTTTCGCTCACGGGAATGCCCGTGCACACCTTCGTGGTCCTGACGGCTAACTTGCAAGTACCATAAGAATAGCACAACTCACTCCACGGACGAGTGCCGTTACCTTAACCCCGGGGTGTCACTTTCGTGATGCTTGGGCACAATGGATCATACCGCAGGGCGTCACTTTTGTGATTCTGTGTTATTTTGAATTCACCCGGGCTTACAAGTGGTGGCTTGTATCATCTATCATTACTGCCAATGTCCAACACTAGTCAGCACTCCAAATCTCATCTGTACTCCCATCCATTGTTGACAATTTAGCCATTTATCACCGTTCCTGACTCCCCTCCCTACCTGCCCTCCATTACCCTGTCCTCTCACCTCCCCGGCCGCGCTGCGCTAAAGCAAATTTCCCCTGGAATTATCCACTGATTTCATCCATTGAAATAAGCCCTATGCCCTATTCTTATACAAAATAATATATACAAGAAAGAAATAAGGTAAGTGATAGTGCTATACACCTTGATTTGGCTAATTATCACCTGACAACACCTCACGTGCACTCGTTCGCTAATTTCCCATGGAAATTTCCCCTTTGAAATATGCTGTATAATCTATTCTCGTAAAAAAAATTTATATATTTGAAAGGAAGGGAGAAGCCAAAGTGACATTTACATTCACCTGGAACTACCTACTTTTTTCTGTATTTTTGAGATTTCCTAGTAATCATTTTTTAGCATGTACTGCTACTGTCCACCAATAGTCCGCACTCCTAATCTCATCTGTACTCCCATCCATTGTTGACAATTTAGCCATTTTCCCCAGTTCTTGACTCCCCTCCCTACCTTCCCTCCAGTACCCTCTCACCCCTCCCTACCTGCCCTCCATTACCCTGTCCTCTCACCTCCCACGCCGCGCTGTGCTAAGCAAATTTCCCCCGGATTTTTCCACAGATTTCATCCATTGAAATAAGCCCTATGCCCTATACTTATACAAAATAATATATACCAAAAAAAAAATAAGGTAAGTGATAGTGGTATACACCAGGAATTGGCTAATTATCACCTAACAACACCTCACATGCATTCATTCGCTAAATTCCCACAGTAATTTCCCCTTTGAATTATGCCTTGTAATCTATTTCTGTAATAAAAATATATATCAGAAAGGAAGGGAGAAGCCTAAGTGACATTTACATTCACCTGGAACTACCTATTTCTTTGTGTATTGCCCCACCCCGTAAAAAGAACTAACTAAAAAAGCAAATAAAGCGCCTCGGACCCGGACGGACCATACGTTGACGACTAAGGAACGGACAAAGGACATTCTGAGGCTAGGAACGTGGAATGTGAGAGGAGTGAATGATGAAGTGAAAGAGAGAGAGACTGTCCAGGTGCTTGAGGATGCAAAAGTGGATATATGTGGATTGACTGAAACTAAATGGAAAGGTGAAAGGGTGAGAGAATGGGAATACGGTTTAGGTATATGTGCGGGAGTCAGTGAGAATGAGAGGGCAAGAGAGGGAGTATGTCTGATGATAAGCAAGAAGTGGAAGGAGAATATAAGAGAGTATGGAACAGTGGGTGCAAGGATTGTATGGGTGAGGATGAAAGTAGGTATACAAGCATGGGCGATTGTATGTGTGTATGCTCCAACAGAGGATTGAGTGGCAAGAGTGAAAGATGAGTTTTGGGCGAGAGTAGATGCATGTATGGACAAGTTTGAGAGGAGTGAGAGAGTGCTGTTGATTGGAGACATGAATGGCAAAGTTGGGAATGTACGAGTGGATGAAGTGGTTGGTCAGTGGGGTGTGCCAGCTGAAGTAGATGGGAATGGTAGTGCTTTGGTGGACATCTGTGCTGGTAAGGGGTTGGCAATAGCCAACACCTACTTTCGTCATAAGATGATCCACCGGTATACATGGAGAGTAATGAGGAGGATGGATGGTGAACTTGTTGAATGAAAGGCAATGATAGACTACGTGTGTGTGGATGAGCGAATGAGAAGACAAGTGTTGGATGCAAGGGTGTGGAGAGGGTGGGGGAATGGAGTCTCGGACCATCACTTAGTGATGGCCAAGGTAGAGCTGCAAAGAAAGTGGTTGAGGAGACGAAGGGGAAGACAGGAGGAAGCAGCTCCTGTGAGAAGAGTGGAGAAATTGCAAGATAGTGAGAAAATGACAGAGTATAAGAGCATAGTGGAAGAAAGATTGGGAAGGTATGAGCTAGAGCAGATGGAAGGGGTGGAAGACGTATGTAAGATATTCACGAAAGAGATAAGCGCAGCGTGTGAGGCGGTTTGTAGAGTGAGGAGGAGATGCAAGGGTGTGCAAGGGACAGCATGGTGGAATGATGAGGTGAAACGAGCTGTGGAACAAAAGAAGAAGGCATATGGTGAATGGTTGGCAAGCAGAGGTAGGGGAGAAGATGAGAGAGAGAAGAGAGAGGTATATGTGAGCAGGAGAAGGGAGGTTAAGAGACTGGTGAAGGAGAGTAAGAAGAAAGTGGATGAAGAGTTTGGGAGGAATCTGAGTGTGAAATGGAGGGAAAGAAATTGTTTTGGAAGGAGGTAAAGAAAGTAAGGCAGTGTGAAAGGGGAAATAGTAGGGGAGTGAAAGATAGGAATAATAGATTGTTGGTGGAGAAGAGAGAGAAATTGAGGAGATGGAAGGAGCACTTTGAGGATTTGTTGAATGTAGAGAGTGAGAGCAGTGTGAGTATAAGTGGTTGGGGAATGGCTGGGAGAAGAACAGATGAGAGGAGGGAGGAAGAGATCAGTAGGTCGGAAGTAGTGGAAGCGATGAAGAAGATTAAGCTGGGAAAGGCCCCAGGAATTGATGGAGTGTGTGGTGAAATGCTTGGGTATGGGGGTGAGATTGTTGTGGAGTGGATATGGAAGTTGTGTAGATTGGCTTGGGAAGAGGGAAGGGTTCCAGAGGACTGGAAATCAGGTATAATTGTTCCTCTGTACAAAGGAAAAGGGGAGAGAGAAGTATGTGGTAACCATAGGGGTATTTGCCTTCTTAGTGTGACTGGTAAAATATATGGTAGAATACTCATTGATAGGGTTAGGCATATGACAGAGGAGCTAGTTGGAGAAGAACAAGGGGGATTTAGGAAGGGAAAAGGGTGTGTAGATCAGATATTTGTTCTAAGATGTTTAGTGGAGAAGTATCTAGAGAAGGGAAGGAAAGTGTATGCTGCCTTCATGGACTTGGAGAAAGCTTATGACAGAATAGATAGGCAAGGTATGTGGAAGGTATTAAGAATATATGGAGTGGAGGGGAAATTGTTGAGTGCTGTGAAGAGTATGTACGAGGGAGCTAGGGCTAAGGTGCGAGTGGATGGTGAGCTGAGTGAGTTCTTTGATCTCAATGTGGGACTGAAACAGGGGTGTGTGATGTCTCCATGGCTGTTTAATATATATATGGATGGGGTTGTAAAGGAGGTGCAAAGGTAGGGCAGTGGATGTGGGGGTGGCCCTAATGAATGAGGGTGAGATTTGGAAGCTTCCGGTGTTGCTGTTTGCTGATGACACAGTATTGTTGAGTGAAGATGAATGGGAGTTGCAAGGTTTGGTGAATGAATTTGGGACAGTGTGTAGGAGGAGGAAGCTGAAAGTTAATGTAAACAAAAGTAAAGTTATGGTGTTTGAGAGGAATGAAGTCACAGAGTGTGCAGTGAGGTTGCATGGTGAGGATATGGAGAATGTGAGTGCATTCAAATACTTGGGTAGTGTGATGAGTAAGGATGGAACTTTGGGGGATGAAGTACGTGAAAGGGTACAGCAGGGAAGAAAGGTTGTTGGTACACTGAAAGCAGTGATGAGAAATAGGGAGGTGAGTATGGAAGTTAAGAAGTCACTGCATGATGGTAATGTGATCCCTACCCTGACGTATGGAAGCGAGGCGTGGACCTTGCAAGAGGGGAACAAGTCAAGAGTAAGAGCAGTGGAAATGAGTTACTTGAGAGGAGCATGTGGAGTGACGTGGAGGGACAGGTTGACGAATGAAGAAGTGAAGGAACGTTGTGGGGTAGATGTGGATGTGGTTGAAAAGATTAGGAGAAATACACTGAGGTGGTTTGGACATGTGGAGAGAATGGAGAATGAAAGACTGACTAAGAGGGTGTATGTAGGTGAGGTGGAGGGAGGGAGAGGGAGGGGTAGACCGAGGATGAGGTGGAGGGATGGAGTTGAGAGGTATATGAGGGAGGGGGGGGTGAGTTGGGGGGAGGGGAGTCAAATGGTGGGTGACAGAGTGACTTGGAGGCGTTTTGTCTGCAGCCACCCTTTGCGGGATTAGGGCGTCGGGCTATAGATAGATAGATAGATAGATTGCCAAGATTCTCTACCAATAATTTCTTAGCAAGTAAGTTAGCAGCTGTCAGCCCCATTGTCACTGTCAACCCTTGCCTTCTCAGATAAGCTGCGCCATTTAGTTCCTTGTCCTCCTCTGTGGTCAAAGAATGTCGCACTTGCGCCCCGCCATTTCTGCCGCTTCTGCGCCCATTCCAAAGGGCCCCGTGACCTCTACACCCAGAAAAACTCGCGGGGGAAGCAGGAAAGGACTAAGTGACTCTGCAGTGGAACGTGAATTAGCCGAATTATCAATGATAATGATGGATAGTGACTATGACCCTTCGGGGGATTCGTGTGATGAGGCGGGTGAGGAAATCGTGCCAGAAACTACTAGTACGAGTGCTTCAGTGTCCCAAGTTATCCCTAGCTCCAAGGGAAAGGAGCCGTTAGTGCAGCAAGGGAAGGCATTTGGGAAGGGAATGAAATGGTGGCGGGTTAGCCCCGGAACAATGGCCCCGCGTGACCCAGCCCGCCATGAGTCCCGAGTTGATTCACCTCCCCGTTCCCCAAGCCCCACTTCACTCATTTCTTCCTCTTCTTGTGCTGAATTTTCTCCGGAGTCTTCGTCGTCGGAGTCACCACCAGCATCAACAGTGAAGACAGGCCGTAGAGGAAGAGGTAAAACCCTGACCTGTAAAAGTAGAGTTGCCAGTAGAGTAAGGGCTGCTAGTGCTGTACGGCAACCCAGGGTCAGTGCGAGTGACCTTGAACCAGAAATCTGCCTCACAGCCACCCTCCACCCTCACCCACCCTACACCGCCACGACAGGGAATCCTGGACGCCTTCGCGTGGACGGAAGGGTCCGATTTTGTCCCTGAACATCTCTATTTTGACGAGAGTTCCTCAGGAATACAGCCTGCCTTCACTCTTGACGAGGATGCTGAGGGTGTGGACTTCCTTTTGGCCTTCCTCGATGACGAAGTCATGCAGCACATATGTGATGAGACCAACAGGTATGAATCACAACGTGCTGCAAGTGGTACAGGTGCAGCCAAGATGCAACAGTGGTCCATGCTGGGAGTGCAGGAGCTGTATGTGTTCTTCGCCCTCATGCTTCTCATGCCACACTCAAAGAAGCATGAGTTGGAAGAATACTGGTCCATGGACCCCTTACTACCCTCACCCACCTTCAATAAGTACATGGCCAGAGATCACTTCCAGAACATTATGGGAAACCTGCACTTTGCCGACAACAATGTACCTTCCCAAACCAACCCACTCTGGAAGATCCAGGAGATTCTGAGCAGAATGAAGGATAAGTTTATGACAATCTTCCACCCCTTTCAGAAGGTTGTCATTGATGAATGCTTGGTTTTGTTCAGAGGACGTCTTCGGTTTGTTCAGTACATTCCAAGCAAACACCATCGCTTTGGAATCAAGTTCTTTGTACTGTGCGACTGTACGATGGGGTACATCCTTGACTTTGTCATTTATTCAGCCAGCACTGTCAATCTTGATAAAACACACCCCCTTGGCTTCTCAGGCTGTGTAGTGAAAGTGCTCCTTGAAAGGTATTTTGGTGGGAATCATGTGCTGTATACAGACAACTATTATACAGCACCGAAACTTGCCAAATACCTTTCAGAGCACGGCATCGGCTCCTGCGGCACTGTCAAGAGTAATCGTGCCCACTTCCCTAAATTCCCAGGGGCAGGAACCTCACAGCGAGGAGACGTGCACCTACGCAAGTCTGAGAAGATGCTGGCAATACGGTGGCATGACAAGAGGGTCGTGCACATGCTCACCACTGTACACAAGGGGGAAATGACAGACAGTGGGAAGGTCGACCGTAGGACAGGCGAACCTGTGATGAAACCTGATGCTGTGTTGGACTATAATATCAACATGCGGCTGGTGGACAAGTCCGACATGATGATTGGAGAGATGACTGCCTCAGGAAGAATACTAGGTGGTACAGGAAAGTTTTTCTGCATCTCATAGACATGACGATGCTGAACGCCTTCATCCTGTACAGGATGAAGGTCAAGCCACCCAAGTCCTTCTCCCTGAGGTTGTTCGCCAGGACTTGTGTTCAGCAGCTGCTTGAAAGATATGGTAGTATGACAGCGCAACTCCAAGGCGCCATCCAGTAACACTTCCCGACAGACTTAAGCAAAGGGCCTACATGGATCGGCACAGACTGGTGCAAATGCCTGCCACAACCAAGAGGAAGGCTGCAATCCGCAGGTGCCAGGTGTGTGCACATACCACCTGAGCACAAACGCACCTCTTGGCAGTGCGCTGAGTGCCAGGTTCCCCTCTGTGTTACCTGCTTCTTTGATTACAACAGCCAGAAGCAGTTCTAAATGTGCAAGTGGGAAAGGAAAATAATGTGTAAATTGCACGTGAAAGCAATGGATGCACAGTACATATGATTGAACAGCATAATATAGTTTTATGTTACTGAAAGTGACAGTGAATAACATAGTGTAAGTAAAATAGAAGTGTAAATATTGAAAATACAATAGAAAATGTAAATAGAAATGTAAGTAATTAGTAATATAAGAATATGAGTACAAATACTTAAGGTCATAACAGTGAAAGTGAATCCGTGGCTCTCTACGAATTTTACTGAATGAAAAACTGAATGACTTCAGTGACAATAAACTAATACTACTGAAGGAAACTTATGGATAAAGACTGGAGATATATATAAGTGTTATATAGTAACAGAAATATAAAGTGTGAGGGGTTTTATGAATAATAAATGACAGAATACCAACAGCGAACTAGCGCAACTGGGAAGGTCATATGCTCGTATTCATTGCTTTCACAGTGGTTTTTTTTGGAGTATGGATCCCAAACTACTTGATAATCATAGAATAGTGTTTCTAGTGATAATATCTGGCTGTGGTAATCATATTACGGGTTGTCGGGAGGTGTAAAGTGGAGGCTTCGTTACCCAACTTCAGAGGTCTCCACAAGTCCTACGGTAATCGACGAAGGCTCAACAAACATCCCAGGAGAAAGCTGAAGGTATGTGCCATATGCATATGTAATTTTAGTATTCTAGGCAGTACGGCACTCGTCCTTCACATGCACTGCTCTCCTTACAGAAATCAATTCCTGATTTGTGCTTAGCCAGCATGAGGAAAGACTAATTCACATAATCACTTTCCTTCTAAGAAGAAGGTCCAGTCATGCCGAAGGACCTTGTAATGCCCATTATTTATACAGAGTGCAGCTGCAGAACCTTGTTGTCTGGATTTTTAATTACAAGTAGTAATGTCTACAGAAGAAAAATTAAAAAAAAAAATAAGGTTATTCATTTTTACAAACTTTTATTTTATTTCTGTGATTATCATACAAGTTGCTTGTGAAAAATATACAGTGTATTTTTCTGAAGTGCAGGCAGTCTTGAATTCCAACTTATAAAGTTAAACAAAATTTTGCTGAACAAGATATTATATTGCCCTTTGCTCTGATATGGAAAATATGAGCATGTTGGTGCTGTGGATCAAATTTGGTGAGCAGATGCTGCCCACTTCACTTAGCCACAAGCCTCAGTCTTTTAGAGAGGGATTTTTTTTTTTTTTTTCCCCCCAGCAGATATCACAAGTTTCTAACCCCACTCATTTATATTAGATGCACTGAGTATAAATCGCTGAGTGTGTTTTTAATAATAATGAAGCTAATTGATGTAATAAGATTTTTACTTTTCTTTTTTTTTTTTTAATAACAGAAAGGAGGAAGGAAAAACAAATGGGTAAAAAAATAAAATCCATACACCAGATTATTGGTGTCCTCTGTTCATAAAATATCTGTAACAGTTAGACTTGAACAGTTGTGGGTTGAAATTTGGAGGAAAACAACTCTGGGGAAGTGAGTTCCAGAGAGATGCAGTTCGGGGAATGAAAGAATTCTGATAGGCAGAAGTTCTGCAATATGGTTGAGTGACATTCCAGTCATGAGCGCTACCAGATGCCCGTGTAGCACGAGGGAAGGCATGGAGAGGTGGCACCATGGACCCAACTTCGTCTGAGCATTTGCCAAAAAAATATCTGTAAAATAATGCAAGGGAGGCAAAATTCCTTCTTACTTGCAGGGGAGGTAGTTTATATGTAATGGCAGGGTTGTTAATGATTCTAACAGCTTTATTCTGAATTTTGTCTAGTTGTCTTAATGCAACCTCTCCACAACCATTCCACAAGGGTGAGCAATATTCAAGCTGAGAGCACACATGACTCTTATAAATTATAGCTAACTGCTCATCGGCGAAGAAGTTACGGACTCTGTACAATAATCCAAGTTTCTTTGAGGCGGTTTTAGCAAGTGATCTGACATGAGAGGTCCAGCTGAGGGCACTGTTAAGTGAGACACCAAGAATTTCAATACTTTTGGAGATGAGAATATTAGTAGCACTGAAGGTAATGTACGAATCTGGCAATATCTGTCTATTAGTATTTAGTAAACTGTATATATTTAGTTTTACTAGCATTAAAAGAGACAAGGTTGTTTTGTCCCCATTCACTGATTGTAGATAGATCTTGATTTATGGAGATGGCTGTACTGAGTTGAGAGGTAGAGATATTAGACTTTGTAAATGGATGTCTGAGTGTGAATGAACTATGTAGTGTTGAGTCATCTGTATATGAGTGAATGGGATTGTGAGTGACAGATAAGAGATCATTAATATGAACCAGAAATAGGGTTGGCGCCAGAACTGATCCCTGCGGCACGCCGGCGTTAATTGAGTGGAAATTCGAATATACATCATCTACTTTTACTCTTATTTTCCTGTCACTAAGATAAGAAGAAATCAAAGGAACAATAGACATTAGTCCATAGCAAGGGAGTTTGGACAGCAGGGAACGGTGCCATACTCTGTTGAAAGCTTTAGAGATATCAAGAGCTACTGCATGAGTTTCTCCAAAAAGATCAATTGATTGATGGATGGTATGAGTTAAGAGATTGAGTATGTCCATGGTGGATCTTTCGTGGCGAAAACCGTATTGTCTATCACTAATTAAGTTGTTGGATTCAAGATGTTTAACAATATGCTTATTAATTAAAGTTTCAAATACCTTACCAAGAGAAGATGTGACAGCTATTGGTCTGTAATTGGAGGGGTCAGACGAACTTCTTTTCTTCGGAACTGGGTGGATATTGGCTTCTTTCCATGAATTTGGGAATAAAGAAGTACGTATGCATAGTCTGAATAATTTAGCTAGGACAGAGGCAAGTTCAGGGGAACACTTTTTCAAAACAATTGGCAGAATTTCATCTGGGCCTGGAGCTTTGTTGGTAGGTAAATTGTCTAGGATGGATTTTACGTATCTTGTCTGTATTTTAAGTGGGGCAATTTCAGGAGAATCAAGTTCCAGTACTGAGACATTCTGGCTGGTATCATCTATGGTAGAGTTTCTTGCAAAGGTACTAGCAAAGATATCTGCTTTCCCACGTGGGTCATTTGTAATATTGCCATCTGAAGATTTTAGTGGGGGAATGGAAGATGACTTGTTAAAGTTAAAATTAAGAGTTGACCAGAATATTCTATTGTCATTAGGGTTGTTAAGTAGTTTTGATGCTTGCTTTTGAAGAAAGTTTGATTTAGATAGATTTAATACGGCTTTTGCATGATTTCTAGCAATTTTAAATTGGGAGAGTGATTCAGATGTTTTTGATTTTAAGTAAGAGTTATATGCTAATGACTTTTGGGCTGTTGCTCTGGAACAACTGCCATCAAACCATTTTGGAGAGTTTGATCTTTCAGTGAATTGTTGACTTGGTATGAATAAATCCATACCAGCTAGTATTTAGTCGCAAATGTGGGACTGGGTAGAATTGGGATCACTAGAGAAGAAAGACTGCCATGGAACATCAGCAAGATAATTTCTAAATCTCTCCCAGTCTGCCCTGTCAAAGTGCCATCGGGTCACCCTGGCAGGTTCAGAACGGGGAGGTGTGGGAGGGTTAACTAATGAGGCTTTGATGAGATTGTGGTCAGAGGATCCAAGTGGTGACAGTACCTCTATCCTGTATTAATCTGGATTATTTGTCAAGAATAAATCCAAGAGATGGGCATTATGGTCAGGATTATTAGGTATTCTGGTTGGTTGCTTTACCAACTGGGTGAGATTAAACGATTCCGCAAACAGCTCGCATTCTAGACCAGCGTCGTCAGTCCGGGCAGAATGCAATAACCATTCAACATTGTGTATGTTAAAATCACCCAAAATGGTAATTTCACTGCCAAGGGCAAGGTCAAGGTTAATCAACTGAGTGGATATGGAATCAAATACACTGGGTTCCGAAGAAGCATTGGGGGAACGATAAACTACACAGATATATTTGGTAATGTTTTCGCAATTTAATTTATATAATGAGTAATCAAAACTGGAAGAAGTGAAGTTTAAAATAGTGTCAACTGCATATTGGGATTTGATATAACAACAGGTGCCGCCCTTGTTACAAAAGTTTGTAAGGAGATGGTAACCGGGAAAACAAAATGGAGATATATCGGTAGAGGGTGAGATTTGTGGTTCTGTGAGGAAAAGGGCCAAAGGGGATATGGACTGAAGGAAAAAATGAACCGAGTTTAAATTTGTGGTAAGGCCGCGGATGTTGGTAAAGAATAAGGCCGCACCGTCACCTCCTCGCCGACGAGCATTCCCGGAAATAGCAACAGTCACTGCCGGCACAGTCGCTTGATGGCGACTGGGAGAACCCTGTGCCTCCAGCCCTACCCTGCCGGTGGTGGCAATCCGAGGTACCACCTCATTTGATAGTAAGATTGCAGCGGCCATTACTAAAGATGTGAATAGAAGGTGTGATATGTTATGCGCATGTAGTGTGGTGTAGACAGTTGAAGGTAGGGGTATTATGAGAGCATGCTGGCCTACTCTTTGTGTAAATGAAGGCTTAAAGTGAGAGTCCTACGCCTCTCATCGGACAATGCAGGATTGGATGATGGATGGATGAAAGGTGTGTAAGAAATGGTTGGCATGCCTTATATACAGTACATGTTGGTAGTCCATCAATGATGTTCACATCAGGTCCTCACAACTCATCCTCTGTGGGGGAATGGAATGAGACAAATTATGACAGTCTGGGTCTGGTTAGTACTTGGATGGGTGACCGCCTGGGAACACCAGGGGCGGTATTTATCATAGTGGCCTTCCCCTTTCACAAGAATCCGTTCCCAAGCTCCAAAACATTTCATTACTGTGAGGCGTTCCTAGGAGTTATTTATCATAGTCTTGCGAACGCCTCCCAAGGGTGAAACCCTCCTATCTTGCGATCGGTGTAGGAACGCTAACGATAGCATGGACACGAACGCTATTTTTATAAAAACTATGTTTTGGGGTTGTTTTTGGCATGATTATACAATAGAAAAATAAACTGTTATCGAAAACATAATAAGAGTTTTATTATATTTGCAATTTAATACAACATATTACAAATTTTCCAAAGTATTTATTTTTTTGTCCACGGCCGAAAACAAAACGAACAACAACAACAACACCGCCAATTCCAAAGACTCTTTCTTCGCGTGAGATCACAGCAATAGGATCGGTGTGTGGTGAATCATAATGGAGTCCCTCACCGATAACACCCAGCATAATCAAGAAATGGCGCAAGAGAGTCCAAAGACACCCAAGTTCAGGAGGGTGCCAACTGGACCTCCGAAATGGAACTGTTTCTGCTTCAACTAGTGGAGCAGAATAAACATGTGGTCGAGAGTAAAAGGTATGTTGTCATATTTTGTGATGTAGTTGTAATGACATTGGTGTTTGAGATATTTCTCAAGATTCTGAAGTTTCTCTAAGAAAACTACACAGAATGTGAGCCACAGTGCATAGGTCCTGAGTTGCCTGTGACTGTCTCCATATTAACAAGCTTTACAAAATGAAGTCAGAGCTGGCTGTGGATTTGGATTAAAGGAGATTGTAAAATTAGGCCCATTTTACAGTTATGACCCTAGGCTTGACATATGGATGGTTGTGAATTTGGTTCCACAGAGTGTAATAGTGTAGTTAACCACTAATACAAATACAGGCCTGCTTTGCCAGGGAGATCATTGTGAAGTTGGATACATGGAGAGTGTAATCACACATGTTCAAATAATCTTGTGGTGCATACTGTGAATTTTGATCCATGCACAGCATAGTATTAACAATCATACTTGGTATTACAGCCATAGAGATGGATGGTGTTGAATATGAAGTAAAAGTATTTACTGTACAGTATATTGGATTTTAGGTTAAGAAAAAAAAAGACAAAAAAATTTTATCAGTTTGGTGTCATGATAAAAGTGCCCCCTCCCCCCTTTTTTTTTTTTTTTTTTACAAAAGTAGGTTTAAGTAGGCTTTTCTTATGCAGTTCAATATTTTGAGCAATTTGTCTTACCTTACTGTCAAAGTGGTATATGTTGGATACTGATTTCCCCATTTTCCAAGCTAGCTTTATCAGAATTTGGCCATCATTATGCATTTACTATAATCTGTATCGATGAAAATTGTTTCAATCAATTTACCCTGTTTCATTCTTTGCTAACAGGTTCAGCAATGAGGTCACGGCCCAAAGGATTACCCGAACGTGGATGTCTATTGCAGACACATTAAATGCAACCTTCCCAGGCCGTGCACCGTTTGATGAAACAGCAGTGCAAAAAAAAATGGCGGCAATTGAAAAAGAAAGGGAGGGATGAGATCCAAAATTTTAGAACACTATCCTGCAAGACTGGTAAGATTTTTTTTTTTTGTATGCTATGGCATGTTAGATAATATAAAAATTTTATGACTATTTTGCTTGGTTCTTATTGATTACCTAACTTATCTGAGTCATATTGGCAAGAACTGAAGAACTGGCCCAAATGAGGCAGCTTCATTTCCTCTCCCTTACTTACAACTTAGTCATCCCTTTCCAGCCTCTTCTGTTTCCAAGATAGTTCATAGCCAAGCTTTTGTAATACCCAAACATAACCTACATTTCTGCCTCTGCAGACCTACAGTATTCATATTAAAACTTTTCATCAATAAGACCCCCTCTCTTACTTATATATAAACTTTGTGTGTGTGTTTGTGTGTGTGTGGGACTGATTGTCATATTATACATTTTTTCAGGTGGTGGTCCTGCTCCTCCCCCCCTCAGTGCTGTTGCAGAGGCAGTGATGGAAATCCTAGGCATAGGAAATAAATCACTATCAGGGGTCAGCCTTCCCCCTGTCAGGGATTCATCGTTTGATATGATGAGGTGTGTGTTGTTTTGTCATTTAACATATGCTAAGCAGTACCACAAATTAGGGGAAATGCTCTAAGTTCATGGGCACTTAAACTAGGAGCACTGAAGAATCATTCAAGTGTGTTGTGGAAGGTTGTATGAGGACAAAGGAAAGGGGGCAACATGTGTTAGAATGAAGTGAAACAACTGGTGCAAGAAAAAAGTTAACTACCCTGACTTAAATTGCAGTAGAACACTGAGAATGAGAGAGGATTATATGTAAAATGATGTCATATGATGGTACAGAATATAAGTGTGTTCTAAGCCTACCCAGTTAATATGATAATCTAATGTATCTAATGAAGGTAATGTATTTATTTGTTAGATACAGTTTTCATGGTTATTCTTTGGGTTTCAGTCAAAATGCTTCTACCAGTACATCATCGTCAGAGCCAGTGGAAGGAACTTTGATGACGGGGATCCAGCATCAAAGCAACATTACCACAATAACTTTCCCGGCTCCAAACGATGTCCCTGACAGAAGTGTTTCACCAGTTCTACTGCCTTCACTTCAGCAGGAGCCTCGGGCTACAGAATCACCTATGTCGTCTCTCCTTTCAGCCCATGCACTTCCGCCCGCTAATTGTACAAGACTGGGGAAGGAAGAGTATGAGGAGGAGGTGCGCAGACTGGAGCTCGAGCTTCTAAGGGCTAGATGCATAAAGGAAAAGAAGATCGCAGGCGCCTATGAAGCTAAGCAACGAGCTTATGAAGCCCAGCTGGAGGCAGAGAGGGCATCCAAAAGAGCGGCTGAGGCCGACATTAACCTTAAAGAATTTTATTAGCTTTATATAGGAAGCACCCACCATCCACTCACTTGATGTAGTGCTACTCTCGGGTGTCTGTCCTTTCCTCTCCTTCCTCCATTCCTTCCCTCCTCTTCTGTCTTTCTTTACTTCGTTCTTTCCACTTCTATCTGCCTATTGGTGAATTTACACTCCCTCGTTTGTCTTTTTGTCCTTCTTTCTTTCCTTTTCCTTCTGCCTGTTGGTGACTCAACACTGACTGGGTTTATTGCTCATGTAATACCACTCAGGGATGAGTAAGGCTGGTCATTCTCATCTTAAATGCCAGGACCAACGTGCCTAGCCCCAGGCTCCTGTGTTCCTCATGGGGCAATGTAGGATTGGATGATGGATGGACTAATTATTATCATTATCAGCATCCACAATTTTCCCAGGCCATGGTGAGATGAGGTAGGCTAGCTAAGTCAGGAAAAACTTAGAACGAGATTCTAGTCAAAATACAGTGCAATCACTTCTCTGGACATCACCAAACACAATCAATAAACTGATAAAAAGGTCCTCAATTGTGTTTTCTGAATACCCATTTATACCCAAAGTATTGTATCCAGCAGATACATGATCCTGTAACAATCACTGCCAAAATGTTGTTTTCCAGATTAATACCGGTAAGTATATTAATAGTGACTGAAACATGGTGAGCTTTACAATAAGTGATAATCATATTCAAATTAGTGAGGTGAGGAGGAAGTGTGGGAACAGGTAATTGAAACAGCAGGCCAAGATATACGGTAATCAAGTGGTGTGGCGAGATGGAGAAAACCAATGACAATATCACAAGGTGAAAGTATTGGCTCTAGTGTTACTGGTTACTATGCTTCCATTATCACATTCCTTGACATTTTCCCACATCTTTGAAGAACCACCCTTATATTCATGACAAGCAACATTGTACATAATAACATGCTCAGTACGACTCCTTATAACCCGTTTCTTTTTCCTCGTAGACCAATTACTGTATATGTGTGCATCTTGATGCTTCACCTGTGAGTTGAAAATCAACAAGCTCATTTCCTGACATCCCATTCACATCACTAACCTGAAAAAATTAAGTTTTGTTTTCCTAATTCCCATTTACACCCCTAGTAATGTTTCAAGTATGTACATGACCGCATTACTCAATGCATGGCTATACTAATGGGTAAATTATTGGTGGAAAAACACTTCAGAAAGTTCTAAATTTATTAATGAAAAGGTTACACAATAATTGCTGAGATATTACTGTTCAAGTGGAATCACAGAAGTATTCTTAGGAAGGATTCCAAATGATCATCAAGTGTACCAGCTGTGTTTGAAACTTGGCAAACTTAAAAATGTGAATGATAAATGTGAATACTCAAAGTAACACTAATGAGGTAAAGAGGAAGTGTGACTACAAGTAATTTACTACAATAAGCAGGCAGACATAATCAAGTGGTGTGGTCATATGATGATGAGTGATGATAGAATTACAGAGAAGGCATTAACTAAGAGACATGAGGACCAAAGAAGAAATGGAGAGAGGAAGGCAAGAGTGAGGTGGAGAAAATTAGTGTACGGAGCAGGGTGATTTTCTGTTCCTGGGGTTGAACAAGCTTAACTAAAATGGCTGATGGCAATCATATCCCGTACATGTCGTCCATCTTCAACAGGTACCCCTTCGCCAGGTTGGAACATCTCATTGTTGTCCTGCTCCGGAAGATTGTCTTCCTCATCAAATGGGATATTCCTCTGCTTGCAGATATTGAAGAGGATTCCACATGCCATAATAACAAGTGTAGTCTTCTCAGGGCTGAGGCGTACTTCTCCATGGAGGACATGGAATCTACGCTTCAACTGCCCAATGCCTCTTTCCACCACACTTCTAGTTTGCTTATGTGCCCTTGAAAAAAACAAAACAGGGCATATTTCAGTGTTTGTTTTGCAAACTAATTATATATACATATAGGTAGTACTACTTTGAGGAACTAGTCCTTTATTGCTATTGATGAACTTAGGACTATACTGTATATAGTACAGTACTGAGCCCTGAGCTGCAGTTTGACACCTTGAATATCCTTTTCAAGTTTGTGTTCATAACTATACCAGTATGGTATCTTCCCATTTTTAAGTTGGGTAATGTTAACTTGGGTGAGGTGAGGATGAAATACCTACAATATGGTAATCTAAAATGCAACCGGACCTCCTCATAAAAATGAACAAGCACTGCTTTTTAAATGCTTTGCACCATTCTTAAAAGACATAAAGCATAGCAGAACTTGAAAATGCACTTAAAAAATACTCAGAATTCCATGAATGACCAAGGCAATGAGAAAAATTATAAAAAATGGAAAATATTGTGTTCCACTGTCCTAAAAGGTTTATGGTTAGCATTTTAGCAGGTTATAATGTGAAGTTCCACACAGAAATTCATTTGAAAAAGTTTACAGTATGAGACTAATAAATTTATCTATCATGGACTGCTATTCATTCAACATTGCATCAAAATTTCTTGTGCATGGGTAAAAAATAATCAAATTGGCGACTGTCTCCTGCATATATACAGTACTCTACTAATAAACTCAGCCCAAGGCCAGAAAATGAATAAATAAAACAATTTCAAAATACTGAGAATTATCTGACATTCTTACCCAAAGATTTGTTTTAAAACATTCCCAGCCATAAGTCACATCATTACAGAGTTAGGTGCCAAAGGCAAAGCCCACTGGAGTACACAAAAATAATAATACAGCTACTGCAAATAATTACCTGTTATAGGCTTCATGATGTGCACCTTGAGGTCTTAGGTATGGTGTCATTAACCAGCGTTTGACTGGATAGCCACTATCCCCCACGAGATGACATCCATGGGGTACTATATTGTTCTCAAAACCATGATAGATTCCACTGTTCCTTAAAATTCTTGAATCGTGAGTTGAGCCAGGCCAGTTTGCCACTAAATTTATTAGTTCATAATTTGCATTAAACACAACCTGAACATTTATACTGTGAAAACCTTTTCTGTTTATGTACACCTCTTCATACTCCTTTGGTGCCACCATCCGGACGTGGGTACCGTCAATTGCACCCACAACGCCGGGAAATCCTGCAATCTCATGGAACTCTGCTTGGCTTCTTCTAATCTCCCTAACATCCGTTGGGAAACGAATAAATCTTCTTATTATCTCCGGTGTTACTAGTGCTTCAAGTGTCTGTGTGATCACTCGGCTGACTGTTGGTTGTGAAAGGCCAAAATCATCTGCGTTGCACTGCTGCATTTTGCCAGTCGCCAAATAACGAAGGGTCAATGCTACTTTCATTTCCGGGGAGACAGCGTTACTTCGACGTGTGCGGTTGGTTATCTCATTTCTCACCAAGTCTGTCACAAACACAATGCCTTCCCTGTCTAAACGGTATCTTTTCCTTAACTCTTCGTCATCATACTGGTTGAGGAAGCCTCTCCTTGGTCGAAAATTCCTTGGTTGACGGATGCGCAGGTCCATTGTTGTTAGTATCGTCGCCGACTCGCTTCTTGTGAACGACTCTTAAGTCCTTAAAAGTACCCCGGACGGCTGGCAGAGTTCCCTCACCGTTGTGAGCGGTTCACAGCGTTAGGAGCGCTTCACAAGCTTGATAAATAACTCTTACGATCGTTCACAAATTTGTGAACGGTTCACAGGCTTGCGAATTCACAAGGACCCTTGTGAATGTTCACAGCTAATGATAAATACCGCCCCAGGCATCCCTACGTGTCAAGTGGGGTTGGTGGAGGATTAGTGCCCCTCCCTGTAAAACAATTAACTCTAAGCCCTTGGCCACCCCGTTTGGGATACATGGCGTCTGGCAATGAATGAATAACTGATTTTTGGCAAATATTTTTTGAGAGTCTCTCGTAGCCCGAATATGCCCGCGGGGCACGCAAAACATTGGGAAACATGCCCGCGGTGTAAGGGTTAAGAGCCGTCAGTCGGGGGATGACGAGCGCTCGGATCGGAGAAATATAACCTAACAGTAGAAGATCCGCTGGTGTCTGAGAATAAGGTAACAGAAAATCAACTCCCCATTCGTCAGGTAGGACCTATAACATCTTCAGGCTTAGTCATTCTCGGATGGAGCGAAGGGGTACAAAGCTCTTTCTTTGTGGACAGCGGATCTATGGTAAATCTAATCTCAGATACCTCTTTAAACAACAATAGGAAAATAACTAAAAGAGTTGGGATCCTCGAGCCACCTGACATTCGCCTATGCGGTGTGGATGGCTCAGAATTTTTGGTCAAAGGAAAGATCACACTAGAAGTACAATTTCATAAAGCCTTAAGACCTTTTGACGTAGAGTTTCACGTCACTAATGATCTTAGGTATCCAGCGGACACTCTCACTGGCTTTTCGACAATGGCCCAAGAAGCCATTGCTCTCCTCCCTGCTTCTTGTTGTGTACATGTCAATGGTTTCCCAATATCTAGTATGGAATATCCACGTCCGGTACTTTCCCAAACCGACTCAGTTATTAAGTCTCACATGACTCCAACAGTAGTCAAGAGTAATCAAATACACACGCCATTACCTGAACAGCCAGGTACACTACCATCTACTACTACATCCTCTGAACATTCAATTATAGATCATAATCAACCCCTCTGACAGTGGCACACTCGCCGACTCAGACACGTCTCATTTAACTACCTCAGATAGTGCGATTGATGTTTTACAACACGCAGAGATAAGACGTGCAGTAACAAATCAGTGCACAATTTTGTTACCGCACAAGTTTACCAAAGTCTCTGTTCGTGTTGTGGGTGCGAAAGCAGGAGTGGATGTACTAACCTTACCTGAGATGTGTTGTATGAATGGCTTAGCTTATGACTCAGCGTTGTGTATGGTGCTGAAGGATGGTTTATGCTACTTGTACATTGCAAACACAACAAACGCCGCTTACACTTTACGAACGGGAACTCAGATTGGCGATTTCTTGGTATACCCAGCAGCTGTACGTGTGTGCCAGGATTTCCCATACCCTGTTGCTGATGTGTGCTCAGTTGCTCAGTCCACCAGTATTCCATCTAATCTTGAATCTCATGTGAAACAAAGTGATTTCCCGGAACACCGACATCAATTAATTAATCTCTTGCGAGACTATCGCAAAGTAGTAGCCCTACCCGGTGAGAATATGGGAAAGACATATTTGGTAAAGTATCATATTACATTACAGCCAGGTGCTCAGCAAGTATATATACCTGCCTACCGTTTACCACATAGCCAACATCAACAAGCCGATCGTCTTATTCAGGACATGATGGATAATGAGGTCATTGAACACTCTGATTGCCCATAGAACAGCCCACTATTTCTGGTTCCAAAGAAAGGTGGTGAGTTACAACCAGTCGTAGATTACAGACGCGTGAATGCACTGACTGTCCCGGACAGATTTCCAATTCCTGTACTCACTAATTTGCTGGAATCCTTAGGCAAAAACAATTGTGTTTTTTCCTCCCTAGATCTTTTAAGTGGTTACTGGCAAGTCGAGATGGAAGAATCATCTCGTCCTATCACTGCCTTTAGTACTCCATCCGGTCATTACCAACTCCGTAGACTTCCATTCGGTTTGAGAAATGCACCCTCAGCGTTCATGCGATTAATTCATACAGTTTTTGCCGGCATGATAGGTCACTCAGTTTTTGCTTATCTAGATGATGTCATAATCGCTAGTCACTCAGTGAAGGAACACTTAGAAAAGTTAGCCGAAGTGTTCACTAGACTCAAACAAGCTGGACTTAAGATCAGACTATCAAAGTGTGACTTTTTACGTAAGAAACTCCAATTCCTAGGACATGTTGTTGATGCTCACGGAATTCACACATCAGATGAACAGGTTAGAGCCGTGACGAATTTCCCAACTGTACGCAGTTTCCTCGGTCTCTGTGGGTATTATAGAAGGTTCATAAAAACGTACGCCAAGATAGCTGCGCCGTTAACAAAATTGTTAAAGAAGGATGCACCTTTTGTGTGGGCTGATGAACAGGCAACTGCATTCACAACACTGAAAACTGCTCAAGCACAATCACCAGTTTTGGCATTCCCTGATTATTCTAAACCATTTCTTCTCTGTACTGATGCTTCCGGAGTAGGCCTAGGTGCCGTTCTCATGCAATCTGACTCCGAAGGAAAGAAACATGTCATTGCCTATGCTAGCCGTGTGCTAAACTCAGCGGAAAAGAATTACAGGGTAACTCACTGGGAAGCCCTTGTTGTGGTCTGGTCCCTAAAACATTTCCGCGACATCATCTGCGGATATCCTGTTCACATCCAAACTGACCATCTTCCCTTATGTGACTTGTTTCGGGGACGTAACCTTACCGGTCGACTTGCACGCTGGGCAGTCACTGTGACTGACTATAATCCAACGTTTGAATACGTTCCTGGAAAATCCAATGTCGTAGCCGATACCCTCTCGCGGCATGTTGCCACAGTCTCAACTGGTTGCGACATAAACTTAGCGTTCAATTATGACACACTACGTAGGTTCCAGCATGAGGGCCCCGTATGGTCACAGGTCATATATTTCCTAGAGTCAGGCGATGATTCTTCTCTGCCAAAGTTACCAGTCCCTGTATCTGATTTCTTCCTCAACAATGAATTGCTCTATAAAAACTCAGTACTGACAGGTAACAACGTACCTCATCGCGAAGTTAAGCGTCTAGTCATTCCAACAGACTTAATTCCTGCTGCCCTCCATTTAATCCATGACACCCCTAATGCATCACACCCTGCCAAAGACAGAAGCTTAAGGCAAGCACGTCTGTCATATTAGTGGCCCACTATGCGAAAGGATATAGAAGCGCACTGCAATGCATGTTTATCATGTGCCCATCACAAGGGGACAACCAGTCAACCTGCTCCTATATTGCAGTACCCAGTACCATCAAAACCTTGGCAAACTCTCTCTCTCGATCTTCTGAAGCTGCCTCGTGCAGAATCTGGTTTTGTTTATCTGTTAGTGGCAGTCAATCATTTCTCCAGATTTGTCATCTTAGTTCCATTGCGTGAAAAGCCTGCTAACACAGTAGCACATGCCTTAATAATTCAGTTATTTGCCCTTTCACAACACCAGAAGTAATTTTAACTGATAACGGGTCAGAGTTCAATAATTCAGTTCTGGAAGAAGTTTGTCTTCGATACGGAATTAAGAAATGTAATATAGTGGCCCATCATCCAGCTTCGAATGGCCTAGTAGAGCACCAGAATAGAAAGATATTGGAGAGTCTGCATCACATAGTAGGAGATCAGACTTCCACCTGGGATGAGTGGATTCCACAGGTAGCTGCTTCAATTAATTCATCCATCAATAAGTCAATTGGAGAAACACCATTCTTCATCATATATGGCTTTGACAAAAGATTACCGTATTCAGTGTCACAATCCAAACCCGATCCAATCTACGACTACGATAACTATGTGCGAGTAAACCTATCCAACTTCCAGAAAATTCATAGATATGTTCAGGATAATCTGGCCCTTACAAATGAGGAGATGGTACGTAACCAACTTGCCACTGCCACAGATGTTACCATCCAAGTAGGTGACTTAGTTTTTGCCCTAGATCATGACAAAGAATCAAAACTAAATAGTAAATTCTTGGGTCCTTTCCGTGTCATATCTTGTAAAGGTAATAAATTCGAATTAAGAGATCTGCACAAGGCAGAGATGACATGGGTGCGTGTGGATCATCTCAAACGTGCATCAACACGCATAGTCTTGGAGGAACCACTAAGAGAGACCACATCCCCACAACAAATTCCTACTCAGCCTTCTTCCTCTTCTCTAAACCTTCCTTCTGACATTACTATTCAGCCTTCCCCTACTGTTAATGACTACTGTGCCAAGTTGCGTTCTGCCACTAAGTCTCTTGCATAACGTTATCATCTCATACTGTTGTTAACATCTGTCTCAACATCACCTCTAAGATCACCTCATTTTATAGGAAAGATGCTGTGGGTCTACATGCTGACAGTGCTGACTCTGGTTGGGTCTGGATCGGGTGAGGACGATGGTGCCGTACGGCCCGGGGCCTTGGTTGGCGCAGGAGGCGAGGTAATGGTCGTCAGAGACATAGTCTCTTTGCGATATGACCTAGAGCCTCTGGCCGCCATGGCCATCCCCCTGCCTGACCTTGCACGTCAGCTACACGACCTGCAGGGACTCTTGTCAAAAATTAGAAATCGACATCCCAATGACACATTTCTGTACCCACTCTACCTACCCATCTGCTGGAAATTAGATTATATTAATTATCAGTTCAACCATCTTCAAGATTCCTTTCCTCACCAAACGCCTGTGGGTCGCTCAGAAGCGAAACGTGGACTTTTTGACCTTGGAGGAGAAATCCTCAGAGGATTATTTGGTGTAGCGACTAACCGTGAACTTTCTGGTTATAAAAGGGACTTAATCCAATTATCCAATGCCATCGAGTCTCAAAACAAAGTGTTACGTATTGAACATTTTATGATGCAACAGATGAGTCACCATCTACATGATGTTACTAATAGTGTAAATAATTTTACGATTGTTCTTAAGCGTGAAGTATCACAGACTAATATTATTTCAGAGTTGATGTATGTTAAATTACATGTTGATAATCTGCAGGTTTCTCTGGACTCTCGTCTCCCAAGTTACTAGTGTAATTCGTATTTTAGTCAATGCTGTTGATAGTCGTGCGACCCTAGATTTAGTATCTCTCTCTGACCTTCGTTCTACCTTGGAATGGGCTCACTCAACATTCGGCTTGTCTCCTATGATTCCGTTTTCCTCTTTAGAACACTACTACCCAATGCTAGAAGCCACATTCCTTACTAAAGATATAATTGTTCATATTCCTCTTCGTTCCTCCATCATACTCGATCTTTCTCACATCATTCCTTTTCCCTTCTGGTACAATAACTCCCTGGTACAAGCCTCTGTCTCTTCAGAGTACTTTCTTCTCTCCCATGATCATCTCTATATTGCCTTCCTCTCCTCAAGTGACCTCGGTAGATGTGCCCTTCTCACACCCAACTCTCGAGTTTGTGCTGCGTACCTCCTAACAATTTTTCCTGGCAGCGTTGCTCCTTGCGAATCTGCCTTAGTCTGTAACTTCTCAGTACAACCTGTCTGTACCTTTGTTCCGGTTCCCAAAAGCCAGGTACACCATGCTCGTCTAAATCACATCCGCTACTTCTTCTTTAGTGCCTCAACTCCAGTCAGTCTTATTTGTCCAGGGACCCCTGTCTGTTCACTATCTGCAATTGGTTTATATTAGGCCCCTGATTACTGTACAGTAAAGTCTGAGTCTATAATAGCCCATGCCACACATTATCACTTCGCACTCCGCTCCCACAAGTATGACATCTTCAAACCTATTAATACTACCTGTCATCTACCAACAGACAATCTTTCTAACACATCAGAGAACCTACGTATGTTGAACTATCTAAACAATTCTAATTTCATTATGAACCAGTTCTCTTCAGCTTTTAACCGTTACTGGTCACATCCAGTCTTTGTATTTCCTCAGGTTGTCTTATGTTTTCTAGGTTTTATTGCAATTGTTTGTATCCTGTATTGTTGTCTCAAGCGAATGGACAAAAGGTTGCATGAGATACGTGTAGCAACAAGGTTAGTGCGATAACCAAAAGACCTGGAAAATGGTAGTTCTGAGTAAAACTCATTTTGTGATTATATATATATTTGTAAATTGACCAAACCTATATGTTTATGCTATTTTTCCAACATGGCCATGTACTGTAAATATATTAATCCTTTCTTACATCCAGCTTTGTGAATTATGTAGCAATATCTCATTTATTATTGTACTCCCATGTAATCCCGGTTCACTGTATACTCAGACCACTTGTATTCTTGCCATATTATGACTTGATGCCCCACCACTGTGTCAGGAGACACACTTTTTGATGAGGGGGAAAATTGTTTGTAACCTTTTTGTAGATATTATATAGTATGTAAGTAGTTGTAAGTAGGATCCAAGTAGGGCGTCAACGCCCGCTCAGTGTTATGTCTACGAGGTATGAGTCACGACTTCCGTAGTCGCACCGCCTCTCTCTCTAGCCGGTGGTAACCAGCGATCAGTAGCTGTCCAAACGGGTCTGGGGTTGGACGTGCAATTGTCCACCATGCTGTATATTGATTCAAGACGGTGTTTAATACATTGTCAGAAAACTACTACAAGACTTTGCCTTTACCTGCAAGTGACATAAAGGGGGCCATCGACAGCTTTTACACATACCAACTGACATAACTCTAGTGTGTCTTGTAAGGTGGACTTGAGAATGAACTTGTAGTCTCTGAACTGAAAGAAAATGGTATAAATGTACTTCATACTCAATTTTGCAGAAATGGCCTCTCATATACCAGTATGTGGAAAAGGACAAAGCAAGCTGGGCTTTTATATTTCAGTTTTGGGCCAAGCAAGTTGGGCTTTTATATTTCAGTTTTCAATATTCACATTTTACGTTCATTATGTTTATACCTACCAACAGCTGGCTCTGAAATCATTTTCCAGTCAGATTATTCAGAACATTAAGCCTGATTAGAATTATAATGAAGTTAACTAAGATAACTGAAAATGTGATACAGCTTCATGGCAGTACCTTCTTTTCAATATGGGAGGCAGCAGCTGACATAAGTCACCTTACTAAAAATGTATATTTAGGGTACTTGAAAATCCAGTAAGAACAGACCTGAAACAGTCCTGGCAATTGTTGTGCTACATGATAGATCTCTAACCCTAGAAAATACAGGTGGTGTGTTTGAGTATAAAACTCACAGAATTGGGCCACCATCTTGAACTTCAAGACGGCCGACACCAGATGAACACGAAAATGATTCCAATGAAAACGTAGGGTTTGCCTTTGAAATTTTCCGTCTATCTTTTACAGCCTTGCATTATAACGAAAGACTAATTTCAGCCGGCAGCCATACTGGACTTAAGATGGACGACCTCTGAGAGGTCCAACAATGATCCCACTGGATTGCCAGACCCTGAAAACATAGGGGTAGCCATTGGAATTTTGGTTCTATTTACCATATTATTGGAGTTATTGAAGAAAATACGGGTTGCTAGGTAACCATTTTGAAATCCAAGATGGCAGCCACCAGGAGGGCCAAATTTGGGGATCCATCTCGAAAAATGATCGTATGGGTCCACTCTACACCTGTGCAAAATTTGGTGCTTTCCTGGCAAAGTGAACGATTGACCTGATAATTTGGCCTTAGCCGCTGGACTATACAGGGAGGGGCAATAACCGTCCACCAACCTACTTGTTGACAGGTAGGGAACAGGTGGGTTGGTTATACAAGGTCTGTTCAGGAAGTACCCGACTGTAGGCTCGTAAAAATAAACAGCTAACCCATTTAGCTAGGACACTATCTTCCTCAAGTAGGCCCCTTCTAACTTGACACATATAGTCCAGCATTCTTTCCACTGTCTGAAACATTTTTATGAGTGGGTTTTCAGTATCTTCTGCAGGTGTATATAACAGACATGTATATGCACAAAGGAAAAAGGGAAATAGATGTGTGTGGTAATCACAGGGGCATTTGTTTTCTGAGTGTAATAGGAAAAATATATGGTAGGATACTTATTGAGAGAGATAGGGAAATAACAGAGGAATTATACTCGATTTTTTTCAGCTTATGATCCACTTTCGTGAATGTGGCACCTGTGCACTCCTGCTGCATGATTGGTTGGTTTAAGTTTCATACATGAAGTATCATATTTACAAAACACAGTTGTACCTAATATTCCAATTCTCATAAATGGTGTTTTGCATTGTCACTGTACTATAAAAACAGACATGAAACGAGTATGTATCTGTGTTTCACCCAAAAGGACATGAATTTGAGGAAGCTGAATTTAAATTGAAATATTTATTGTTGTAAAAGGCACAGAGTTGTTGCATCTCTAATAAATAAATATATATACTTATGGATATCTATCTATCTATTGCCAGACGCCTCAATCCCATTTGGGGTGGCCACAAACAAATCGCCTCCAAGTCGCCCTGTCCCCGGCCATTTCACTGCCCTGCTCCCAACTCACACCCCCCTTTCTCATATACCTCTCCACCCCATCCCTCCATCTCATCCTCGGCCTCCTCCTCCCTCTTCCCCCCTCCACCTCACTCACATACACTCTCTTCGTCAGTCTTTCACTCTCCATCCTCTCCACATGGCCAAACCACCTCAGTGTGTTCCTCATAACACTTCCTATCACATCCACATCCACACCACAACGCTCCTTTATATCCTCATTCGTCAGCCTGTCTCTCCATGTGACTCCACAGGCTCCTCTTAAATAACTCATTTCCACTGCTCTCACTCTTGACTTGTGTCCTTCCAACAACGTCCAAGCTTCACTTCCATACGTTAGAGTTGGTATCACAATACTGTCATGTTGTAACTTTTGCACTTCCATGCTCACTTCCCAGTTTCTTATCACTGCTTTCAAAGAACCAGCAACCTTTCTTCCCTGCTGTACCCTTTCAAGCACTTCACCCTCCAAACCACCATCCTTACTCATCACACTACCCAAGTACTGTACTTAAACATACTCACATTTTCCAATTCCTCACCATCCAACCTCGCTGTACATTCACTGACTTCACCTCTCACAAAGACCATCACTTTGCTCTTCCCTACATTCACCTTTAGATTCCCTTTCTTACACACTCTCCCAAACTCATCCACCAAGCCTTGCAGCTCCCCTTCGTCTTCACTCAACAACACAGTATCATCTGCAAACAACAGTACAGGGAGTTTCCAAACACTATCCTCTCTCACCAGGGCCACTCCAACATCCACTACCCTACCTTGTACCTCTTTTATTACCCCATCCATGTACAGATTGAACAACCATGGAGACATGACACATCCCTGTTTCAAACCAACTTTCAAAGAGAAAAATTCACTTAGTTCACCATCCACACGCACTGCAGCCTTCGCACCATCGTACAAACTCTTCACAGCATTCAACAACTTCCCATCTACTCCATATATTCTTAACACTTTCCACAATCCTTGTCTAACCACCCTGTCATATGCTTTCTCCAAATCCATGAAAGCCTCATACAACTTCTTTCCCTTCTCTAGAAACTTTTCCACTAAAGATCTAAGAATGATTATCTGATCTACACAACCTCTTCCCTTCCTAAAGCCTCCCTGTTCTTCTCCAACTAATTTCTCTGTTCTTTCTCTAACTCTGTCGATAAGTATCCTACCATACACTTTTCCTATTATACTAAGAAGACAAATGCCCCTATGATTACCACACACTTCTTTTTCCCCTTTTTCTTTGTACAAGGGAATAATTATACCTGACTTCCAATCCTCCGGGACTCTACCTTCCTCCCAGGCCAATCTGCACATCTTCCACATCCATTCTATTACTATCTCTCCCCCATGCTTCAGCATTTCACCACACACTCCATCAATTCCTGGGGCTTTCCCCGATTTAACTTTCTTCACTGCTTCCACAATTTCTATCCTACTGATTTCTTCCTGTCTTCTCACCTCCCTCCTTCTCCCAGCCATTCCCCAGCCACTTATACTCACATTACTTCCATCCTCTATGTTCAACAATTCCTTAAAATGTTCTCTCCATCTGCTCACTTTTTCTCCCTTCTCCACTAGTAATCTACCATTTTTATCTTTCACTCCCCTGCTAACTTCACTTCCACCCTGTCTTACTCTTTTCACCTCTTTCCAGAACATTTTCTTACAGTCCCTCCACTTTACACTCAAATTCCTTCCAAATTCCTCATCCACTCTCTTCTTACTCTCTCTTACTAATCTTTTCACCTCTCTCTTTCTTTCTACATATAACTCTATCTTCCACCTCTCAACTTCTTCCATGCCCCTATTTCTCGTCCATTCATATATACTTACGGATAATATGGGCGAAGGTATCGAAGCAATGGAGTAAGTGTGATCCATAATAAAGTCTGACTTCTTGCTAGACAAAACAAATTGTTTTTGTCACTGTACTATTCAAACAGACATGAAACGAGTATGTATCGTTGCTTCACCCAAACGGACAATGAATTTGAGGAAGTTGAATTTGAAATGAAATATTTAGTGTTGTAAAGGGTACAGAGTTGTTGCATCTCTAATAAATAAATAAATATATATACTTACGGATAATATGGGCGAAGGTATTGACGCAATGGAGTAGGTGTGAGCCATAATAAAGTCATTTTTTTTTAATATAGGGAGTTGCAACAACTCTGTACCATTTACAACAATAAAAATTTAAATTCAAATTCAACTTCCTCAAATTCATTGTCCGTTTGGGTGAAGCACACATACTCATTTCATGTCTGTTTGTATAGTACAATGACAATGCAAAACAGCATTTATGAGAATTGGAATATAAGGTACAAATGTTTTTTGTAAAAATGATACATCAGGTATGAAACTGAAATGAACCAACGCGGAAGGAATGCGCAGGTGCCACATTCACGAAAGTGGATCATCAGCTGGAAAAAAATCGAGTATAGTTGGAGAAGAACAGGGAGGTTCTAGGAAGGGACGAGGGTGTGTAGATCAGATATTCATCCTTAGGTCTCTCATGGAAAAGTTCCTAGAGCAGAGAATGTTGCATGCCTTCATGGATTTGGAGAAAGCATATGACAGAATGGACAAACAAGGAATATGGAAAATATTAAGAATATATGGAGTACATGGGAAGTTGCTGAATGTCGTGAAGAGTATGTATGAGGATGCTAAGGCTGCAGTGCATGTGGATAGCGAAATGAGTGAATTTTTCTGTATGAATGTTGGATTGAAACTGGGATGTGTCATGTCTCCATGGTTGTTCAATCTGTACATGGATATGGTTATAAAAGAGTTACAAGGCAGGGCAGTGGATGTTGGAGCAACCCTAATGAGAAAGAGAATCATTTGGAAACTTCCTGTATTGTTGTTTGCAGAAGTGAAGACGAAGGGGAACTGTAAGGCTTAGTGAATGAGTCTGGGAGAGTGTGTAAGAAACGGAATCTAAAGGTGAATGTTGGGAAGAGTAAAGTTATGGTCTTCGAGAGAAATGAAGTCACTGAATGTACAGTGAGGCTGGGTGAAGAGGAAATGGAAAATGTGAGTGCATTTAGGTACCTGGGTAGTGTGATGAGTAAGCATGGAAATTTAGAGGGTGAAGTGCTTGAAAGGGTGCAGCAAGAAAAAAAGGGTGCAGCAAGAAAAAAAGGGTGCTGGTATTCTGAAAGCAGTGATAAGAAACTAGGATGTGAGCATGGAAGTGAAAAAGTTACTTCATGACAGTATTGTGATACCAACTGTAATGTATGGAAGTGAAGCGTGGACCTTACTGGAGGGACGCAAGTCAAGAGTGAGAGCAGTGGAAATGAGTTATCTGAGAGAAGCAAGTGGAGCTACATGGAGAAAGAGACTGCCACATGTGGAAGTGAAGGCACATTGTGGTGTGGATGTGGATGTGACAGAAAACATTAGGAGAAATACACTGAGGTGGTTTGGCCATGTGGAGAGGTAGGCCATGGATGAGATTGAGGGATGGAGTGCAGAGGTATATGAGAGAAGGAGGCATGAGCTGGGAGCAGGGGAGCAAAATGGCGGAGGACAGAGCAACATGGAGGCGATTAGTTTGTGGCCACCCCTTGCAGGACTGAGGTGTCTGGCAATAGATAGACAGATATCCAAAGCACAATTAGTTTTAATTAGACCATAATTAGTATAAGAAGTATGTTGGATTTATGGGAATGGGTTTTGAGTTTCAAGTCTGGAATGGACTTTGAAGGCTTGGACTCAGACCTACCTGACAGGCCCCAGGTGCAGACTGCCAAGGGAGATCAGGCCAGAGGACTGATGGAGGCAACCTGAAAAGAATGGATAAGTGATACCTAACTTAGTAATTTATGGTGCTACCTCATACTTAACTCAAAACCCTTTGTATTTTTTAATGTCTCCAAGTTAGAGCTAATAAGAAAAGAAAACCCACGTTGAGTTTTATTTCATATTACCCACTCAGCTTGTATATGAACAGCACTTTACCCAGGTTGTTACTCTGGAGCAGAGCTTCTGAATTTAAAATGGGGGTTAACCTAGGCCGAGAGTTCCCCAGTCAAACACGTAGCATTTTTGGGAACTTAGTTTGAGAAGGGAACTGGGACAAGGTGTATGGTCAAACTGCACCCCAACACATCTTCACATTCCCTACTTTTCCACTCATATCGCCAATCACAAACACTGTCTCATACCTCCCAAACTCTTCCATTCACGCTTCCACATTTGCCTAAAACTCTTCTTTCACTCTGCTTGCACAATCTTGCTTTGGTGTGCACACACACACACACACACACACACACACACACACACACACACACACACACAAACACACACACACACTTGAGAGAACATGAACCTGATGTCATGTGCTTTGTAGAGACCAAATTAAGAGAAGATATTGATGTTCATTTGGGAGATGGTAAATACAAACTGTGGAGAAAAGACAGAAAAGAAAAAAAGGGAGGAGGAGTGATGATAGCAGTGAAGAACAACATAAATGTAGATACTGTGGAAATGGGAGAAGGCAGGGTTGAAGTGATATATATGAAATTAGAGACTGGAGAGAATGTTAAGAGAGATATGGCGGTAGTGTATGTTCCCCCAAAGACGAGAGCATGGAAGGATGACGAATACCATAAGATGTTGTCAGATATGGCTAGCTATTTGCAAAAAATAATTGAGAAAAGCAATAATATAATTTTGGTGGGTGACTTTAATTGTAAAGAGGTGAACTGGGAGGAATGGTATTTGGGAGGCGGCAAGGATTCGTGGGGCACTATGTTATTAAATATAATAATGAATAATGTGATGATGCAATGGGTCAAAGAAGAGACACGGTTTCGAGGTGAGGACACACCAGCAACGTTAGATTTACTGTTCACCAAAGAACCCGATGTAATAGAATCATTGAAATATCTCTGTCCTTTAGGAAAAAGTGATCATGTGGTCATTGAGTTCCAGATGTTAATAGGGAACGTCGAGCCAAGAGACGAGCTTCGTAGACAGGGAAGATACAACTTTGGGAAAGCAAATTTTACAGGATTGAGAAACTTTTTTGAAAATGCGGATTGGAGAAAATTCAGAGAAACAAGAGAGATACAGAGGAAGTGGGATATCTTTCTAGACCTCTATAATTTGGGAGTGGAAAAATTTGTACCAAGAGTAAGAGGGAAAGGAAACAAGAAAAAGGAGTGGTTTAATAGAAGGTGTATGATAGCAAAAAAAGAGAGACACAGCGTGGAACAATTGGAGAAAGAGAGGTAACAACAGAACAAAGGAAGAATATAAAAGAACAAGAAATGAATACACAAGAATACGTAGAGAAGAAGAAAGGAATTTTGAAAAAGGTATAATAGACAAATGCAAGGATGAACCCAAACTGTTTTATAGATTTGTTAATGGCAAACTGAAACAAAAGGAAGGAATCACCAAACTGAAAGTAGAAGGAGAGGTCTTTAAGGATGCGGCAATGCAAGCAGAAATAATGAACAAACGTTTCCAATCAGTTTTCACTAAAGAAAAGGAGCTTGTGGAAGGGGAGGGAGTGATTAGAAATGTTCCGGTGATAAAAGATATAAAAGTGGAGGTACAGGAAGTCTATAAATTACTGGAAACTCAAGATGTAAGGAAAGCTCCAGGACCTGATGGAATTTCTAATTGGGTACTGAAGGAATGCAGAGAACAACTGGCAGATAAAATTCACAGTTTAATCGTATGCTCACTGGAAGAGGGGAAAGTGCCACAAGAATGGAAGAGGGCAAATGTGGTACCAATTTACAAGGGAGGAAACAGGGAAGAACCCCTGAATTATAGACCAGTGTCTCTTACCAGCACGGTCGCAAAATTGTGTGAGAGAATCCTGAAAGACAGATGGATAAAATATCTGGAAGAGATGAATATTTTGGCTGAATGTCAGTTTGGATTCAGAAGTGGAAGGTCATGTGTTTCTAACTTGTTGAGCTTTTACTCAAAAGCGATTGACGTGGTACAGGAGAGAGATGGTTGGGTGGATTGTGTGTATTTAGACTTAGAAAAGGCCTTTGACAAGGTACCTCATAAGAGACTAATGTGGAAACTAGAATATATAGGAGGACTGAAGGGGAAACTTCTGGAATGGATGAGAGACTTTTTGAGAGACAGACAAATGAGGACAGTAATAAAGGATAGGATGTCTGGATGGAGGGAAGTAACAAGTGGAGAAGTGGAGTCCCTCAAGGCTCAGTGTTGGCGCCAGTAATGTTCCTGATTTACGTAAATGATATGGTAGATGGAGTGAACAGTTATGCAAGTCTGTTTGCTGATGATGTAAAGATCTTGAAGAAGGTAGAGGTTGAGGAGGATTGTAAAATACTGCTGGAGGATTTGGAAAGGATACACAACATAATGTAAATATTGGAAATGGGTAAAAGTACCAGGAGGCCATCACTAAATTATTTGTTGAGTAATGAATTAATCACAAAAAGGAGAGAAGAGAAAGATTTGGGAGTGCTGGTCCAAGATAGTTTGTCACCAGAAAAGCACATTAACAAGATAGTTGGAGAGACTTATAAACTCTTGACTAACATAAGAGTAGCATTTCATTATATGGATGAGGAGATGATGAAAAAATTGATAGTGGCCATGATCCGCCACAGGTTAGAATATGCAGTGGTAGTGTGGTCCCCACACAAAAAGAAAGATATAAATAGGACTGAGAGAATACAAAGAACAGCAACCAAGATGGTCCCCAGTCTGACAGACCGGTCATACAGAGAGAGGCTGGAAAAACTGGATTTGCCTTCCTTAGAGGAAAGGAGAAAGAGGGGAGACATGATTGCAGTGTTCAGGACCATGGTGGGAGTAGATAAAACTGACAAAGAAGATCTGTTTGTATGGGATAAGAGAGCAACAAGAGGACACGGAATGAAATTGAAGAAGTCAAGCTGCTTGAAAGATATCAAGAAATACAGCTTTCCTTACAGAAGTATAGACTTATGGAATAGCCTGGACAAAGAGATCGTCCAGTCTAAAAACTTAAACGACTTTAAAGCTAAATTCGACTTACTGAGAAACAGTGACGGAAACCCACGAGCATAGTACATTCCGTGTATAACACAATTAGGTATATTAGGTAAATACTTAAAATATTTGGAATGACTTAGACAAAGAGGTGGTGCATGAGAAAAACATTCATGTGTGTAAAGGTAGACTTGATAAATGTGGATATGGAGACAGGACAACACGAGCATTGCTCAATTCCTGTATACTACAAACAGGTAAATACAAATAGGTAAATACACACACACACACACACACAATCGCCCACATTTGTAATCCTACTTTCAAACTTATCCACACAAATCCTTGAACCAACTGAACAATACTCTCTTGTAATCTCCTTCCATCTGTTGCACACAACAATACATACTCTATCTTTTGTTCTCTCCTTCTCACTTATTCCCGCGCATATACCCCATCCATATTCCCACTCTCTCAACCCTCCATTTAGTCTCAGTTAAACCACATATGTCTACTTTTGCACCATCAAGCACCTGGACACTCTCTCTCTCACCCCACCAAACATATCCCTTACATTAAAAGTCGCAATCTGTACCATGTCCTTTGCTCGGTAGTTAGTCGTCACCTGTTGGTTGGACCTGGTCCGATGCTTCTTTGTATTTTTAGGTAGTTATTTTCCGGGGAGGGAAACTAACCCTCTGCCAACCCACTTGCTGGCATGTAAGACACGTGTTGGCTGGTTATAAGGTTACCATCCAGCGTATCAGATGATTTCCTGGTTTACAGGAAATCATTTGGCTTGCCACTCAATGCAGTGATACTCCCAAACAGATGACCACTACAGGTTTGCGACAGAGGTTTTGGGGGCATTTTAGGCTTTACAGTTGAGGACACCCTCCCTAACCCCACTGAACTGGACCTGGAGCAGTGGCATCTTCTCTGTGAGTCTACCCCCAAAAGCTGTCAAAGCAGAGGAGGAGGACAGCATGGGGGTCAAACCACCATAAACCTCCCCGGCCCCTCATGGGGCCCAAGAACCTGGGAGTGGCTTCGGTCTCCCGGAAAAAGAACCACATCTCTCAACAAAACACACACAACAACATTTTTTCTACACCAAGAAACGACTCCCCGGTGGTCATTTCTCGAAGACTTCTTCTAGTCGGGGACACTGAGAGCAATCCGGGACCTGCCAACAAATACATATGTCCAACATGCTCAAAACCTATCACTTCAAGCCAACAGATACAGGGTTCAGTTCAGTGGAATTCCTGCAAGAACTGGACCCATTACACCTGCACAACACTTGCATCCAGAAAATAATAGTTACACAAACACCTGGACCTGCTCCTTATGGTCCTTCCCCCAACCCACTAACCCCCCCACCAACCCCACTCCAGCTTCCTCCAAACCTCCTTGACCGAACCTTCCCACACCATTCAATCCCCCAACCCCTCGCATTCCAACCCAATCTAATTCACGCCAACCCTTGCCTCCACCACAACCAATTTCTACCCCTTCCCCTCCACGCACATCCCAACCTCCCCCCCATGCTGCAGCACCCAACACACACTGTACACACAACATAAACATTCTTCAAATAAATATAGATGGCATAAACACCAAAAAACAAGAACTCACACAATTCATCAAACAACAAAACATACACATTGCCATCTTACATGAAACAAAACTACACAGAACACAAAAAACACCGACATTTCATAATTTCACCACCATTTGACAAGACTGGGCTGATGGTGGTAGCAGTGGACTCATCATCCTGGTACACAAATCCATCAATTTTTCAGATACTAGTGCATACACAAGGTCACTTCTCCCCCTACATAACACCACAACAGAAATACAATCAATTAAAATATGCACTGGTAACAAATCGCACATAACAATCGCCAATACATACATTCCCCCCCAACTGTCCCCCACAGTACCATACAATTACTCTCCACAAATACACCACATCACTAACATACCAAACATCATCCTGGGCGGTGATTTCAACGCCAAGGCGTCAGCCTAGCATGTCAACAACCCTGACACTGTCAAAGAGCTGGTACTACAATCCCAAACAGATAATCTTTTCATACTCAATAATCTCCATCAACATATCCACATCCCACACCAAGCCCTATTCCTCCCATCATCTTCAGATATCACCTTTTGCTCCCCAAACTTCACCCCTGCGGCATCCTGGAGAGTGGTCAAAACCCCTGGCTCTGACCACCTCCCGATCATCATCACTACCAAAACCAGAATCACCCCAGCTGGGCACAGACATACATGCACTAATTATAAGAGAGCCAACTGGGAGCCCTTCACAAGTGAAACAGAACAACACTCTGAAACATTAAACAGTACACCTGTCGAATCATAGTGACAGTTCAGTGAGGGTTGCTTTAAGTCAAATTCCTCCTATTTGTTTATTTCAAAGGTAAACTTGTACATATTTAGGGTTATTAGGTTTGAAGTTTTCAAATGCTACTCCTAATAAAAGGAAAGGAAATAATTTCCCTTTCTGTGGAGATATAAATTAATATGAACCATAACTTGTAAAAATATAACTCCTATGATCGAGCTGCTGAAGCTTTGAATACTCAATTCAACACTTTAATATAACCATGTAGAACTCAGAACTAAGAAATATAACCGTTTTGAATAAGAGTTTGACACAACAACCGTTTCATACTGAAGAGTCAAACTCGACGAGAAGTAAGAAATGCACGGCATAGAGTCAGTACCGAACTAGACAGGGTTAACCCCTTCTTTACCGAAAATGTGTTTTGATGTACCCCCGTACATCGCCAGCAAACACCTGTGCGACACCGGAACCGCTACCGTGGTATGCTGGTACACCCTCTAATGAATGGCAGCTTATGGGCCTCAGTGTAGCCTGGTAAGGCTGTTTCTGAGGACCTTGTGTTAGCAACAGCTCTGTGTTTTTGACGACAAAGACTGTGACGAAGTTCTGACGAATTCTGACATCATAAGATACGTCATGACTGAGTTGCGGTGGCACTAATGGCTTCCTCACTCATCTGTGATGTAACCTCTTTTAGATCAATCATTATTTTATTATAATTTCTACTACAGATATCGTACTATATTTTCTGCTGACATACAGCAAAATTTACACCCCTTGGCCTGGCTGACAGAGTCAGTTACCACGCACTTGACCACAATAGAGGGTGTACAGGATATTTTTCTCATGGCATCTCTGGCAAATTCCGATAGTGATGAGTTTATTCCTCATGAGGATACTTATTTAGATGTATCAGATGATGATGCACCAGTGTCTGATGTGTCAGTAGATGACTGTGATCCTGAAAATGATAGCAAAGTTGATGTGAGTGAGGAAGGAGGAGGAAAATAGTAGCTAGCTTAGTGACGCTGCACTCTCGGCAACAAGTGGGTCAAGGTCGCCATCACCATCACGTGTGTCCACACACTTCATGCTCAGCTTACAAGGTAAATAAATAAGCCATCCATCTGTGCAGGACATTTTTTTCAAGCCAGTTTGTACAGTGGTTACCTGGGTAACAGTACTTTAGCATAAGATATGTAAACTTATATACCGTAATCATTTATTTAATAATATTTTTTTATTACCAACATCATGCTGGGTTTATGTGATCATCAGTATACAAACAAATAAAAAAAAGTGAATAGTTTCAACGTGGCAAAAAATATACACCACCCCTCACACTACAGGAGGGGGAGCTATCAGGTCGGTATGGGGGGTAAACGTAATGTTTACATTTGGGGAAGGGGTCGGTAAAGAAGGTTTTAAAGGCACACATCGCCACACCCTAGTGATTTAACCACCGTTTATAAATTAACGGAATCTCTCAGTTAAGCATAACTTCATTCTTTTCTTCTCGATTGGCCAATTGAGGGTTAAGTTTGCGTTAAGAGAGAGAAATCTAGGTGGTCAGTACAATGTAAACACTATTAATAATGTTGTATCATTAAGCTGCATAATATCCGATAGACAAAGATAAATACCTTAAACTTTATATCAACCCGCCCCGTCCACCCGATGTACGATGCACGTTGGGAGTTTTTTTCGCACTCAGTCCCCCTGACGTACAGTGTACGTTTTGCAATTGCAAGGCCCACCGTTTGCACATTTTTCATATTTCGTACGTGACTTTTGGTACATAGTCGCTTGACACCTTCCTCTAGCCGCTACCAGATGGGGACATTCCCCGACCACGCATGACCCACGCTCACCTGTGACTCATCCACTCACCTTGTAGCAGTGACCCAGGACAGACATAGTGCGACGAGGTCTCTCTGACGAGGAAATTCAAGCCATCCTGGACACCTACCCAGATGATGCATTCACTGGGGACAGTGATTCACCACTCGACGATAATGTCCTCGATAAAGATTACGTTCTACCTGAGGAGAAGACCAGCAGTAGTGATGAGGAGATACCGTCAACTAGAAAGCGGCAATGTGTGACTTATCGTAAGGCAAAGGAAGGCCAAGCAAGACCAGTGGATGTGCACGCACCTCTCTCCATCCTGTGCAAGAAGGGACGGATGAGGACGAGGACAGAGCAGGTGAACGTGGCGTTCTCACATAGCTGGGATCAGAGCAGATCTCGCCACGTGGAACAGAAGGAGTGAGGAGGCGTGTGAGGTATAGGCCTATTGTTTTGTCTGGGGAAGACGGCAGTGTAGGGGCGGGAGTGAGAAGTGGTAGGGAAAGTGAAAGTGAAAGTGGTGTGGGTAGGAAGGGAGGAGCTCCCACGCTCCCACGTGGTGCACCTGGGCGGTGGGGGGGTGAGGTAGAGCCGGTCTCAAGCACATCTTTCACCCCGCATTATTCCCACTCTCCTTCCCCACAGCCCCATGATGTGGGGAAAGGGACGAAAGGGAAGGGGAAGGGGAAAGGAAAAGGGAAAGGTAAAAGGAGAATGAGTGGGGAAGGGTGCTGCTCTCCACCTCCCCAACCACCCCCACCACCCTCTCCTCCACACACCGACGAAGGCGATGAGGGTGACGAGGCTGGAGATGGTCATGTGTTGTGGTTCTGGGAGGATGGCAATGATTTTGAACCCACGATTCACCCCTTCACAGAGGAGTGGCGGTCTGGCTGCACTGCTCCACACATCCATCAAGGCTCCACCAGGGTGGATTTCTTCCACCTTTACTTCTCTGTGCCGTTTGTGAAGCGTATAGTGGAGCAGACAAACACCTTTGCCAGGAGGATGCGCAGTGAAAGTGAGGGTGAGGGGACGACGAGCAGGCACTCACAGCGCTATGATTACCCAGTAACAGTAGGTGAGATGTTCCTATTTTTGGCCTTGGTTCTGTTGATGGGTATTGTATGGAAAGGACAAATTCCGGCTTACTGGTCTACTGACCAGATTACTTACACACCTTTCTTTGGCAAAGTTATGAGTTGGAATAGGTTTCAATACATTCTGAGCCACCTCCACTTTTATGATGCAGATGACCCTGCAAATGCAAATAACATAAATAAAATGAGGAGAATTAGAACTGTTTTCAATCACCTATGGGAAACGTTACACTCGTCATTTTATCCTTACAGAGCCCTCATCATAGATGAGAGTCTTGTGTAGTGGAGAGGCAATATTTCCTTTCGCCAGTACATACCCAGCAAAAGACACCGTTCTGGATTCAAGATCTTTGTTATGTGTGACTGTAAAACTGGTTACGTGCAAGACATAGTCTTGTACACTACTGCACAGACAGACATAACAGAAGATCGGAGTATAGGACTCTCTGGGGTCATGGTGAAGACCATGATAGAGGAGTACGGTACCTTCATCGTGGTCACGTCTTGTACCTGGACAACTGGTCCACAAGCCCTCTTCTCACTCGGTACCTCCACCAATATGACACCGGAGTCTGTGGCACTATGAAAAGAAACTGCCGTCACATGGTTAGAATCGGGAGGAAACTCGACAGGAATGAGGTGGTTTTCTTCAAGACAAACCACATCCTCGCCACTGTACGGAACCACAAGAGAGAAGTTTCCCTCCTGTTGATGGTACACCGCCCCCTGATGCACCGCACAGCCTCCATGGAGTACACCAGCCAGAGGAGGGCTCACGTCTGGAAACCGGAGTCAGTAGTGGAGTACAACATGAAGAAGGCAGGTGGACCAGTCTGATTCCATGATTCCAGTGTGGAGTATGCCAGGACCACGATGAAGTGGTACAAGAAACTCTTCTTCCACCTGCTCGACATCACGGTCCTCAACTGCCACTACCTCCACGGCTTGACTATAGGAACCTCCGAGACCTTCAAGGGGTTTGTGAGGGAGCTGTCCCGAGAGATCATCGGGAAATACGCGGAGGAAAGGCCCCATCCCCGCACCCGCATCGCCCCTGCCACCCAGACGCCCCCATGCCTCACAGGACGCCACTTCCTCAGCACCATCCCCCCTTCACAAAACCGCCCCAGACCACAGCGCCGCTGTCATGTGTGCAGCAGCTCCAAAATCAGAGCAAGCATAGGCAGATGAGACACAAGATACGAGTGTGTTGATAGCAATGTCGGCTTGTGCCTTGAGCCCTGTTTCAAGGAGTTCCACACACTACTACATTACTCATAATGTGTGTATATACTCTAGGTAAGGCATTTAATATGTGATACTGTGTGCTTGCGAGACTTTGTTTTTTTTTTTTGTTTTTTTGTTTTTTTAATGCGAGGAAGAAGGAACCAAAGGCCATAAGCCTGCAGTAACAGTTCCCTCCAAGAGAAAAACAAAATACAATAGAGAGCCAAATTCAAGATCCGATCATTTTGAGATGCCTGGACACACTACGTTTGAAAGACTGGAGATCATAGGCAGCAGGAAATACAGACAGAGGGAGACAGTTCCAGAGCTGACCTGTTGCATAAATGAAAGACTGGGAGTAACGGTTAACTCTTGCATTAGAGAGTTGGACAGAAAAGGGATGAGAGGTTGCTGCCAGACGGGTGCTACGCTCCCGTCGTAGAGGTGGAGGAATGCAAGCAGACAGTTCAGAGGAGCAGTGATCATTAAAGTAGCGATAGAAAAGAGATAAAGATGCAACAGTGCGGCGAAGAGACAGGTTGAAGGGAGTCAGTAAGAGGAGGAGAGTTAATGAGACGAAAAGCCTTTGACTCCACCCTATTGAGAAGAGCTGTATGTGGGGAGCCTCCCCACACATGAGAGTTGTACTCCACACATGGGCGGATAAAACCCCAGTATAGAGTCAACAATTGTGCAGGGGTAAAGAAAGAGCGGAGACGGCTTAGCACACCCAATCTCTTGGAAGCAGATTTTACAAGAGATGTAATATGATCTTTCCAAGATAAGTCCCGAGTAAATGAAACCCCAAGCATGTTCAAGGACGATGCAGGATTAAGCTGAATATTATTAAACATTAGTGGGTATACCTGTGGAAGATTTTGTCGGGTTGATAGGTGTAAGAACTGAGTCTTAGATGCATTAAAGACAACCATATTATTTTTACCCCAGTCAGAGATATGAGCCAAGTCAGACATTAGGTGTGCCATAGCCTCATCCCTTGTTTCTTGAAGCAACTGTTGAGATGGGCGTTGCGGGAACCGAATGGAAAGGTGAAGGGTGGAGTCATCAGCGTATGAGTGGATAGGGTTAGATGTACAGCTTAGAAGATCATTGATGAATAAAAGGAAGAGAGTTGGCGATAGGACAGAGCCCTGAGGAACACCACTGTTGATAGATCTAGGAGAAGAACGATGGCCATCTACAACAGCGGCTATAGAACGACCAGAAAGGAAGCTAGCGATGAAGGCACAGATAGAAGGACAGAAACCGTAGGAGGGCAGTTTAGAAATTAAAGATTTATGCCCGACTCGATCGAAAGCCTTTGAGATGTCAAGTGCAATGGCAAAGCTTTCGCCAAAGTCATTGCACTATCATGCTCACTATGATACTAAGTCATGTACATAAGTGAAAACAATTACAGAAGGTTGGAAAATGATAATAATCTTGGTGGAAAAGTATAATGAAAGTTGGAAAACAGAATGCAATACTGTGTGTTTGTGAGAATATCACGCACAGTATAATACTAAGTCAGGTATATACAGTAGAACCTTTTTGGTCCGGACCCCGTTAATCCGGATTTCTGTTAATTCGGACAAAATTTAAAAATAATAAACTCCAAAAATATGTTGAAAATAATTCTAAAGTCATTTTCAGTATCGGTGCGGAAAGCGATCGTCACTTGTTTAGTCTAAGATCATGCTAGGTCGTAACATGGGCGTCTGTTTAAACACACACTAGCATTCATTCCATCATCTAGTTCACCGACCATTTATATTTTTACGCCGTATTTCAAAAGCTAATCCTCCCCATGCCCCCTAATGCAAGTGTAGCTTCTGCAATGAATAAAGGCGTTAAAAGGAAGCATGTAACACTAAATATTGCAGGTAAAGTGAAAATACTGGATAAACTAGAGGCTGGTGTTCCTGAAGGAAAACTCATGAATGAGATTACCCTGATGGTCCGGACAATCTGCTAATTCGGACAACCCTTCCCCCCGTATAGTCCGAACTAGAGAGGTTCTACCGTATGTGAAAACAGTTTTAGAAGTTGAAAATTGGTATAATCTCTGTGGAAAACTATACTTGAAGTTGAAAATAAAAATGTAATACTGTGTGCTTGCGAGAATATCATGGTCAATATAACAGTAAGGCATGTCAATATGCGATAATATTACGCTCAATATAATAGTACGGCCTGTCAATATTTGATAAAGTGTTATAGAAAGTTAAACATGGTATAATGATTGTTGAAATGTATAATGTAAGTTGGGAATAGAATGTGAGTTGAAACAACAGTCTCAGGGAGTCAACTGTGCCAAAAATCGGCAAATCTCAGGTGTTACAATAATGAACCCATGCTTATATCGCCTATATTTTTCTTTGAAAACCAATATATTCTTGTAGTATCTGTAAATTTTGACTAAATAAATGTATTACTTTGTACCATGGGTTGTTTGGAATAGTTACCCCACCACAGAAAACGTGGAAGCTGCACCGCGCCTCCATAGAATACGAGCCCCTGGTGCTCAGAGGCTTACCTGTCCCGACCATTTAAATGCCTAGGAAACCACTTTCTTGGTGATTTTCCATTGTTTCTCACCAAAAGCGGAGGTTTGAGCCCACCCCCCAAAAAAAAAATTGAAAAGTTGTCAGGTTTTGGGGGTGGGTTGGGTTATAACGTGGTCGGTACGGGGCGGGTTGATCTATAATATATAGTGATATATTCACATACAGTATTAACATTATATTGTGAATTTACATATATCATACAAGGCTTTATTTAAATTACAGAAATGGGATTAGTCCGTGATTCGCCAAATGCAGCAACCAGGAATAGTCCAATCCTATAATATCGATATCAATAACATTATCAAAATCTAAATCTACTAAACAAGTAACTGTCTGTTCAGTTTTAGTAATTATATTCTCACAAGGATATTAATGTTTGGTATTATTCAGAAAATTCTTCAGGTCCTATATTAACTGTTTGTACCGAAGGTGAGGGATTCTCGGTGGACTGGATTCTAATATGTACATTTCCAACAACACACATCACAAATATCAACACCGCTGTGCACACTTTCAATACAATTATTCAAAATGCTGACAAAAGACACATCCTTAGAAGCAACAGAATCAGACACAACCCCAACTTCACAACAGAAATTCAAGGCCTCATCAGTCAACAGGACTCTACTACAACACTCCCCAACACCCCATACACAAGATACCATACAACAAATACAAGAACTCAACACTCAGATAAACAATAAAATATCGGAGCAGCAAACACTAAACTGGAATAATTATCTCCAAACACTTGATCACAAAACAAACACCAGCAAACTCTACAAACAAACAGCATCACACTCTCCAACGGCAACACTACACAATCACACGCTGCCATCACAACAACAGACACCATACCTTCAAAACAAGCAACAAGCACACACTCTCATCAATCACTTTTCACAAGTCAGTCATCTAAACCCCCATCGCGATGACTGACGTGTCATCTGACGTAAGAGACAGTTCCCCACAGACTCAGACTTCGCACCTTTCACTTACAACCAGACGAAGCACATCATTAGCAACCTTAAGCACTCGTCTGCCTGTGGACCAGACAACATAAGCAACATATACCCTAAACACCTTGAACCACAAGGCATACAAGCACTCACCAACATATCGAACTACAGCTACTCACGCCACATAATACAGTGAGTCTTCGAAATACGAAAACCCAAAGTACAAATTTTCGATGGTACGAAAGTGATGAATATAGGACATATTCCACAATACAAAAATATGTCTCAATTATACGAAAATCGATACGAAAGGAAATACAGAGACAGCCCAATTATCCAGACTATATGGTGTGAAGAGGTGCCTGAATAGTCTGAAATCGCGATTAATCTGGAGGAAACAAAACACAAGTACTGTTAGATTGATTTATTTACAGGTAAATGTACAATGAAAGACACAACTATCTTCCCAGTTCCGTCTGAAGAAAATTTACACCAGGCGAAATACAATGAAAACCCTGTTTCTACTAGTGCGTGTTTCAAATGGTTTGATTTTTCCACCCTATTTCCATCAGACTTTGGGAAGATACTTGTGTCTCTCATTGTACATTTGAAGCAGCAGAAAGACCTTACCAATTCAATTCATAATCCTCCAGCCTGTTTCTGTAATTTTCTGACAACTTTCACTTCGGCAAATTGCTTTTTCTTGCCGAAAAATTTCATCCCTGTTATTATCGTCACTTTCCCCTACGATCGTTTCCAGCGCAGTGGAAGAAACTCAGCATGCTCAAAGGTGGATATCATTTCCCAGTTTCCCAACTGGAGGTTAGATTAGGTTAAATTATTAGGCACAGATAAGCTCGGTTAGGCCTGCTTTAGTTAAACAATTAGGGAAGAACAGTCCCTTCCGCCATTATTTTAACAAAATAAACAAGAGTTGTTACACCAGAACAGCTAAAAATGATGGGGAAACAGATTTAACAAGAAACGTTTACTGTATTTACCAACCCAGAAATAATCTGAAAATTATAACAGGCTATCAAAAAGAACTGATATGGTAAGGTGCTTTTACTGCTTAAAATAAAGGCTATGTTTAGCCCCTCGACTGTGGGTTCAGAAATTTGCGTCCTCCCGTGGTTGGCCTTGGGATCATTTTTTCAAAGTTCTAAATTAAATTTCTTTTTCTTACATATGTGAAAAGTCCCTCTGGCACACCTGGCTTTTTTTATTATTTTAATTTTCTCCCCTAAACCCATCTTGTGATTTGCTATGATTCGTGAAGAATTAATAAAATAAGGATGCCTGGTACATTAACATGTAAACATCAACGAAAACATCTGGGATGAAGTGAACTGTGAACGCCTGAGTGCTTGGGATGGTAGAGTAGGGTTGTGTAAACACACCAGTGACCCTCGTTCCCTTCCCATAATTGATCGCAGTTTTTTATGGTTCACCCTAACTCAATGTCACTGACACCGGTACAGTAAGGTGTTGTTCAAAGCCAGCATCTATGAAAGAAATAATGGAATACATTATTGTTTGTATCTGTCCTCCTTCTTTCACACACACACATAAGAACGAACAAAAGAATGAGCAGTAAATGTACACTAACTTTAAGGAGCAGAAATAACTGTGCTCCGTCGGTCCGAAATATGTTGGGAAGAGCGATACCAAACGAAGAATGTGAAACTGAATTCTAACCTACGAGAACATGTGGGAGGAAAGAGTAATTTTTTGTTCAGATTAGCAAACATTTTTGTTCCATATAGTCTCTTAAAATTGTAAAATCCATAATCTTTCATGTAAGCATACAGCCTAAAGACTTTACCAATTCAGTTCATATTCCTCAAGTTTGTCATCTGTATTTTCCTGACTATTTTGAGGGTGGTAAATTATGTTCTCTTGCTGAAAGAAACTTACTCAAAATTAGGGCGCATGGAACATAAGCATGTAAACATCAGCGAATACCGTACTTCTGAAGTGAAGAGAACGCCTGACTGCTTGGGATGGTAGAGTAGGGTCGTGTAAACACACCAGTGACCTTTGTTCCCTTCCCATAATTGTTCACAGTTTTTTATAGAATGCCCTAACTCAATGTCACCGACACCGAAACAGTAAAGTGTCGTTCAAGGCGGGCAGCTATCAAGGGGTTAATGGAAAAAATTCAAAATGTGCACCGTGCTCGCTTGCCAAGAGAAAACAAATTAGCCCCTCTCTGGTAAACAAATTTTCGCGCACTTCTCAGTTGAGTCCACGTCCCTCCTCTCCTCACGGCTTCGCTGTATGCGAGGATATTTTCGCAGCTCTTCACCGTTTCGTATTGTTTCACCACGCCTCCCAAGTGCCCTGCATCATATCCAGCATTGGGGGAGCCCGCTGCAAAGCAGCAGCAGCACTGTGCTCTAACTCTGGAAAGGAAATTGGAAATTATAAGACCCTATGAGGAGGGGAAGGGAGTCTCGGAGATTGGGCATGCTTTAGGCCTTGCAGCTTCCACCGCTGGGACTGTGACAAAGAAAAAGGAGATGTACAAGAAAGAATATGGCCATCTCTTTCTCTACAATTGTATACAAGTATTGCTTACTTCAAAATAGTGGGGGGTTAAGTTTAGGGGGGGAGGTCTGAATGCATCCTGGGATGCATCCCCCATTTATATGTAAACAGTGGAAGCTCGATTATCCAGCTTTCGGTATATCCGGTCCGTGACCGAATGGTTCAGTGGTACAGTAATTCATAGAATTATCCATACGATAGCTCCGGTTTAAACAGGAAGCATCCAGTTGCTAGGGAGAGAGGCATGGGTAAACCAGAGAGAGTCTGCTCACTCTGCCCCCACCCACACCTGCTCACAACTCGATCACAAGGGTGGTAGGGTGGAGTTTGGTGAGGCAACTGATACTCCTGACCTAGCATAACCTTGCTTAACTACTTAATAATTAAACCTAATTTAACCTAACCTGACCTAACCTGGGCTCCAGTTGAGAAATTGGGAAACTAAATCCACTTTTGTGTATGATGAGTTTCTTCCATTATGCCCGAAGCAATCGTAGGTACGGCTTAAAGAACGTGATAAAAGACAAAATCTTTCAGCAAGAGAAGGTAATTTATACCCTCAGAATAGAAAAACACAGAAAACAAACTGGAGGAATATGAAGTGAATTGGTGAAGTCTTTAGGCAGTATGCTTCGATGAAAAGTAATGGGTTTCCCAATTATAGGGAACGAAATGGAACAAGAATGTCTGCTAATCATAAAAAAAAAAAAAAATTACTCATCTCATGTGTTCTCGTAAGTTAGCATTCAGTTCTGCATTCTCCGTTAGATATCGCGCTTCCCAACACATTTCGGACCGACAGAGCATAGTTATTTCTTCCTCTTACATTTACTGTTCATTCTTATGTTCGTTCTTAAGTGTACTGTATGTGTGAAAGAGAGTATTAATACAAACAATAATGCATTCCATTAACCCCAACATAGCTGTCAGCCTCGAACAATGCTTTACTGTACCGGTGTCAGGGATGTTGGGTTAGGGAGAGCTATAAAAAACTGCGAACAATTATGGGAAGGGAACGAAGGTCACTGGTATGTTTTCACGACCCTCCTCTACCATCTCAAACAGTCAGGCGGCCTACCACTTCGTCTCAGATGTTTTCGCTGATATGTTTAAATGCTAATGTAACATGCACCCTAATTATGAGTATCTTCCATTATGCCGGAAACAATCGTAGGTAAGGCTTAACCCCTAAAACGCGGGGCGTCGCGTTTGCGACGCTCGCCAAAAAGGACATAACGGCGGATCGTCGCGTTTGCGATTCGAGTTAATTTTGAATAAACGCGGGCAAGGATGTTCCAGCTGATATTGTCTATCAGTACCACCACCCTTTAGCTACAATTAGCATACTTTACCTTTGTACTACTGACCTCCGTTGTTGCAAAGTATCTCGTTTTTCCCCCCTCCCCCCCCACCATGGCCCTGCCAGCCTGGCTGTGATACATGGCAGCGCTCTGACTGCTCAAAACTGTAAATCTGCACTCTCCTCTCACAAGCAGTTTATGCTAATAGGAAACGCTTGTTTCCCCAGTTGTCACACTAGCTTTTTTTCGCACGGTTTGCCCCTGTTTAGCGTCAGTTTACCGCAGGCTTTCAAAGTGACATTATGGCGAGTTCTAGCTCTTCCAAGTCAGTGTGAGCGGCCGACAGGAACGAGAATAAAGTGACGAGCGTAAGGCAGAAAAAGCGCGCTGCGGTGATCTTTTGGGAAGTAATATGATTGAAAATAATGTAGTATACGTGTTTTTAGCTGTGAAAATGGAAATGTTTGTTGAGTGACGGGAAGACCGCTGCCGCGCTGCATGTCGGCCGTACGCTTCGTTGATTTTAGCCTTTTTTTCAGTGCTTATTGTACAAATACGGATTCCAAACTACCTGTACGTTGTAGTATAAAGTTTACTGTGACAGAATGAGGCTGTAGTAGAGGGGAAACTGGGTTGCTGGAGGTGTACAAGTGAAGATTTTGTTACCCAACTTTGCAAGTCTCCACAAGTCCTTGGGTAGTCCACGAAGGCTCAACACCTGTCTCTGGAGAAAGCTGAATGTAAGTACTATCTGCCATACCAAGTATAATGTTCTAGGGTTAATCTCTGATTTTTGGCTAATATTTTCCTACAGGTACTCAGACTGCGATCGAACCCCTCCACCTGGGGGGGGGTCGGCTGTCCATTGTCCGCGCATTAGGGGTTAAGGAACATTATGATAATAAGAGAGGAAATCTTTCTGCCAAACGTAATTTACCACCCTCAAAATAGGCAGAAAAATACAGAAAACAAACTAGAGCAATATGAATTGAATTGGTAAGGTTATTAGGCTGTATGCTTGGAGGAAAATTTATGAGTTTCACAATTATAGGGGACGAAATGGAACAATTATGTTTACTAATAAGAAAAAATACTTTCATCTCACGTGTTCTCGTAAGGTGGCATTCAGTTCCACATTCTTTGTTCGATGTCGCTTCCCAACACATTTTGGACCGACAGAGCATACAGTTATTTCTGCTCCTGACAGTTAAGTGTACATTTATTGCACATTCTTTTGTTTGTTCGTGTATTTTTGAAAGAGAGAGTATTGATACAGACAATAATGTATTCCATTAACCCCTTCATGGCTGCCAGCCTCGAACAATGCGTTACTGTACCGGTGTCAGTAACGTTGAGTTAGGGAGAGCCATAAAAACTGCAAACAATTATGGGAAGGGAACGAAGGTCACTGGTATGTTTACACGACCCTACTCTACCATCCCAAACAGCTAGGCGGTCCTTTCATCCCAGATGTTTTCGCCGATATGTTTAAATGCTAAAGTAATATGCATCCTAACTTTATGTTTAAATGCTAACGTAACATGCCCCCTAATGTTATTAATTCTTTCACGAATCATAGCAAATCACAAGATGGGTTTAGGGAGGAGGGGAAAAAACCAGGTGTACCAGACGAGTCTTTTCACATCTGTAAGAAAAAGAAACTGACTTTATAACTTTGAAAAAATGGTTTCAAGGTCTGCCAAGGGAGCACACAAATTTCTGAACTCACGAACATTAAGGATTTGAGGGGGGTAAACATACGCTTTGCTGTAAGCAGTACAAGCACCTTACCAAATCAGTTCATCCTGATAGTCTATTATATTTTTCTGATTATTTCTGGGTTGGTAAATGAACATTTCTTGTTAAATCTGTTTCCCCGCTGTTTTTAGCTGTTCTGGTGTGACGACTCTTTGATTCGTTAACGTAATGGTAGAAGACACTGTTCTAATCTAAGTGTTTAAACCTGGCCTAACCTAGCTTAACTGCACCTAATAATGTAACCTAACCTAATCTTCAGCTGGGAAGTTGGGAAACGAAGTTCAAATTTGAGTACGATGAGTTTCGTCCTTTGTGCTGGACACAATCATAGGTACAGCTTTAGAATGAGACGATAATAACAGGAAGGAAATCTTTCAGTAAGAAAACATGATTTACCGAACTGAATATAGTCTGAAAAATACTGAAACAAGCTGGAGGAATATACATTGAACTAGAAAGGTCTTTCTGGCACCTAAAGTGTACATTTACCGGTAAATAAATCAGTCTAACAGTACAGTACTTGTGTTTTGTTTCTGCTGGATTAATCGTGCTTTTCTGACTAATCGGGCACCCCTTAACACCATAATGGCGTCTCATCACCAAGCCTCGGAGTCCCCGGGGGGGGGGGACCATAAATGCCCCCACCATCAGCCCCTCTCCTGGTGATGACTTGAGGTGCCTGGAACCACTGTCTGACTCTCTTCTACTTCATTTCTGCAACATTCGCGGCCTTTCCTCTAACTTTCGCTCTGTTGAGCACCACCTCTCCTCCTCTAAACCTCACCTTTTTCTGAGACTCAGCTGTCTGAGGCAACTGACAGCAAACCCTTTTCTGTATCCTCCTACTTTCTCTACACTCATTTCAAAGCCAAAGGTGGCTGTTGTGTATATATACGCAACGACTTATCTTGCTCTCGTGTTCCTGAACTCGATTCTTCTGAATTCTCTACACTCTGGCTTCGGCTTTCCTGTCATTCTCTGACTAAATATATCTGTGCTGTTTACTTATCCCCTAATTCTACTGACTATCAAAAATTCTTCGACTATCTTACTTCTACGATGGAACACATTCTATCCATTTCTCCTTTCTCTGAAATCTCCATTCTAGGAGATTTCAATGTTCACCACCACCTTTGGCTCTTCTCTCCTTTCACGGATTCACCTGGTGAACAAGCCTACATCTTTTCTATCCTTAATGACCTAGAGCAGCTTGTACAGCACCCTACCCGTATCCCTGACCGCCTTGGAGAGAGCTCCAACATACTTGACCTCTTCCTCACAACTAATCCTTCTGCTTACTCTGTTAATCTTTTCTCTCTGTTGGGCTCCTCCGATCACAACCTTATTACCTTAACCTGTCCTATCACTCCGGTACGGCCTGTGGACCCTCCAGGGAAACGTTGTCTGTGGCATTTTGGAGCCGCGGACTGGGAGGCCCTCAGGCAGTACTTCTTTGATTTTCCCTCGAATGATTATTGCTTCCATGGCCGTTAGCCATCTGAGTGTGCCTTGCGCATTACGGAGGTTATTCTCTCGGGCATGGAAGCATACATTCCTTTCTCATATCCTTTGACTAATGTAAGAAAGCCTTGGTTTAATCACGCTTGTTCTAATGCTGTCCGCAACAAGGAGAGGGCCTACAAAAGGTACCGGAGCCAACCCACCCCTGAATCACATCATCTTTACGTTTCTGCCCGGAATCGTGCTAAGTCTGTTCTTCGCTCTACTAAAAATAATTTCATCCATACTAAATGCTCTCAACTCTCCAACTCGAATTCTTCGCGCTCCTTCTGGCACCTTGCCAAAAATCTTTCTAACAACTTTACCTCATCATCCTTCCCTCCTCTTTTCTACTCTGATGGTTCTGTAGCTATTTCATCTACTGATAAAGCAGATCTCTTCGCACAGACTTTCTCCTCCAATTTCACCTTAGACGATTCCGGTGCTGTTCCTCCATCACTTCCCCCCTCTGACTTCCTCATGGCTGACATTAAAATTTCTTCAGCTGATGTATTTTCTGCCATCACTGGCCTCAGTACTAACAAGGCATATGGGCCTGATGGGGTCCCTCCTGTTGTTCTCAAGAACTGTGCTTCTGTGCTTACACCCTGCCTAGGCAAACTCTTTCGCCTTTGTCTGTCAACTACTACCTTTCCTTCTTGCTGGAAGTTTGCTCTCATTCAGCCAGTCCCAAAGAAGGGTGACCACTCCCAACCCTCCAACTATCGTCCAATTGCTTTAACGTCCTGTATTTCAAAAGTTTTCGAGTCAATTCTCAATAGAAAAATTTTAAGGCATCTTTCCTATCACAACCCTCTTTCCGATCGTCAGTACGGGTTCCGTCAGGGACGCTCCACTGGCGATCTTCTCACCTACCTTTCAGACTCCTGGTCATCCTCCTTTCGGGACTTTGGCGAAAGCTTTGCCACTGCACTTGACATCTCAAAGGCTTTTGATCGAGTCTGGCATAAATCTTTAATTTCCAAACTGCCCTCCTACGGTTTCTATCCTTCTATCTGTGCCTTCATCGCTAGCTTCCTTTCTGGTCGTTCTATAGCTGCTGTTGTAGACGGCCATCCTTCTTCTCCTACATCTATCAACAGTGGTGTTCCTCAGGGCTCTGTCCTATCATCAACTCTCTTCCTTTTATTCATCAATGATCTTCTAAGCTGTACATCTAACCCTATTCACTCATACGCTGATGACTCCACCCTTCACCTTTCCATTCGGTTCTCGCAACGCCCGTCTCAACAGTTACTTCAACAAACAAGAGATGAGGCTATGGCACACCTAATGTTTGACTTGGCTTGTATCTCTGACTGGGGTAAAAATAATGTAGTTGTTTTTAATGCATCTAAGACTCAGTTCTTACACCTATCAACCCGACAAAATCTTCCACAGGTATACCCACTAATGTTTAATAATATTCAGCTTAATCCTGCATCAACCTTGAACATGCTTGGGGTTTCATTTACTCGGGACTTATCTTGGAAAGATTCTATTACATCTCTTGTAAAATCTGCTTCCAAGAGATTGGGTGTGCTAAGCCGACTCCGCTCTTTCTTTACCCCTGCACAATTGTTGACTCTATACAGGGGTTTTATCCGCCCCTGTGTGGAGTACAACTCTCATGTGTGGGAAGGCTCCCCACATACAGCTCTTCTAAATAGGGTGGAGTCAAAGGCTTTTCGTCTCATTAACTCTCCTCCTCTTACTGACTCCCTTCAACCTCTGTCTCTTCGCCGCACTGTTGCATCTTTATCTCTTTTCTATCGCTACTTTAATGGTCACTGCTCCTCTGAACTGTCTGCTTGCATTCCTCCACCTCTACGACGGGAGCGTAGCACCCGTCTGGCAGCAAACTCTCATCCCTTTTCTGTCCAACTCTCTAATGCAAGAGTTAACCGTTACTCCCAGTCTTTCATTTATGCAACAGGTCAACTCTGGAACTGTCTCCCTCTGTCTGTATTTCCTGCTGCCTATGATCTCCAGTCTTTCAAACGCAGTGTGTCCAGGCATCTCAAAATGATCGGATCTTGAATTTGGCTCTCTATTGTATTTTGTTTTTCTCTTGGAGGGAACTGTTACTGCAGGCTCATGGCCTTTGGTTCCTTCTTCCTCACGTAAAAAAATATATATATATAGCCTGGATAATCGGGCTATCTCTGTATTTCAATGGGGAAAATCGTTCCAATATACGAAATTTTGAATTATGAAAGTTTCTTTTGGTCACTATCCCTTTCGTATATCGAAGACTCACTATATCCAACATCTGGAAGCATGGCATTATCATCACTATCCCCAAACCCAACAAAGACCCCACGTTACCTTCCTCACATCGCCCCGTCACACTCCTCTGCACCCAATAGAAGTCACTGTACGACTGTTATTACAACTATAGTCGCGGCGCACGACTCTGAGGTTGTCATTCTCGTACACTGGCAACCTACCATTCAAACGTGCATCTGACTTTGTATCATATTATACATGAATCATATTATGAAGAACGAATGTTATATACAAATATTATTATACACGAACACATTATACACGAATCACATGCGTCTCATACACGAAATCAGACGCATTGTTGACGGGTAGGTTGCCAGGGTACGAAAATAACAGCCTGAGAGTCGTGCACCACTACTATAGTTACACCTCACACCCCCCTAGCCCCATCACAACACGGTTTTAGGCCACTACACTCCATAAACACTTTTCTTACAGATCTTACACAGAGAGTTTTTGATTGCATGAATTCACCCAGCCCACCACACAGAACACTCCAAGTCACACTAGACATTAGCAAAGCTTTTGATGCCATCCCCCGCCACAACCTCACAAACAAAATATTCAACACAAACATGAACACTAACACAAAAAGATGGCTGACAAGCTATTTAGCGGGCAGATGTGCACACGTAACATGTGCTGGTCAATCTTCGAACATCAGAAACTTCACAAATGGCGTCCTCCAAGGATCTGTTTTGTCTCCTAGTCTCTTTAACCTATACATGCATGACATACCCATGCCCCACACATCACAAATACACACAGCTTCCTAAACGCACAACATAACACTTACATGTACACACCAAAATGCAAACACAGCCGCACACATCCTCCAACCTTATCTCAACACACTACACAAATGGTTCACCACAAACAGGCTCAAAATAGCTCCAGCCAATTCTACAGTGACTCTTCTCACAAACTGGACAGCAGAACATTGTCACACTCCACACTTCACCATAAGCAACACTCCCCAACCACACACACACACACACACACACACAAAATCCTTGATGTAACATACATCAATGTCATTTAAAGTACACATCACAAATATTAAAGATAAGTTAACACCAAGACTTAACGCACTGAGGTCACTTGCCCATACAACATTTGGACACAACAAAGAAACCACCACCACAGTAAACAAACACCATATACGTTCAGTGATGAATTATGCAAGCCCTGCTTAGGCTTCTAACCTCACTAAAACACACTACAACAACAAGGCACTAAAAATAATCACGGGCTGCACAGCTGTTATACCCACAGACCACCTACACCAAGAAATCAAAGTCCCCAAAGTCAAGGATCATCTACACATGAGAGGCACCCAAATTCTCACTGCAGCCTCCACAAACCCACACCATCCACTACACTACATGGCAGCTTATCCACACACACCAAGGAACATCAAAGCAACAACCAGCACACGATATCATACACAAATACTGCCATCTCTCCCCTCTTGCCCGCCTCAGACCAGCTTCCAGAAGCACATCCATACTTAAATCACTCTCCACTCCATTCAGTCACTCAAAGACAACACGCAGCTCCATGCACGGCCCCCTGATATCCACCCTTCTGAATCCTATCTCCCTCGTGAGGACAGGGTCCACCTGGCCAAGCTGAGATGCGGGCATCATCCAGCCCTCTTGAGTTATCAGAAGAGGCTGGATGACTCCGTCGCTGATGCCTGTCCAGAATGTAACACAGCTTCCCATACTATGAAGCACATTATGGAAGACTGCATTGCACACAATCACCTATGCCAACAACACAACATACACTCCTTGAGAGCTCTGTGGGAAAGCCCAGTCTCAGCCGTGGCCTTCCTTAGGGACTCGGGACTGTTCAGCCAGACTGCCTAGGGAACAACTACTACTACTACTACCCCACTGAACCTATACCAACCTCACTATACAATAAATCATTATGCGACAGGTTTTCACTTGACGCAACCCTACTGTTTTGCATGACCAAACTGTATTTGTGGCATTTAGTCAAATAACGACAAACGTGCCAAACACCTAAAATTAAGCTTTAGGTCGCAACACACTCATCTGCCATTTTTCTAACCAGTGGAAACGTTTTCACAGCATGTTCATCTTTACAACATGGTCGAAAGTCCTGTACAACAAAGGGGATTCTGGTCCCAACATGCTGCAGGTTGGTACTCGTGGCCTGTGTCTCTCCCAAGGAAAGGTGTAGTGGAAGAAAGATAAACATGTCAGCAAGCACTCCCCCAGGCTGCCAATGAGCGGTGGGTCTCATGATGACGTCACACTCACAGCCAATCAGCAGCCGTGTTTTGTAGGCGTGTTGGCTCGTGGGTGTGACCAGATTCTGCCCTTCCCAGTTATGTTTACACTGTAAGCCACACACACGTGCTTTTGGTTTATTACATTATTTTCACCTCAGATTTACAGTGATTTACATTGCAACATGAGTGACTAACATAGTGATAACAAGCAGGAAGTCCCTGAGCATAAGCAGAAATGAAAACATGAAGTGAAAACGTAATCCATCTTTTTGGAAACATGCAGTTGGCAAGCAAAAACAAAATGCTGGGGATGCATACGTGAGTTATAGCATAAAAAAGGAAAAGCCAGCTAGGAAAACTGGTCCTTCTTGGAAGTGTGGCTCAGCTGCTTCAACAACTTGGGCAATGAATGAAGTAAGTGATCTATTTACAGCTTTTTAGGCAATGAGTGATTAAACCAGACAGACCAGTTACTTTGTCAGTCATGTGAAAAGTGTTGCTATGAAGCAGCCTCATGTCAAGGGCCATAAAACAGGCAAGTCATGTACGATTAGTTATTGTGTTGAATACCAGTATGCTAATGTGACTTATGATGTTTGTCAATCATCACTCCTCAATGTTCATGGTTTAGGTGAGCGTAGAGTTTGTTCTGTACTCGACAAAGTGACTGTAGCTGGATCAGTGGAAACTGACAAGCAAGGCACTGGCCCTAATCTGAAACTAGTTAGTGATGAACGGAAGGCAGCAGACCGACAATACACTAGACTACTGTTATCCTCACACCCCCCACAGCACTTAAATACTGTACATGCACCACTACCGTACATGGGTTGGTGATTGTCCTTTTCATATTTTTGGTTATTTTCAAATTAGTTTTTTTTCTTTTTTCCACAGGGGCAGAATGGTATGGGGTTAATAATTGAACAGCATTATAACCTGATTTATCATATATTTTGTATTTTATTCTCATGTGTCTTACAGTATTTTACCAGCTCTGTTTTTTGAGACATTGTTTACTGAAATCAGGCTACTGTTAATGAGCTACAATGAAACAAATTTTTAACACTGTTTATCTCAAAACATGCGGCTTTCATGGATTTGGAGAAAGCATATGACAGGGTGGATAGACTAGGATTGTGGAAAGTGTTAAGAATATTTGGAATAGATGGGAAGTTGTTGAATGTGTGAAGAGTATGTACGATGGTGCGAAGGCTGCAGTGCGTGTGGATGGTGAACTAAGTGAATTTTTCTCTTTGAAAGTTGGGTTGAAACAGGGATGTGTCATGTCTCCATGGTTGTTCAATCTGTACATGGATGGGGTAATAAAAGAGGTACAAGGTAGGGTAGTGGATGTTGGAGTGGCCCTGGTGAGAGAGGATAGTGTTTGGAAACTCCCTGTACTGTTGTTTGCAGATGATACCGTGTTGTTGAGTGAAGACGAAGGAGAGCTGCAAGGCTTGGTGGATGAGTTTGAGAGAGTATGTAGGAAACGGAATCTAAAGGTGAATGTAGGGAAGAGTAAAGTGATGGTCTTTGAGAGAGGTGAAGTCAGTGAATGTACAGCGAGGTTGGATGGTGAGGAATTGGAAAATGTGAGTACGTTTAAGTACTTGGGTAGTGTGATGAGTAAGGATGGAGGTTTGGAGGGTGAAGTGCTTGAAAGGGTACAGCAGGGAAGAAAGGTTGCTGGTTCTTTGAAAGCAGTGATAAGAAACAGGGAAGTGAGCATGGAAGTGAAAAAGTTACTACATGACAGTATTGTGATACCAACTCTAACGTACGGAAGTGAAGCGTGGACGTTGTTGGACACAAGTCAAGAGTGAGAGCCGTGGAAATGAGTTATTTAAGAGGAGCCTGTGGAGTCACATGAAGAGACAGGCTGACGAATGAGGATATAAAGGAGCGTTGTGGTGTTGATGTGGATGTGATAGGAAGCGTTATGAGGAACACACTGAGGTGGTTTGGCCATGTGGAGAGGATGGAGGGTGAAAGACTGACGAAGAGAGTGTATGTGAGTGAGGTGGAGGGGGAAAGAGGGAGGGGGAGGCCGAGGATGAGATGGAGAGATGGGGTGGAGAGGTATATGAGAGAGGGGGGTGTGAGTTGGGAGCAGGGGAGTGAAATGGCGGGGGACAGGGCGACTTGGAGGCGATTTGTTTGTGGCCACCCCAAACGGGATTGAGGCGTCTGGCAATAGATAGATAGATAGATCTCAAAACACTGATTTGGCACGTTCGTCATTACCTAACTAAACACCTCATTTGCTTTTTTGCAAGCAAAAACATGTGATCTAGGCCACAGGACTTTCTGAAAATCGTAGATCCATTTCACAATTTTTGGATGGTTGGCCGTACTTCCATGGAATTCCACATATTACTGTGGAGAGGGAGGGGTAGACCGAGGATGAGGTGGAGGGATGGAGTTGAGAGGTATATGAGGGAGGGGGGGGGTGAGCTGGGGGGAGGGGAGTCAAATGGTGGGTGACAGAGTGACTTGGAGGCGTTTTGTCTGTGGCCACCCTTTGCGGGATTAGGGCGTCGGGCTATAGATAGATAGATAGACTGTGATGCCGTGGTTGCAGTCAAAGACTGTTCTGGTCAAACTATTTATCAGCATTATACAAGCCAAACCTTTAATAAAAAGGACACAGAACTTTGACAATTATCAAACGGCTTTGTTTGTATCCTGAACTTTAACCCCTAAAACGCAGATCGTCACATTTGCGACGGTCGGCCCAAAGGGCAGAACGGCGGGTCGTCGCGTTTGCGATTTGAGTTAATTTTGAATAACCGCGGGCAAACAGGCTCAAGCTGGTATTGTCTATCAGTCCCGCCACCCGTGAGCTACTTTTAGCACACTTGACCTTTGTACTACTGACCTCGGTTGTTGCCAAGTCTCATTTTTTTTATCCACGAACGCACCGATGCGCGGCCCTCCCTCGTCGTGCGATATGGCAACGCGCGGATGGCTGATACGTGTCAATCTGCACCGTCATCTCGCAAGCACTTTTAGCTATTGGGAAACGCTTGTTTCCCCAGTTGTCACACTGTCATTTTTTCGCGCGGTTTGCCCCAGAATAGTGTCAGTCCACGCAAATCTGCCACAGTGACACCATGTCAGGCTCTAGCTCTTCTAGTTCTGTGCCTTCTAGCCCTCCGAAAAAGGGTTTTATTACCTCAACGCCCTTCAAAACTTTACCAGTGACTACCAAGGGGCTAAGTGACTCGGCCATAGCCTCAGAACTGTTGAAAGCCTCTATGGACTATGGCAGTGACGTGGGTGTTTTCTCTAGCCTGGCTGAATCCGAGACACAATCGAGTGCTGATTCAGGCCCTGAAGTGATTATTTCTGTGCCGGAGGAAACTGTGACTGTGCCCAGCACCTCAACAGGGAAGGCCCCGGTGAAAAGGGGCCTCGAATATGGAAAGGGAGAAAAAAGGAAGAGGAGCGGAGACCCCAGTGCACCGCCATTGTCCACTACGCCACGTCACACCACCGCAAGCCCGCCACGTTCTCCCAGCCCTCTTCTCTCGTCCTCCTCGTCTGCTGTCCTGTCTCCTGAGTCATCGGAGTCTCCATCACCACCGAGAAAGGGAAGTAGACGAGCAATTTTACGTATGAGAGGTTATCGTAGGCCTAGTGTTCGTGTCAGTAAAGTTAAGTCCCCTAGGCTAACTCCCACTAGGCAACTCAGGAGTCACGCCACCGCGGGTGACCTTGACCCAAGCGATAATGTCCCTCCCACCACCACCACCACCACCACCACCACAACACCAACACGGCCTGGGATAGCCTCTCCCTTACCTACTATTGCCCAGCCTGCCTCACCCACTCCCACACGACCTGCCTCACCCCCCGCCGCCCCAAGCACCTCCCAGCCTAGGCAGGGAACTTTAGATGCTTTCGTGTGGTCAGAGGGATCAGATTTTGTGCCTGAAGATCTGCCCTTTGACGAAAGTGAGTGTGGACTTCAGGCTGACTTCCCTGTGGACGACGATGGTGAATGCGTTGACTACCTGTTGGCCTTCCTTGACGACGAGGTTATGGAGCACATCTGTACCGAGACAAACAGGTACGAGGGGCAATGTGCGCCAGTTCGCAAAGGAGAAGGTGAGGCTGCGACGCCATCCACGTCGCGGATGGCATCATGGGTGCCTCTGACGATCCGCGAGCTTTTTGTATTTATTGGCTTGATGTTGCTTATGCCGCACAACTGGAAGCATAAGTTGGAAGAGTACTGGGGTTCCGACGAGCTGTGCCCAACACCCATATTCAATAAATACATGAGCCGCGATCGTTTTAGGCAGCTGATGACTTATCTTCACTTCGCGCATAATGATGAGCCTTCCCAAACTGACCCATTATGGAAAGTGAGGGGAATCCTGAACATGATCAAAGATAAGTTTACGAGGTTCTTGCGCCCGTTCAAGAAAGTCGTGATTGACGAGTCTTTGGTATTGTTCAGGGGCCGTCTTCGGTTCGTCCAGTACATTCCAAGCAAACGCCACCGCTTTGGAATCAAGTTTTTCGTGCTGTGCGACTGCAAGACGGGGTTCATCCTTGACTTCGTCATCTACACCGCCAGCAATGTCGATTTGGATAAGACTGACCCCCTTGGATTCTCTGGTTCTGTGGTGAAAGTGCTTTTGAAAAAGTACTTTGGCGAGAATCATGTCCTGTATACGGACAATTACTATACAGCTCCAAAACTCGCCAAGTACCTTTCTGAACACGGCGTCGGCTCCTGTGGCACTGTCAGAAGTAACAGGGCACATTACCCTGCCTTCCCAGAGGCTGAAAAGTCAAAGCGGGGAGACGTGCACCTGAAGAAATCTGACAAGATGCTTGCGATCAGGTGGCATGATAAGAGAGTCGTGAACATGCTCACCACAGTACACAAGGGTGAAATGCTGGCAACAGGGAAGGTCGACAGAAGGACTGGCGAGCCTGTGATGAAGCCTGATGCTGTCATTGACTATAACGTCAATATGCGGCTGGTGGACAAGTCGGATATGATGATTGGAGAGATTGACTGTCTGAGGAAAAATCGTCGTTGGTACAGGAAGGTGTTCTTGCACTTGATTGACATGTGCATGTTGAACGCCTTCATCCTGTATAAAATCAAGAACAGGAAGCCAGCCAACTACTCTCTCAGACGATTCTCCAAGACTTGTGTCTACCAGCTGCTTCAGCGTTACGGCCAGGTGCTTTCTACAGGTCCCAAACGCCACCCTCACACACCTCCAGACCGCCTACAGTGTATGGCCTACCTTCAGCGACACCGCCTGGAGCCACTGCCAGCCACTGCAAAGAGGGGGAAAGCACTGAGGAGGTGTCATGTGTGCAGCCACACTACCAGGCAGGAAAGAACTTTTAGGCGCACCTCCTTGTAGTGCAAAGAGTGCAAAGTTCCCCTCTGTGCTTACCCGTGTTTTTTCGACTACCACAGCCTAAGTAGATTTTGAAAATAAGGGTAAAAATATTGGGAAAAATACTGAGAGTGACAGTGATAATATTGTTTAGTTTTCTTTTACGTGCTGACAGTGACAGCCTGATGAGTGTAAATTAGTGTATGTACTTGTAAAAGCACTGACAGTTACAGTGTTTTTTGTTGTAAATAATTGTACATAGTAATCATATAAGTATTGCGTAAAAAGATAAAAGCATATTTTCCTATTCTATGTTCTGAAAGTGAAAGTTTTTTGTGTATAAAATATTATTTTTATAACACTGGACAGTGACACTGATGAATAAGGCAAAAAAAAAAAAAACAGATACAGTGAAAGTGAGTGATAGAAATGAAGTGCGAGTGGCCGACAGGAGCGAGAATAAAGTGCCTGCCGTAAGGCTGAATAAACTCGCGCCGCGGTGGTCTTCCTCAGTCCCAATCCACAATACTGGCAGTGACATTGATTTATATGGCCGTAATAGTGACAGGCAAACGTTTGCGAAGTCCTATGATGGAAAAAAAAGGAGTATACGTGTTTTTTGCCGAGAAAAGGCAAATGTGACAATATTGACGGGAAGATCGCCACCGCGCTGCATGTCGGCCGTGCGCTCCGTCCATTTTAGCCTTATTTTCAGTTCTTATTTACAAATACGGATTCCAAACAACCTGTACGTTGTTGTATAAAGTGTACTGTGACAGATTGAGGCTGTGGTAGAAAGAAAACCGGGTTTCTGGAGGTGTGAGAGTGAAGACTTTGTTACCCAACTTTGCAAGTCTTCACAAGTCCTTTGGTAGTCAACGAAGGCTCAACATGTGGCTCAGGAGATAGCTGAATGTAAGTAATATATGCCATAAAAATTTTAATGCTCTAGGGTTAATCTATGATTTTTGGCAAATATTTTTCCACAGGTACTCAGACCCCGCTACAACCCCACCACAGGGGGGGGATCGCGCGTACACAGCCGCGTTTTAGGGGTTAATTTCTGAAGAGCCAGCTTGACTTCCCTGCGTCTGGAAATCTTCACTTTAATTATTGCCCTATAATGAATTTGCAAGTACAGTACAGTACTACTTGTGAAGACTGCATAGTGGAACAGTATTTGTGAAGACTGGGTAGTGGAATGATACAGCAGGTCCCCGTTATAACAATGAGGTACATTTGGGAAAACCCATCACTGAACCGGGGTATCAGTTACTGGGGATGTTCAAACACAAAAAGTACAGTACTGCACAGACCACGCAAATAAAAGTGGCGCGACGCAGCGATAAATTTATGACACGGAGATGATGCATCATCTCACAGTGTATTTTAAATCACACTCCTCACTGGGTTCAACCGTTACCTGTGATATGTTTCTCATGCATCTGGCAACCATTACGTACCCTTTTAACCGCTGACTTTGACGACAGTGTGTGTCAGCAAGTCATAAAAGGAGGTTAGTGCAGTGGAAAGCGATCGATTTTCCATCCATTCATCCATCATCCAATCCTACATTGCCCCATGAGGAGCATAGGAGCCCGAGGCTAGGCAGTTGGTCTCGACATTTAAGATGAGAGATCGATTTTCATATTTTTTTTTTGTCTCGCCTATCTTTACATACCTCCTCCAACAAAAATGTCTGTGAGACCGCAAATTGAAAGTGATAAAATCGCAGTGATAGTGGCCCTGTGCAAAGACAGGAAGCCACTAAAGGAAATATCAAATAGTACAGGAGTTAAACTGAGAACGTGCAGCATTGGATAAAGAGATTTCTGGATGGTGACGGCGTCTCATTACCACGACACAAAGAACATCCTGGCAAAAGCAAAAAAAAAAAAAATTAACCAACGGAATTTAAATGTTATCAGATGTCAACTAGAGGTTAATCCACGGCTTACAGCAAAACAAATAAAAGAAAACAATCCTAACTTACTTGGTACTGTTAGTTTACGTACAGTGTAACATTATATCCATGACGATCTGAAGTACCGTACCTGTCGTACCGGCCAGTACCAAAACCAGAGCTGACAGAATGTCAAAGGAAGAACACAGTGATTTTTGCCAAGAAATACAAACAATGGGATGATATCAAGTGGTGTAGTGTGCTCTGGAGTGATGAGGCAGTGTTCTGTGTGACTGGCAACATGTCTGGCTGGGTGTACCGGCCTTGAGGCAGCGACCCCATTAACCCCAAGTACACCAGGGGTGTTGTGAAATTCCCAGACAAAGTGATGGTAAGGGGATGTTTTTCATTTCATGGTGTTGGTGACTTAAAATTCCTTCCTGATAATGTGATTATGAACAAAAATAATTACCTGGAGCTCCTGTGTGAGCATCTGCCAGATTCCTTTGACAAGAGCGAGGCAGTCTTTTTCATGCAGGACGGTTCACCCTGCCACACTGCCAAGGATGTGACTCAATGGCTTACAGACTGTGACTTTCCATTCTTCAGTGATTGGCCAGGTAACTCACCTGATTTAAATCCCATAGAAAACCTTTGGGCCATTCTAAAACGAAAACTATGAGAAGCAGATACTTCATTGGTAGCCTGGCTCAAGACAGCAATAATGAAGGAATGGAAGGAAACTGACCCTGCCACACTGCAAAACCTCACCAGTTCTCTTCCTAATCGTCTCGATGAATGCATTAAGCGTAGGGGGATGCCTACATGCTACTAGAACGTGGTAAGTGTTCATTTTCTGTATTTTCTTCCTACTTGTATTTGTTTTTTTTACATCCGCGGCAAGTCGCGCCACTTTCATTTGCGCGGACTGTATAGGGATGCATTTGAAAGCCTTGGGATCTCCCCCCAACCAAGTCCAAAACCCACCCAAATGAGTCCAAAAACAAGTTTCTAGCTCACCTAAAACCCCAGACAGCTTTAAAACATGCTAAACTAACTCACCTAAACCCAAAAATAAAATCTGAAAATCATAAAAAATGAAAAAAAAAAAAAATCAAACTTGGTGAATTGTACCTCATAATGACCGTGTTCACCCCATCTATGTCTAAAACACATTAATCTAAGTCTAAAAACAGTTTATAATTCAACCTAAATACAGTAATCACTCCAATATCCGGATCAATAGAGCCATCGGTAGGTTCGGATATTGGTTTTGTCCGGATATTGGGCCCCAGCTTATGGACTTGTACTTACGGACCCTAACACAGAGAAACACCTATACAACTCCCTCCGGACATGCATAGCACCTATTTAACACCCAAATCACACCAATAAGGCACATAAATGACTGAAATAAATGCAACAGACACATAAAATGTGGGTTTAGAAGTATGTTCATACATTAATAAACATTCTGGTACTTATGGACTCTAACCGAACCTAACCTAACCGAACCTAACCGAACTCTGAAAAACACATTCCTACTGCACATGCATGAGGTAAGTTTAGTATGGAAAGAAGTACAGTATGACACTTTCTGGTAAGTATAGTATGGGAAAAAATACAATATGAAACATTCTGGTAAATATAGTATGGAAAATAGTACAACATGAAACATTTTGCCTACTTACAGCAAGTCCCTGGCCACCTCGATGAATAACCGCCTCCTCTCGGACTCTGACAGTAAGAACGATTTCCTGAAGCACTTGCACTACACTCTTCCTGAAGTCTTGCACTGAACTTAGTCACTAACACACAGAAGTCCGTTCTTTTCACAGTGTTCACTTTAGTCCAAATAATGTTCCATTAAATTTAAGTGTTGCACATTAACATTTCCCAAGTTTTTTAAGTTTCCAAAGCCAAAACAAAGAAGGTTAGTTACGTTAAATTTCTTTTCTACTTAGTCTTTTCTCCCAACTTGAAAACCTTAACACAACACACCGTTTTTTTCACTGCACAACACTCAAAATTCCCGTGTGGTCTAGTGGAGAAGTTCTTGCTGTTTATTCACTGTCAGAGCCGAGAAGTATCACTGGCAGGCGTCCAAGGGGTGCATCGGTGGGTAGTGGTGATGGCGATACCGACTACAGAAGACTCTGAAGACAGCCGCAAACTCACGTCGACGGTGACTCCACTGTAGCTGATGTGCTGGGCTGTGGCTCGGAGCATGAGGGCCTGTCTTGGGGAGGCAACGGAGTGGAACCAGGGCTTGGCACAGCGGGGGTCACGGGCCTGAAAAAACTGTCAATCGTTGACTGACGCAAGGACCGACGATTCTGGCGATTGATGATGCGCTGCCGGAAAGCACGCACTTCCTCCACGAGTCCCAAGGGCCCCATCTCCCTGTCGCAGTCCGGGTGTTCCAGGTAGTCTAGGACGAACTCTAGATGTTCCCGGAGTGCGCTCAGCTTGGGGATGGCTGGAGTAGTGTCCTGCTGGGCGGAGTCTGCATCATCATCGCCTTCGTCGTCGGAATCTTCAAGTTCGGGACTGACACCAGCAACCGAAGAACGCGATCTCGATATCAGACAACGTCTGATACCCAGGATCGCCCTCGTCGTCGTCCAACCACTCACGAACATCGTCCACATCAACATCGTCGCCGTGCGTACGTAGCCGTGCATGGAAGTCATCCACGTCAAACCCTAGGAAATCGTACTCCACATCTGTTCCGAGAAGCAGACGAGACCAACCATTTTCAAGAGTTTTCACAGGGACTTCCTTCCATGCACTAGCCCAGTTGTACAGCGCAGACTTGATGTTGTAGCGGCGAAGGTTTTCCAAAGTCCGCTTGCCTCGAGTGTCACGTCCTTCCCTGCGCTCGTCCTCGTCCTCGAGAACCACCATCACCTCGTCCAGGAACTTCCGACGGTACAGGCGCTTTGTTGCCACGATCACTCCCTTGGTCCATTGGTTGAATGAGAGCAGTCGTATTAGGTGGCAGAAACATGCACCTAATACGGCCATTCTCAGCAACCAAGTCCTTGTCGCACGGGTGGGCAGGTGCATTGTCGAGGAGAAGGAGAGCCTTTACCTGGTCGCGAGGAATTCCCAGTGTCTTCGTCTGGTAATGTATGACCTCCTTGGCGAAGTGATGGTGAAACCAGTCTTTGAAAATCACAGCTGTGAACCATGCTTTCAAAGAATGGTACCATACGACAGGAAGGACATCCATCACCCCACGAAGGCACCGAGGCTGCTTTGCACGGCCAACAATAACGGGCTTAAGCCGGTGCATGCCGTTAGCATTGGCACAACACAAAGCAGATATCCGTTCCTTAGAAAGCTTGCGGCCAGGTACACGCTTCTCCGTCTCATCGGCGAGAGTGTTCGTTGGCACCGAGCGATAGAATAGGCCAGTTTCGTCAGCGTTATAGACTTGACCGAGAGTGAGGCCCTCCCTGTCGATCAAGCCTTTCACCTTGTGCCGAAACTCGTCCACTCCATCCTCGTTAGCGTCCAATGCTTCGCCATGTGCTTTACGGTTAGTAAGGCCATGTCGCAACTTGAACGCGAAGAGCCAACCCTCGGATGCCTTGAAGTCTAGGGCGTCGTGAAGCCTTGCAAACTTCTCAGCAGCAGCCTTCAGCTCCGTTCCACGTACCATCACACCAGCTGCACGTTGCTGTCGATACCAAATCAACGTGGAGCGGTCGATCTCTGCATACTTGGGAGTAAACATAACCTTCCTCTCCACGTTGCGTTTGCTTCTCGACGAGAAGTCAGCAGTGTACTGCATGAGCTTGTCTCGGGAACGCTTGATATCAAACAAAGTCGACCGGGCCAGGTTGAACTCGCGGAGAATGCGAGAGGAAGACCAACCCGCATCAACCTTCTCCAATATCTCCCGTTTCTTCTCCAGAGTCAACACCACTCTCTTCCTTTTCTCAGGAGGCGGGGCCATCATCACACACACTAAGAGTAGGGCAGAGAGCAGCAGGAGGCCTTGCAGCAAGTACGGCACCACCACAAAAGCGAGCACGTGGGCAGCCATGACGAAGAGCGTAGGTCTTGTCGCGGTGAGAGACAGGCGGGAAGTGGGGAGGATGCAGCGGCGCTCTATCGGACGTCGGAGGAATGACGAACCAAAACAATGCTCTCACGCAGCGCGCGCGGCAAGTTCAAATTACGGACGGCAAAAAATCGATTTTTTTTCCAATTTTTTTGGATTTTCGGACCATTTTGGGAATGTTTGATCCCAGGACGATAAGGTTCGGTTAGTGGGGATGTTCGGTTATTGGGCGTCCGGATATTAGAGTGATTACTGTACGAATATTAAGTCTTAAATATCATCAAAATCTGAAAAAAATAAAAATCAGTTAAAATCAACAAACATTTCTCATCGGATAACCAGGGATTGGCCACTGATAGGCAGGGAAGGGTGTTAATTGTTTTACATCACAATGGCAGGGTACTGCACAAAGGGGATTCGTATAGCAGGATATTACTGTACTGTTCTCATGATTTCCTTAATAAAGAAAAAAAGTGAACATCTGACAGTCTACATGTGAAAAAATTCCCAGGGTGAAAATAAGTTTTACTTTAAGCAGCAGAAACACCTTACCAATTCACTTCTTCCTGATCGAAAGTTTTCTGATTATTTTTGGTGTGGTAAATGAATGTGTTACATTAGACTACTTTCCCTAATGTTTTTAGTCATGTTCCTTCTGCTGTATCAAATGTTTCTCGAGAGTAATGGCAGACACTTACTCCAACATATGTCCTGTCATCATTTGCTAGCTACCTCTTACTAACCTTAGCTACATTTTAACCTAACCAAGAAATTTGACCTAACCTAACTTAACCAAGATTCAACTAGCTACCCAGTAAGTCCGCCAGGTACACACACGCTTTATTTGAAGCAGCAGAAGCACCTTACCAAATTAGTTCTTCTTCCTGATACCGTACAAGCCCTTTAATCCCGACTGCAGCAGCCCACAGACTGTCCGGATTGTCAGATTTTCCGGACTATCAGACAGATACCAGAAAATGTTAAAAAAAAACAAAAATAATAGTAAATAGTGAGACTGTGTTCCTTACCAAGCTGACAAAATATGGTACTGTACTCCTTTGCAGCAGTCTCATCAGCAGACCTCTTCTCCCCTGACACATCCACTACCCTTATCCCATGAAGAGTCTTAAAGTTTCTAAGCCACCCATCAGAAAACTTCACATCAGTGTCGATCTTCAATTCCTTACAGAATTGTTTGGCCTTTTCATTAATCATTAACCCCTTGATAGGCTTGCCTTCACATCGTTTTCCACAAAACCACTTATAAAGAACTGTGTCTAACTGTGCCAGTGCTGGTTTCTTAAGAGTTTTCCTTTTCTCACATCCCTTCATAGACTGTCCGCTCGGGGCATATTCCCTCAATTCCTTGGATTTGTTTTTACAGTCATAAATGGTTGGCCGGCCTACATTAAACTCCCGCATTAAATCCTTCACCAGTGCACCCTTCTCCAGCCATTGTATTATTTCTAATTTCTTACTAATAGTAATTATAACATGCTTCCTCTTCTCACCAGTAGTAGGTAGTGTAGTAGGAGCCATTCTAGTGAAATTCTGAAAAAAAGAACAAGCAAATTCGGTTGACAACGCATGGAATGTACAATACGCACAATCAGCTGGGTAAACATACACTCGGGAGGATTCGGAACCTCCAGAATGTCGGCGCGGGTTGTTGACTAAGCTTTGGATGCAGAATTGGATAGTTCAGCACACTGCTTTTGGCTATTTTTCAATAATTCTCTATTTTTTTTTGTATATCTCAATTTCGTACCCAAAAAAGCTAAAAATGACCCTGGGTTGAAAAGTCCGAACCATCGGGATTTCCGGACCATCGGGTGTTGGATTAAAGGACTTTTACTGTAGTCTGTTATATTCTTCTGACTATTTCTGGGGCAGTAAGTAAACATTTCAAGTGAAATCCGTTTGTCCGTTGTTTTTTGCTATGTTCCGCTGTGTCAGTTCGTTTGGTCAGCGATGGTGGAAGGGACTGACCTAACCTAGCTTAAATGTATCTAATAATTCAATTTAACCTAACCTAGCTTAGCCTGGCATCCAGTTGGGAAGTTGGGAAATGAAAACCACCTTTGAGTATGCTGAGTTGGACAGACAATCGTAGGTACGGCTTAAAGGTCGTGATGATAAAAAGTGGAAAATTTTTTGGCAGGAAAAGGTAATTTACCATCCTGAAAATAGTCAGAAAAAACAGAAAACAAACTGAAGGAATATGAACTGAATTGGTAAAGTCCTGCTACTGCTTCAAGTAAAGCGTACATTTACTGTCATTACAAGTGCTGTTTTGGCATAAGGAACATACCAGTAATGATAAAAACAAAAGCAAAAAAATCACCAGAAAATGGTAATGCTTTACCAAACGGGAACAGCAATTCCACCTACATTATACCAAACTCACAATATCAAGGTAAGTAATTTTAGTAGATAAACAACACAGATAGTTAACTGTTCCACTGTGACTGCAAGAAGTGAATGGACAAAGGCAAAAACTATACCGTACCTATTTTGGGTATTTATGGAAGTGGCCAGGTCGCCCACGACAATGTTTACCGATGATTGGTAATATCCAGCTGGCCGCGTTGTTTACCAACCATTGCTCTGACTGGACGCATCAGTGTATCCCGTGTCAAAGCAATGGGAACTTAATGATTTCACCAAACCTAACCCAGCTTTCAGGGGTGAGTTTATAAATCAGCCCAGTAGCTGTGGTAAGCCAGGTAACCTATGAAAGACTCATTTCAATAGAAAATATGGAAAGGCTGTGCTCATTTCATGAAGAATGAATCAGAAATAAATTGTTGGTATAACTTTAGAAGTAACCAACGTTACCAATTTTCATTATATTACGTCCCTGAACTATTCTAACCAAGACTTACCTTTTAAGCCTAGTTTGAGTCAGGGAGCAAATTTTGTAGGGGTAGTCATATAGTGGCTTAGGTTAGGCTATCACTGAGTAGCTGATGAATGTTGCGCCATATTGGCTGGTGCAGGCGTGTGCATTCAGTCTATGTCAGGCCCTAGGTTAGGTTAGGTTAGGTTGTCAGTTTGGGTTAGTTTAATGCAAAATAGTGTGTTTTTAATTAATTTTGATCTTGATTTTGGGGGATAAACCCTCTTTTGGAAATCATACTCAAAATTCCAAAAGGGGGAATTTCCCCCCAAAATGAAGGTCAAAACTATTTAAAACACAGTATTTTGCACTGAAAAACATAAAAATAATAATAAAAGAAAACATTGGTTACTTCTAAAAATTTACCAAATTGTTTACCACCATGCAGTCAGAAAATACAGAGAATAAACTGGAATAGTACAGACTGAATTGGTAAGATCCATTTACTACATGATGTAAAACGTATATTTACCATTCCCAGTATTAAAGCCAATGATTTCTACGTCTGTCATGAAAATTGGATGATTATTATAAAACAAGTGATTATGGCTTGAAAACTCTGAAAAAAGAATGAAAAATTAACACGAACCAGAGAACACCGGATACACATCAAAATTAGCATACCATTTCGATAACAATAACTTACCGGTGGTGACTATCCTTGAATGCCAGAGTAATGGGTATTATTTCGGAACTACACCCAACTAACGGAGACTGGAGTTGTTATGTTCATCATTTAGTTTGTGCAGTTTTAAATGATTTCTGTGCCCCCTCCACACGATCGTCCTGACGGGAATAAGACCCACAAAGCTACAGATGCTGATGTAGGTAGATGTGGAGTTAATGCGAAAGATACGTCATCTGTGTAGTGGCTGGTGGATTATTTGTAGGCGTTGTGAAGGGCAACAAAAGGCTGGCTGCCTATAAGGGTCCAGCACAACTCACCCTCACAACAAAAACAAAACAATTCGCCGTCTGAACGATTCCCCGTCATGTATTTTCATCTTAGTTTATTTAGCACGTACAGTATACTAGATTTTGAGTTACATGATTGCCAAGTGATTGCGGTTTATTGTTCCTGTAATATATGTAAAATGTGGCATCAAATAGTATTAACGAAAAAAAATATAAATATAATGAAATGCAAATCAATGTCCTGAACGATGTTTCTTCTTCTTCTTCTTCTTGTGGGTTTAAGGGCCACGGCCAGTACAATGGCCCAATGCCCTGTCAATGCAAACTGCTTAGGGCCTCACATTATATGCGGGAGAGCTGTCTAGATTTTCGGATAAAGTCAGACGTGCACCTCACGACCCGTTCTCGTAACCAAGGGTCCCCGATACCGCCTCCAAGGAGTGTGTGGAGAGACAGACTGACAACTCCCAGAGATGCCAAACGTTCCCGCAAAAGGGTGCGAAGCGAGTGGGACACCGTAACATGAAATGTTCTATGGTTTCTTCAACCTGAGGACACCACTGGCACCATGGATGCTCTATCATACCCAAACGGTACAGGTGGCTTGCAAGGCCTGTGTGGCCCAACCGTAACCTGGTGATGGCTACATCAATGTCTCTGCAGGGATGGCGTGCCCAAGGGTGTTCAAAGGAGTCAGAGCGAAAAAGCCCCAAGTGGGAAGCAGGTAGGGTGGTTGCTAGGTGCGCATTCCAGTGCAATATGCAGGCGCTACGTGCAAGTTTAGGGAATGTGGCACTATCTGGCGTCACATGGACCAGTGTACTATGTGTCAGTGCTCGCTTTGCTGCTGCATCTACTATTTCGTTGCCACGGATGCCCACATGTGAGGGAATCCACTGAAGGTGGAGGTACCAGGGAGGAGTAACAAGGTAAAGGAGGTGTTCCATAATAGCATGGACAGTCTTGACATGAGTCACTGGACGATCCGAGAGAAGGAGGGTAAGTGCAGACTGTGAGTCGGTGTATAAGACTACCGATTGAGGCTGGAAGAAAGTTCGAATAAATTCAAGGGCCTGGAGGATGGCTATGAGTTCTGCGGTTAGGACATCGTACCGCCCGCTGAACGACCAAGTTTGGCATATGGAAAGATCTTCAAAATAAGCCGCTGAGGCAAAGGAAGATGGAGGGGAGTGAGACCCATCTGTGTAAATTCTCAGGAAGTCCTTATAAACCGAGGAGTCCAAACTGTAAAAGATCTGCCGTGCCAAGACTGCATCTGTCGACTTCGAGAACGGTACTGGGAAGTAGGCTAGGGGGAGACATATGGAGACAAATCCTTCCAAGGGGGCACTGGGGAGAGAGGGGCCACTGGGGCAGGTCTGGGCAGATCGAGCGACAGGGTGTGGCAGGCTCGGATGCTGTGGATAATGTATGGTAATCTCCTTCGCGGCCAAGTTGGGGGTTGACAAAGGACTGTGGAGAGGCGATAAAGGGAGGAGACCGGATGGCTGGAGGGAAGGGCCGAAATACGGTGAAGCAGCCGACAGTCCAGTTCCATGCGGTAGATGGAAAGGGGCATCACCCCTGACTCTGCATGAAGTGAAATAATTGGGGTGGACTTGAAGGCACCTAGGGTAATGCGAAGTGCCGTGTTCTGGACAACATCCAACTTCTTTAGGTGGGTCTGGGCAGCTGATCCGTAAAGGGTGGTGCCGTACGTGATCTTACTGCGGATGAAGGCCAGATATAGTCTAAGAAGAGTGTTTCGGTCGGCACCCCAGCGAGCTCCTGCGACACACTTCATGATGTCCAGGCGCCTAAGGCATGCCGATTGAAGATGGTCAATATGGGGGGCCCAGGTGAGACGGGGACTGTCCAAATGGAGGCCCAGAAACTTGTGCCGAGTCCGGAGGGTGAGAGGTTCTCCGGCTAGCTGAATTGTCGGCATGGAGGGGAGCCTCCTTTGGCCAAAGTACATAAGAGCACTCTTGGGTGCATTGACTGTTAGCCCCCAATCTGTAGCCCAGGTGGCAAAGGCATCCACAGCCTGTTGGAGGCGATGTTGGGCCTCCCATAGGGAGGCAGCACTGCAGAGGATTGAGACGTCATCTGCATAGACTAAGGTGGATACTCCAGGAGGATGAGGGAGGTCATACATCAGGACGTTGAAAAGTAAGGGACTGAGGCACGATCCCTGTGGCACTCCCTGCCTGACTGGGGTAGGGGAAGAGTATGTACCCCCAAGGGAAACACAAAAGGATCGCTCCTCCAAAAAAACTTTGCACCCAGGCCAGTGCAGAGCCTGTGATGCCAAGACGGCACAACTTGTACAGTATCCCATCATGGGAGGCAGAATCAAAAGCCCCCTGGAGATCCACGAAGGCAGCCAGGAGTATCTTCTTATGACAGGACGCCTGGTGGACATGATGGTCAAACTGGAGGAAGATGTCAGATGTCCCTCTCCCTGGGCGGAATCCACATTGTACATCAGACATGCGACTATTGTGCTCCAGCCACCAGGAGAACCGACGGCACACCATCCTCTCAAGCACCTTCCCGATATTGGAGAGCAGTACAATTGGTCTGTAAGAAGCCGGAGAAGAGGGGTCTCTCCCCGACTTGGGGAAGGGCAGGAGGTGGGAGGTTTTCCAGTGAGATGGGAATATCCCTGATGCCCAGCTGTTGTTAAAGATGTCTAAAAGTGCCATTTGAAAGCGGACAGGGAGATGAATCAGAAATTCGTTAGGTACTAAATCTGGCCCACATGCCTTCTTTGGTAGTAGGGTCCGCAGAGCAGAGGAGAGTTCTGCCTGGGTAAAAGGAGAGGCTAAGCCTGCTGGGGAGGAGGAGGAGATGCCTGCCTGAGTGACCCTGAGTAGGTGTTGAAAATTTGGAAGTGGAGCGGGGGAGCCAAGTCTAGCTCCAAAGAAGGCAGCCAGTAAGGTAGCCTTGTCTTGGAGGCCTACCAGAAGATTACCCTCCTTTACCAGGGGATACGAAAGGGTGGTAGGGCGACCCTTCATTGCCCGAATAAAGGACCAGGTCCGGGATGGTGAGCTTGAGAATGACAGAGTTGAGCAGAAAGCAGACCAGGCAGCACGGCGGGCTCGGGTGAGAGTCCGCTTGCATTCTGCGTCCCTACGACGGTGAGTGTCTCGGTGGCTAGGGCAGGGACATCTCCGCCAGACGTTCCAGGAAGACCTCCTAGCCCGGACAACCCTGGTGCAGTCCTCTGTCCACCAAGGAACCGTGGCAGTGCCTCGGGGACGTGTTGAGGACCTGCGGAAGGTCGCCTTACCTGCTGCGATCACAGAGGACGTAAAGTCCATCACGCGATTATGTATGGGTCCTGCAGGCGGAGGCCCAGTGTTATCAAGGGTCACCTTAAAGGAGGACCAGGGCCCTCGTGTGAGGATCCAATGTGGACGAGGTGGAGCAGAGCAGGGTGGGGAGAGATTGGGGACATCTAGGATAACTGGAAGGTGGTCAGACCCCAAATATGGGCCAGTCCAGATGGTTGAGCCTCCAAAAACGGGATCCCCCAAATATAGATCAAGTGTGGAGGGTAGGCCTGAGTGCGGGTCAATACGGGTCTGTAGCCCCGATGGGGTGAGCAGGGTGAAGCGGTCACTTTCTAGCAGAAATCGGAAGAGGGAATTTCCTGACCTATTTCCAGAACCTCGGGTCAGGAAAGGATCCCAATGGGGGTGTCTGGCGTTAAAATCACCCAAGAGGAGGCATGGTGAAGGGAGCTGGTCTTGATAGGCCTGGAGTTCTTCCAGGCCTATGTCCTTGCATGGGTTGTAGCAAACCGCCACAGTGATTCATCCCTGCAAGAGAGATAGGCGGACCACAAGAACGTCCAACACCCCTCGAGGGGGGCGGGTCAATGGCAGAACCGAGCTAGGCACATCCTCCCTGACTGTGACAGCTAGACCTCCTCCGACACCCTGACGATCAGCTCGGTATACAGTAAAACCCCTGAGCGACAGATGGAGATGTGGAGCTAACCAAGTCTCACATAGACCAATAACATCTGGAACGAGGTCTGCTACTGTGTGTTTGAAATCGGATGTTTTCTGAGGGAGCGATCTGGCATTCCAGAGGAAGAATCTACGCAGAGGTAAAGGAGCCATCACTGAGGGGAGAGTAGAGAGAGAAACTGGGGCAGGAGGCTGACACATATGTCTATAAAGGATTGTCCATTTTTGTACATGGACAGGGCTGTAAGCAGAAGGTCCACAAAGGACCCTGTAGAATGGGCACCTGTGAGGTTGGCATAAGGGGGGGCGTGGGAGGTTGCCCTTGGTACAGGCTGACGTGGAGAGGCAGGAGATTCGCCAGGTGTGGAGCCCGTCTCAGGAGATCTGGGGGAGGTGGCGTGAGATATATTTGGATCTGAGGCGGGAGTTGTGGCCATTAAAGGGGTGGAACTGGCTGACATTCCACCAGGCTGGGTGGAGGGAGCTACTGATTCTTGTGCAGCATGTGTGAAAGAGGTCCGATTTGGGTGGGGACGCTGTCGACAGGGCTTGGGTGGAGGGAGAGGGTGGAGCAGCACTGCTGACTGGGAGGTTGGGTGGGAGGACACGGCAACTGTTCGCTCCACTTCACTTGATTCAGTTGGAGAATTACCACCAGATGTTTCGGGAAGCTCTTCCAATGCTGAAAAGCGGTTGCTAACCACTGCTGCGTATGTCAGACCCTCCTGAACAGGCCGGGAAGTCCGACTGGGAGCAATATATGTTGTCGAGGGGTTGGAGCTGGGAGGAATACGGCCGGATGGATTAAGGGCCCGCAAACGGGTGTTGACGTCCGACATGGCTGACGGGTCAGTCCTAGCAGCGTCATGGATGGCAAGCGCCTGCTGGTAGACTGGGCACATGCGGGAGACCACTTGGTGTGCGCCACCACAGAAGAAGCAGTAAGGGTCGTTAGTGCACTGACCACCTGATGGGGATTTGCATGGATGGAACCTGCTGCAACGAGAGCAACGAACTTTATTTTTACAAGATATTGTGCCATGTCCAAATCGATGGCATGTATAGCACCTCAGGATGGGAAAAGTGTAAGTCCCTACAGAGTAACATAAGTGGCCAAATATGACCTGCTCCGGCAGGGGGCCCCTGAATTTGAGGCGTACCACCCTGGCTGCCACTGCTGCCTCACCACCAGGAGGGCGGACCATAAGGCGGGTGACTTCCTCTAGCTGGGAGGAACAGTTGCCAAGGCAGCGAAGATTGCTAACAAGTTCCTCCTCCGTGACATCAGGAGCAACAGGCCCTATTTTCCCGTATGAGAACTCGCCACTGGAAGGTGAGCGAGCCAACCAACACCTTACTGGCCAGTCCCCCAGCTGGGTGAGGGCCTCTGGTGGTACAGTCATTTTGGCCACATCATCTGCAAAAACACAGAACCTGATAGCTGCTCCTTTACCTAAAACTCTGAGTGATCCCTCTATACAGTACTTACCCCATGAAGATTTGTTGATGGCATCCGACAACCTGTGGGGATTCAAAAATACAGGGGTATTGTCAGCCGACCTTGCTATGTACACGAGGCTCCTTGGTTCACTGGAATCACCAACTGGGGCGGAAGGCTGTATCCATTTTTCCGGGGCACCTCCCTCATCACTAGTGGCGGAGGCCGTCCTCACCCTCTTACCAGGGGCAACGACGTCTGCAGCGGCAGGAGCGAGGTCCATATGGACGTCCTGTGTGGCCAGGCCGGTCATGGAAGACTCCATGCCTGGCCGTTACACTCACTGTAAAAAACACTGGATCACTGTGGTATTGCCGCGATTTGCCCAAAATAAGCTGGATGTGATTACGGCTGAGATGGGCTGACACCCGAGAGTAAGACGGTTGACAACACGATCGGGAGGAACACGTCCGACAACGACCGGGTCTAGGCAGCGTCTCGAACGATGTTTCACTTCGTCGTTTAACATCAGGCTGCATACAAGCATTTATGTAATTGCCTAGTAACCTTAAGTGAACGATTGGTATACATTAAAATTATACAAATAATCTACAGACATTACGTGTATACAAATACGCAACTTTGAGATTCTCAACCTACTGTATCCAAAAATTGCAGTAAGCTTCACCAGACTTCACCGCTTGCGCAGATTAGAACCTGAGCTTGGACCACCAGAAATCTAATTAACAGGATTCCGAATTGTTGCATGACCTTCCCAGACAACCCATGCCAGGCAGCTCCCATAACTGTGACCATGAGCACTATGACAAGACAGTGGCAGTAAAAATAATTATAATTAAAAAAAAAAAAAACGCAGTCCCCTGGCAGGAAAACTTAATTTTAGTTGAAATTAACATGAAAAACCGAGTGAACATGCATTGTTCAGGAAATGACATGGCAATTTTACTGAGAAGGACGGAAGCATAAGCTATAAACATATAAAAGAGCCGCATTGTTTGTTTGTCCTTCAATTACCCCCAAACCAAGTGTAATGAGGGTCTATAAAAGCCTGCGTTGCCCAACACGGGGCTCCTCTGTTTGGCTCAGTGGTAATGTGCGCGTGTGTGCAGCGCGAGGGCCTGAGATCGAATCTCGGTCAGCTCAGTGACTAATTTGTTGAGTTTCAGTTCGGTTATTACACGAAGGTCAGAGATCCCCAGACCCTCAGTGTAGAGTGCCCAGACACGTATATATTCTGAATCAGGGTGACCCAAAGTTGGTTTTCGGGGGTCAAAATTCAGATCTGGATCATTTAAAGTCGCCGGTAGAGTGTTCGCCATCTTGGCCTGGGCAACGTCAGGTACTCCTGCAGCCCAATTTTTGGCATGGAGACTCACATGACCTGCAGTTCGGACATAGGCTATGTGAGGTTGACCTCCGAGGTCATTTAAGGTCACCGGTTGGAGGTCATTTGAGGCCACCGGTAATAGTAAACAGATGCACACAAATTGAAATGCCCGCCGTGCCCGCCGCCGGACCTCCCACCTCACCACCCCACACACCACCACCGCACCACCACCCCAGGAGGACACACCGGTGAGTTTAGTGACCCCAGTCAAGAGGGTCATCAGGACATTACGGTCCTGGGTCCTTGTTCCCCGCAATTGTCCCAACCCCAGGTGATCAGGGGAAGTAGACTACATTGCGGGCGAAGCAATGATCGCCAGAAGAGGGGTGGGACTGAACCAGACTCAGTCCCAGGTATAGTAGGACTCGCGCACGTTTGCGGCTGTGGTGTGGCCCGCACCTGTGTACAGTGTTGCCACGTTTTCTATACCGTTATCTCTCTCTCTCTCTCTCTCTCTCTCTCTCTCTCTCTCTCTCCTGGCAGGAAATGTGAGCCACCCTGTGTACTTTTGATTCTTTTATAAGTTATTTATAATTGTGCTTTCATTTGTTAATTTGGTTTTGTCATATTTAGTAGTAGATGGAGTGTCAAAGTTACTGTCTGCTGAGAGGTTTGTTACGTTACTGATTCATACACCCCGACGTAGTGGGGTGTGGGTGTAGGTGTGGGTGGGAGTGTGGATGTGGGTTTGTTGGGGTGGTGGTCCTGGGGGGAGGGGAAGTGTGAAGGGGGATTTGACCTGAGACACCCAGGAGGGATTAAGAAGGGAGGAGAGGGGAAGGGGGGGCTGGATTCACCTACCACGTGGTCAGTATTAGAAGAGAGAGAGAGAGAGAGAGAGAAATTACGTGTATAGATATATGTGCATCAATAGGAACAATGTATATCAGTGTGTGCAGTATGTACAAAGGAACAAATGAATACAAAGAAGGCAGTGACAGACCTCTCTCTCTCTATCTCTCTCTCTCTCTCCTGGCGGGAAATGTGAGCCACCCTGAGTACTTTTGATTCTTTTATAAGTTATTTATAATTGTGCTTTCATTTGTTAATTTGGTTTTGTTATATTAAGTGATGCCGACAATGCATTCAATGCATGCCTCTCTCTCTCTCTCTCTCTCTCTCTCTCTCTCTCTCTCTCTCTCTCTCTCTCTCTTGGGACATTGAATCTCCTCATTCTCTCTTGGGACATTTATTTTAGGCCAGATGGGTGTGTAAGTATTGCCACTCACAAGAATTACATGAATTATTTCTTTTACTTTGGATATTGGCATATTTCTTCTTTTTTCAGGCTCATTATCTTATATCCATAACTGTGATATTATTACCCACCCTAAAACTACGCTAAAAACCATTAAAAGTGACTACAATATCTTTTAGCAACACTGTACAATATGTGTGCCATGTTTCTGTGTTACTGTATAAATATTTTATGCATAATAAGATTACTGTTGATTCATCCATCAAAATACACAAGTGTAAGTTTTATTCATCTGAATTTATCGAATTTGTGATGCCTTGTACATAAATAGCTTCCGTTTCACATCGCAAGTTGGGGAAACGTGGCACCATTGTCCACAGGTGCTGGCCACACCTCTGCCGCAAACGGGCGGGAATCCGACTATAGCACCGTATTGACGGCTTTGTTACACCCTCTAGGGCAGGAGGCCCAAGGGCAAGAGGCCCAAAGCTACGGCCTAATAAAGAGTGTGAAGGGGAAAGCGACCCCAGGCTCCGGCCTTAACACACCAGAAGGAGAGAGTTGCCCCAGTGCATTGGTCTCCTGCTGTTCTCCCCTTCAGGAGCAACATCCCGTCGCCGGCCCTAAGCCGTGGCGTGAGGGCGACCCCGTTCATCCGGCAGATGTTCCTGCTAGGATAGATCAGCTACCGGCTACAGCCAGAGTACGGATCAGGGTAAAGAGCCCCTGCTACCGTACGTGTAGCATTTCCCTATTACGGAAGCAACACCCCATCGTCGGCCCTAAGCCGCGGCGTGAAGGCGACCCCATTCGTCCAGCAGTTGTTCTCCGTATGGGTAGACACTCGGCTCCGGCCAGGGCACGTACCAGGGTAGAGAAGCCCCTGAAGGTAGACTCAATCCGTATTGGAGAGAGTGTGGCCTCTGTGCCCCTCACTCCGGCTTGTCTCGTACTACGGGAACAACACCACGCCGGCAGCCCTCAGCCGCGGCGAAAGGACGGCCCCGTCCGCCCTACAGGTGTCCCCCGTACGCTGGGCAAGTTCACGGCTACAGCCAGAGTGTGTGACAGGGGAAGGCGACCCCAGGCTCTGGCCTCCAGACGCACTCGAGAGGACATGGGCAACGTGAGTCCTCCTCCCGCCTCTTTCCCTTCGGGGAGCCCTTCGTCGCCACCCGGGAATATAGCCCCAGAGGAGACGCTAGAGTGGTGGCAAGGCCCGATATCGGGCTTACCGCCTACACCCGGGAGTTACTTGTTCCTGTCCGAGCCCTGTAGGAGACGCTGCCGCAGCCCAGTCCTGATGGCGCCTCTCCCCCTTGGTGCCCGCAGTCCCAGGACGCCCCGGCCAGACTCTCCAACCCCCGACGAAGGCGATTCGGGCTCCCTCACTCCCCGGAGTCGGAAAAGGCAGGCCCGATTACTCCGACTGTTTGGCCCCAGTCCCGAGGGCCACCTATCAGGTCGAGGCCCCCAGACCAAAGGGCCTCCCTGCACCCCACCGGCGCGGCCCTAGTACGAGGGCCGCCTCCCAGGTCGAGGCCCCCAGACGGGAAAGCCTCCCTGCACCCCACCTACGAGTGCGACCTAAAGTGACTATTACCCAGGAAACAGGGAAAACAGTGACAGTGACTCCGGAAGAAACAGTAGTCAATAGTGGCCTATCAGAACTCAGTGTTGACAGCGCAGAAAGCGAACTTTGTGAATTATCCTAGTCCCTCCCCATGTAAGAGAGTCAGAGAGTTTTCTGTGAACACCTGAGGTAAGGGCGCGCGGGCTAGTCGAAAGTTTAAGTGTACGTGTCTCCGTGACAAGGTGACAGAGTCGAGTGTCGCTATCCGCACCCTACCTGTTTTATAGTAATATTCCCCATCTAGACTCCCAACCTTGTTTATTCCTTATGTGAACAATTCTATTTATGTCCTGCCTTCAAGTGAAGTGTAAACCATATTGTAGATAATTCACGATCTCCCTGTATGAACATTGTAGTGTATATGACTCTGCTCTGTGGTGCCAAGTGTTAACTCTGTGTCTCTGTGTCCCTGTATCTTAAATATCACTCTACGTTTATTGTTACGATTAGAATTAAGGTAATAGATGTGTTAAGGTATACTGCCTGGTTTTTATGTCCTGTTCCTTTATTGGTGCTTTACTTCCGGTCTAGAAAGAGGACCCCGCTTCAGTAGCTAGTGTTTTAACGACGAAAAGTCGCCTTAAAAACACAGCATAACACAAATACTGTGCGTTAGTCTGCAAACGCTGAAATAGAAAGTTCCTGGACCTCTTATAATCCCTCTTCAAAAGCATAAGAGGTACGTGGTCATTCTGGAGTAGAAAGAAAGAATGGACTAGCTAGAACAAGCAGGATTAGTGTGTTCGCCTTTTTGGCCCGGGCAACGCCTGGTGTAGTATAAAAGAGAAACCTGGGGAGGGCGGGATAGCAATTCTGTCATGAATGAAATGCTGACACAGGCAATATTATTCTCCTCTTTAACTCTTTCTTATTTACAAGTACGTCATATCATAATTCTTTCATTATTCTAGAGACGATTCTATTTAATTTGGGCAAGATCCCTCTTAATAGGGGATTTATTGAGCGTTTCGGCTTGCCTCGTGCATTCGAAAGATGTCTCCTCTTGGTGTACATTGATAGGCCTGCTGTACTTCACTACACTTCACACACAGGTGATCACTCCATTTAATGAATAACACAACAGTCAGTTTATACTTCGACTCTATTTTTCCAACTCCACAGTTCGAGGGCGTGTGTGTGTGTGTGTGTGTGTGTGTGTGTGTGTGTGTGTGTAGCCGGAGCACTAGTTCAGATGCTGCACTGTAAGGAGAGAGGGGAAGGGAGGGATTAATGAACTTTGGAGTGGAGGGAAGAACTGGGTAGTCATGGAATGCAAGGGGGACTTACACAGTGTAATACATTGGTGGATAGGTGAAGTGTGGCAGAATTACAGGCACATTATTGTGTAGGATACCTTTGTACCTCAGCCTTCTGCTTCTGCTTCTTACTATTACACACACTCTTATACACACTCTTACACACACATACACACACTCCTACACACACTCCTACACACACTCCTACACATACTCTTACACACACTCATACACACACTCTTACACACACATACACACACTCCTACACACACTCCTACACACACTCATACACATACTCTTACACACACTCATACACACACTCTTACACATACTCTTACACACACTCCTACACACACTCATACACATACTCTTACACACACTCATACACACACTCTTACACACACATACACACACTCCTACACACACTCTTACACACACTCCTACACACACTCATACACATACTCTTACACACACTCATACACACACTCTTACACATACTCTTTCACACACTCATACACATACTCTTACACACACGTTTACACACACTCATACAGATACTCTTACACACACTCTTACACATACTCTTACGCACACCTTTACACACACTCTTTCACACACTCTAACACACATTTTACACACACTCATACACATACTCTTACATGCACATTTACACACACTCTTACACATACTCTTACACACACTGTTACACACACTCTTACACATATTCTTACACACTCCTACACACACTCTTTCACACACTTTTACACACTCTTACACACACTTTTACACACACTCTTACACACACTTTTACACACACTCTTATACACACTCTTACACACACTCTTACACATACACACTCTTACACACACTCTTACACATACTCTTACACACACACTAACACACACTCTTACACACACTCATACACATATTCTTACACACACTCTTACACATACTCTTACACACACTCTTACACACACTCTTACTCTTACACATACTCTTACACACTCATGCACACTCTTACACACACATAACATAAACACACTCTTACACACACATACACACACTCTTACACATACTCTTACACACACTCTACACACACTCTTACACACTCTTACACACACATACACACACTTACACACATTCTTACACACACTCTTACACACACTCTTACATATACTCTTACACACACTCTTACACACACTCTTACACACACATACACACACTCTTACACACACTCTTACACATACTCTCACACACACTCTACACACACTCTTACACACACTATTACACACACATACACACACTTACACACACTCTTACACACACTCTACACACACACACACACACTCTTACACACACTCTACACACACACTATTACACACTCTTATGCACACATACACACACTCTTACACATACTCTTACACACACTCTTACACATACTCTTACACACACTCTTACACACACTCTTACACATTTTCTTACACACACTCTTATGCACACATACACACACTCTTACACATACTCTTACACACACTCTTACACATACTCTTACACACACTCTTACACATACTCATACACACACTCTTACACATAGTCTTACACACACTCTTACACATACTCTTACACACACTCTTACACATACTCATACACACACTCTTACACATAGTCTTACACACACTCTTACACATTTTCTTACACACACTCTTATGCACACATACACACACTCTTACACACACTCTTACACATACTCTTACACGCACTCTTACACATACTCATACACACACTCTTACACATAGTCTTACACACACTCTTACACATACTCTTACACACACTCTTACACATACTCATACACACACTCTTACACATAGTCTTACACACAATACAGATACTCTTACACACACTCTTACACTCACTCTTACACACACTATTACACACATACCACATTCCTACACACACTCTTACACACACTCTTACACACACTCATACACATATTCCTACACACACTCTTACACACATTCTTACACACACTCATACACACATTCCTACACATACTCTTACACATACTCATACACACACTCTAACACACCCTCCTACACACACTCTTATGCACACACACACACACACACATTCCTACACACACTCCTACACACACTCTTACACATTTATCTTCCCTTGCACTGCTCACTCATTCCCTCCCTTAGTTATCCGTCTCTCTCTCTCCTCAGTGTTTCTTTCCTCCACCCCTCTTTTCCTCCATCATTCCCCTTTCTTCCTTTCTTCCTCCCCTCCACCTCCTCTTTCCTCTTCTCTCTCCATTATCCCTCTTTCCTCCATCCCACTTTTTGCCTTCCTTGTCTTAATACTATGTCCCTACCGGTGCTCTTTACCTCTCTCTCTCTCTCTCTCTCTCTCTCTCTCTCACACACACACACACACACACACACACACACACACACACACACCCGTACGTTTCCTCTCTTACACACACACACACACACACACACACACACTCACACGCACACACAGACGTACGTTTCGTCTCTCTCTCTCTCTCTCTCTCTCTCTCTCTCTCTCTCTCACACACACACACACATACACACACACACACACACAGTACGTTTCCTCTCTCTCTCTCTCTCTCTCTCTCTCTCTCACACACACACACACACACACACACACACACGTACGTTTCCCCTCTCTCTCTCTCTCTCTCTCTCTCACACACACACACACACACACACACACACACACACACACACACACACACACACACACACACACACACACACACACACACACACACACACACGTATGTTTCCCCTCTCTCTCTCTCTCTCTCTCTCTCTCTCTCTCTCTCTCTCACACACACACACACACACACACACACACACGTATGTTTCCCCTCTCTCTCTCTCTCTCTCTCTCTCTCTCATTCGTCCAGGGGGTGAAGGGGTTAAGGCAGTCTTGGCAGCGGCAGACGATTTTATTCAGCCAGGGAGACAACCATCGTGGAGGGGAAGGCAGCACACACCAGCCATTAACACCTTCATATCGGTGATTTGGTTGGCCTTTACTTGCTGTCCTTTACTTGCTGTCCTTTACTTGCTGTCCTTTACTTAGTGTCCTTTACTTGCTGTCCTTTACTTAGTGTCCTTTACTTGCTGTCCTTTACTTGCTGTCCTTTACTTAGTGTCCTTTACTTGCTGTCCTTTACTTGCTGTCCTTTACTTGCTGTCCTTTACTTGCTGTCCTTTACTTGGTGTCCTTTACTTAGTGTCCTTTACTTGGTGTCCTTTACTTAGTGTCCTTTACTTGGTGTCCTTTACTTGCTGTCCTTTACTTGGTGTCCTTTACTTGCTGTCCTTTACTTGCTGTCCTTTACTTGGTGTCCTTTACTTAGTGTCCTTTACTTAGTGTCCTTTACTTGGTGTCCTTTACTTAGTGTCCTTTACTTGGTGTCCTTTACTTAGTGTCCTTTACTTAGTGTCCTTTACTTGGTGTCCTTTACTTGCTGTCCTTTGCTTAGTGTCCTTTACTTAGTGTCCTTTACTTGGTGTCCTTTGCTTAGTGTCCTTTACTTGCTGTCCTTTACTTAGTGTCCTTTACTTGGTGTCCTTTGCTTAGTGTCCTTTACTTGCTGTCCTTTACTTAGTGTCCTTTACTTGCTGTCCTTTGCTTAGTGTCCTTTACTTGCTGTCCTTTACTTAGTGTCCTTTACTTGGTGTCCTTTGCTTAGTGTCCTTTACTTGCTGTCCTTTACTTGGTGTCCTATACTTGCTGTCCTTTACTTGCTGTCCTTTACTTAGTGTCCTTTGCTTAGTGTCCTTTACTTAGTGTCCTTTACTTGGTGTCCTTTGCTTAGTGTCCTTTACTTGCTGTCCTTTACTTAGTGTCCTTTACTTGCTGTCCTTTGCTTAGTGTCCTTTACTTGCTGTCCTTTACTTAGTGTCCTTTACTTGGTGTCCTTTGCTTAGTGTCCTTTACTTGCTGTCCTTTGCTTAGTGTCCTTTACTTGCTGTCCTTTACTTGCTGTCCTTTACTTAGTGTCCTTTACTTAGTGTCCTTTGCTTAGTGTCCTTTACTTGCTGTCCTTTACTTAGTGTCCTTTACTTAGTGTCCTTTACTTAGTGTCCTTTACTTGCTGTCCTTTACTTAGTGTCCTTTACTTGCTGTCCTTTACTTAGTGTCCTTTACTTGCTGTCCTTTACTTGGTGTCCTTTACTTGGTGTCCTATACTTGGTGTCCTTTACTTAGTGTCCTTTCCCTAGTGTCCCTTTACTGCCTCCAGACGGTGTTATTCAGCTCAGGAGAGAGAGTTTGGGCACTGGATGGGTTAACTATTACTTCCTTTATTCTTTATCTATCTGTCTATCTATTGCCAGACGCCTCAATCCCGTAAGGGGTGGCCACAAACAAATCGCCTCCATGTCGGCCTGTCCCCCTCCATTTCACTGCCCTGCTCCCAGCACACACACCCCTCTCTCCTTTATCCTTTAATAGTAAACAAATTCCTCCGTAGAGCTGATGTGATAGATAATGTTAGGAAAAATACATTGAGGTGTTTGGCCATGTGGAGTACATGGAGAGCGAGAGACTAACAAGGAGAGTGTATGTGAGAGAGGTGGAGGGGGGGGGAGAGGGACTGGGAGACCGAGGATGAGAAAGAAGGATGAGGTGGAGAGGTATATGAGAGAGAGGGGTGTGAGCTGGGAGGGCAGTGACATGGCAGTGGACATGGCGACATGGAGGCGATTTGTTTGTGGCCACCCCTTACGGGATTAAGGTGTCTGGCAATTGATAGATAGATTGATTAGATGATATGGTTATGTAAGGAGAGGGATTAGTATTGGCTGTTTGATGTGTGTGTGTGTGTGTGTGTGTGTGTGTGTGTGTGTGTGTGTGTGTGTGTGTGTGTGTGTGTGTGTGTATGGAGAAGGTGTGTGTGTGTAGTGAGTGGTGCATGTGTGTATGCTGTAATGGTTATGTGTAGGTGTGTGTGTATGGAGGTGTGTGTGTAGTGAGTGGTGCATGTGAGTGTAGACATGTTGTAATTGTTCTGTGTGTGTGTGTGTGTGTGTGTGTGTGTGTGTGTGTGTGTGTGTGTGTGTGTGTGTGTGTGTAATTCACCGGGTTGGTCAGGATCACTTGATGGTCGTGATCGTCAGCTTTTACCCTCCCGGAAGGGAGCTGAGAGCTCATATAGTCCGATCTAAGGGCAAGGCTGTGACCTTCACACACTCACACACCCGTCCCCTTGCTCAAGGGGGACAGTAACCACCCACTTCGCCAGTGAAACTTTTCGCAACCTGAGCGAGGCGCGAACTCCCGTCTACCAGATGGTAAGCGAGACCGCTACCTCTGAGCCAGCGAGCTGTGTGTGTCTGTGCGTGTGTGTGTGTGTGTGTGTGTGTGTGTGTGTGTGTGTGTGTGTCAACACCAGGGCACAAATACACCAAACAATACACCATCACAACTCGCTTAAAATGTCCGTCACGACCTGCGTCTTGAACACAGACTCGGGCAGAACGTGCACTGCAACACCAACATGTTACTGCCAAGACAAAACAATTCCTCAGTTAAGTCACATGGTTAGACATTAGCAGGAGTGATGGAATGACCTGCAAGGCGGTGGTGAAGGTGCTGCCAGTGTGGGGGTAGTGTGGGGGTAGTGAAGGTGCTGGCAGTGTGGGGGTAGTGAAGGTGCTGGCAGTGTGGGGGTAGTGAAGGTGCTGCCAGTGTGGGGGTAGTGTGGGGGTAGTGAAGGTGCTGGCAGTGTGGGGGTAGTGAAGGTGCTGCCAGTGTGGGGGTAGTGAAGGTGCTGCCAGTGTGGGGGTAGTGAAGGTGCTGCCAGTGTGGGGGTAGTGAGGGGGTAGTGAAGGTGCTGGCAGTGTGGGGGTAGTGAAGGTGCTGGCAGTGTGGGGGTAGTGTGGGGGTAGTGAAGGGGCTGGCAGTGTGGGGTCAGTGTGGGGGTAGTGAAGGTGCTGGCAGTGTGGGGTTAGTGTGGGGGTAGTGAAGGGGCTGGCAGTGTGGGGGTAGTGTGGGGGTAGTGAAGGGGCTGGCAGTGTGGGGTCAGTGTGGGGGTAGTGAAGGTGCTGGCAGTGTGGGGGTAGTGAAGGTGCTGGCAGTGTGGGGGTAGTGAAGGTGCTGGCAGTGTGGGGGTAGTGAAGGTGCTGGCAGTGTGGGATTAGTGTGGGGGTAGTGAAGGTGCTGGCAGTGTGGGGTTAGTGTGGGGGTAGTGAAGGGACTGGCAGTGTGGGGGTAGTGAAGGGGCTGGCAGTGTGGGGTTAGTGTGGGGGTAGTGAAGGGACTGGCAGTGTGGGGTTAGTGTGGGGGTAGTGAAGGTGCTGGCAGTGTGGGTCAGTGTGGGGGTAGGGTGGGGGTAATGAAGGGGCTGGCAGTGTGGGGGTAGTGTGGGGGTAATGAAGGGGCTGGCAGTGTGGGGGTAGTGTGGGGGTAGTGAAGGGGCTGGCAGTGTGGGGTTAGTGTGGGGGTAGTGAAGGGGCTGGCAGTGTGGGGGTAGTGAAGGGGCTGGCAGTGTGGGGGTAGTGAAGGGGCTGGCAGTGTGGGGGTAGTGAAGGGGCTGGCAGTGTGGGGTTAGTGAAGGGGCTGGCAGTGTGGGGGTAGTGAAGGGGCTGGCAGTGTGGGGGTAGTGAAGGGGCTGGCAGTGTGGGGGTAGTGAAGGGGCTGGCAGTGTGGGGGTAGTGAAGGGGCTGGCAGTGTGGGGTCAGTGTGGGGGTAGTGAAGGGGCTGGCAGTGTGGGGTCAGTGTGGGCATTGCAGTGTTTGTCAGTCAGCTTGCTGTGGTGGCTGCTGGTACACAGGACGCGGGGTTAATGCCATACACCTTCACATCGACACTTGTTGCTCTGTAGGAGTCTACCTGGATTTATTGTATTCTATTTTTGTATTTATTTTGTGTCTGACTGTAGGCAAAGGCTTCAGGGCCTATCCCAAGACCCAGTAGTCCTCCTACACACCTCCACATGTGTAGGTGTAGCCTATGTATGTCTTCTGCACACACACACACACACACACACACACACACACACTTCTGATACTGAAGGGGCAAATATAGGCTGTCAGTAAATTATCCAGTGCAAAAAGTCTTCCAAACTGAGTACAGTATAATTTTTTCTTTGTCAGGCGATTTGTATTTTTATTGTACGAGCGAATTTCTAGCAGTCTGTCTATCTGTTTGTCTATCTATCTATTGCCAAACGCCCTCAATTCCATAAGGGATGGCCATAAACAAATCGCCTCCATGTCGCCCTGTCCCCCGCCATTTCAATGCCCTGCTTCCAGTTCACACACCCCTCTCTCATATACCTCTCCACTCCATCCCTCCATCTCATCCTCGGCCTCCCCCTCTCTCATATACCTCTCCACTCCATCCCTCCATCTCATCCTCGGCCTCCCCCTCTCTCATATACCTCTCCACTCCATCCCTCCATCTCATCCTCCTCCTCCCCCTCTCTCATAGACCTCTCCACTCCATCCCTCCATCTCCTCCTCGGCCTACCCCTCTCTCATATACCTCTCCACTCCATCCCTCCATCTCATCCTTGGCCTCCCCCTCTCTCATATACCTCTCCACTCCATCCCTCCATCTCATCCTCGGCCTCCCCCTGCAAGACCATCTTTGTCTAAATAAAACCATTGGGCGCTAATCAGCCTGAAATACATGACCGGGCTGAAGGGGTACATTGAGTTGGCTTCTTGTGTAGGTATTGTAGTTGTTGACAGAACCCCGGCACCTTGACTGTGCAGACTGGAGGCGTCAGGGTGGTGGGGGTAGGTGAGGCAGGGGGATGTGAGGCAGAGAAGGGTTAAGGAGAGGCAAGGGTGTTGGTGGTAGCAGGTAGGCAGGGGGGTGTGAGGCAGAGAAGGGTTAAGGAGAGGCAGAGGTGTTGGTGTAGCAGGTAGGCAGGGGGATGTGAGGCAGAGAAGGGTTAAGGAGAGGCAGGAGTGTTGGTGGCAGGTAGGCAGGGGTGTTGGTGCAGCAGGTAGGCAGGGGGGTGTGAGGCAGAGAAGGGTTAAGGAGAGGCAGGGGTGTTGGTGTAGCAGGTAGGCAGGGCAGGCTTGGGGAAAGGTAGGGTGGCATGAGTGGAAGGGACAGAGGTACAGGCGGTAGGGGTGGCAGTACTCAGTGTGTTGGAGGTAAACAAGAGGCAGGGCTGGGTTGGATGTCAGGTGGGATTGGGTAAGAAGTGTGTCATTTATAGCAACAAATAGCCATCAACGCGTTATAATGATAGGCATAATAAATCGTACTTATATTTGCATGCTAAATTCCACTGACATTGGTACAGAAATAAATGGTCTCTATCTATCTACTGTGTATATAGCCCGACGCCCTAATCCCGCAAACGGTGGCCACAGACAAAACGCCTCCAAGTCGCTCTGTCACCCACAGTTTGACTACCCTTCCCCCGACTCACTCCCCCCTCCCTCATATAGCTCTCAACTCCATCCCTCCACCTCATCCAGCCACTTTGCGTAGGGCTTAGGCAACAGTTATTTCATCGGTAATAATACTGCCTTTAGACCCCGTTCACACATCGCCGAAAGAGAAGCCGAATGCATGCCGAATAGGTTTCGGGAAACGTTCGGCGGTCAATTCTGGGCTATTCGGCGCACTTCGGGAACGTTTCGGGGTGTTCGAAATGGGTTCGGGCAAGTCACCGAATATTTCATCAAACATGAAATATTCGGTGTGACCTGCCCGAACTCACTTCCTCGGGACGCCCTCGGGTCGCATTCGGTAATTCTTCGGTATGCATTCCAAGCATTCAGTATGCATTCGCCGATGCATCGCCGACAAAATGACCGTTAAAAATCGGTACGATGTCGGCGATGAATCGGCGAATATGGACAGAATACATATCAAAATTATACCGATTGTCCCAAGAATGTATACAGAATTTTGAACACCGCCCACCGAGGCATATATAAAAGGCCAAAGCATCCCAGTCACACTTTCCAGAGCTAGGAGAATGGGCACACTACAGCATCTACAGTAGAATGGAGGCGGGATCCGAAGACCTGTTCCCAGAGGACTCCAACCCCCACTTCCAAGATTGCGGCCAAGATTGATATATAGACACGTCTGACATTTGTAGACATCAAAATTTCACTTACCTGTTCTCGAGGGTGCCGAAGGCGTTCTCGACCACTTGTCTTGCTCTGGAGAGGCGGTAGTTGTAGATTCTCTCCTTGTAGGTGTGACCTCGGTTGGGGAAGGGCCTTATCAACCATTCTTGAAGGGCGAAGGCTTCATCTCCAACGATGAAGTAGGGCACCGGGCATTCGCCATCAATCAGAGGTTCTCGGGGAGGCAGTCGAACTTGGTTATTCGAGAGCACTTTGTGTAGGGTTGAGTTGGTAAATACCTGGGCATCGCAAGTTGCCCCATTGGCACCCACATCCACAAACATGAATTTGTAATCACTGTCGACCACAGCAAGCAGGACCAGGGAGAAGAAATCCTTGTAGTTGTAGTAGTAGGATCCACTTTTGCTAGGAGAACGCATATGAATGTGCTTGCCGTCTATCACTCCAATGGTGTGATGAAATTGCTACCTTCGTGAGAAGCCCTTCGCAACTTGTTTCCATTCCACGGCTGTCGATGGGCAAACGATCACCTTGTCCATGTACTCCGCGATGATGGCCTCACACGTCTCGTACACGATGCAGGAGATAGAGTTGGGAGGTACTCAGAATCCAAAGGAAAGGCTGCGGTAGTTGTCCATGGTGGCCAGGTACCTGAGGGTGATGGAGAGCCTCAAACCTGCCTCCAAGGGCTCTCGCCAGAAGGTGCGCTGCTTCTCGATGCGAGGACGAATTCTCTCAAGGAGTTCACAGAAGAGGTCCTCGTCCATGCGTAGGAAATTGCGAAATGATGTCCTGTCCTCCAGTATCAGCTCCTGCAGAAGGTTCTCCCATTGGCCAAATTCTTTCAGTCGTTGAAGCCACTCACAGGACCAACAGGACCTCTTCTGGCGAATCTTGCACCTCCTCTGGGGTGGAATGTGGTCTTTTTCCTCGTCTTCCAGGTACAGGTAGGTAGAGCAGGGAGTTCCTCTGTGCTTTGCTCCACAGGGCCACGGCTTGCTTGTTGACTTCGTTGGGGATGACTGCTGTGATGTCCATTGTTGCTCTGTTGGAACTGGGCGTGTGATGGGCTTTTTGGTACGCACATATATATACCCCTGGGTGGGCGTGGGAAGTTCGGTATGCACTCGGGATGCCCTCGGTACAGCATCGGCGATGCATCGTCGATGCTGTACCGATGTCGCACCGAAAAAATGACGGTTAATTTTCAAAATAGGAGTTTCGGGTTGGCATCTGTGCGCATTCTGTTTGTGTTCGATTTGCGTTCGGTTTGCATTCTATTTCGTCGGTATACTGTCGGCGACATCAAACAGACAGCAGACAGAAAGGCCAAATTGGGGCAGTTTGGGCCCGATTCTGGCCGAATCCCAGCCGAATACGGTTCGGCGCGCATTCGGCATCTCATTCGGCGATGTGTGAACGGGCCCTTATTAAATAGTATATCATCAAATAAGGCCTGTATCTTAAGATTTTCTCACACTGAACGGGAAGACGATGGTGATCATATTTTCCGTTGTATACATCACAAACATCGTATATTAATGTAGTATTAATGTAATGTTAGATGTTTACCACGAATTCGTACAGATTTATCCCTGAGACACGAGTGAAAGATGTTATACAGTACGTACATTTGCGGTGATTGGCTTCGGGGCCTGACGCCGGAAAGAGATGACATCTGATTGGCTGTGTGACGTCACTACACTACCCACAATGCAACAGCCGACCAGGAGGGCAGGCGCAGGCAAGGAAGTTACCGGTGTTGTATTTTGTTGGTGTATTTTTGTCAATGTACCAACTTGTGGTGCACTTACACAAGACTATGGGCCACATCAGCGGTGTGAGACAACAGCGAGCTGCCAGAACGAGGCAGCGTGTGTCTAGCAGCACAAATGAACGGGTAAGGCGTGTGAAAATAGCAAGCCTGTGCTGGTGTCAATATGGCAGGTGAGACTGTGTGAGGCGTGAGGTGTGGCTGCGTGAACCTGACGCAGTGCCATTGTTTTGGTCAATACCATCAATATAGTTCAGGCACCTTACATAGACGGAACCTGACGCAGTGCCATTGTTTTGGTCAATACCATCAATATAGTTCAGGCACCTTACATAGACGGAACCTGACGCAGTGCCATTGTTTTGGTCAATACCATCAATATAGTTCAGGCACCTTACATAGACGGAACCTGACGCAGTGCCATTGTTTTGGTCAATACCATCAATATAGTTCAGGCACCTTACATAGACGGAACCTGACGCAGTGCCATTGTTTTGGTCAATACCATCAATATAGTTCAGGCACCTTACATAGACGGAACCTGACGCAGTGCCATTGTTTTGGTCAATACCATCAATATAGTTCAGGCACCTTATATAGATTTTTTTTTATTTTTTTTTTTTATGTGTCCGACTCTGGGCATAGGCTTCACAGCCTGCTTCCAAGGCCCAGCAGTCCTCCTACATACCATACACATCTACATGTCACCTAATTTCTTACAGATCAAATAAGACAGAGAATTACATCACTTCTGTAGCACTATATGATTAGCATCGTGTTACCGCGTTACAGTAACGTGTGCCTGTCACCTCCCTTCCTGCTGGAGGGGCGGCACTCACCACCATTACCACTGAATCACCTAACCACCACCACCACATCACCCCACCATCATGCCATCCAACCACCACCACCACTACCACCACCACCACCCATCCACCACAACCACCACCACCACCACACCACCACCACCACACCACCACCACCACACCACCACCACCACCGCCACCACCACCACCACACCACCACCACCACATCCACCACCACACCACCCAACCGCCACAACCACCATCACCACACCACCCAACCACCACCACACCACCCAACCACCACCACAGCACCACCACCACACTACCACCACCACCATCCACCACCACACCATCCATCCACCACCACCACCACCACCATCACCACCACCACTTCGATCCTGAGCTTTTCATTAACGTAATTCATAGCAGTTGTTCAGTGTGTGTGTGTGTGTGTGTGTGTGTGTGTGTGTGTGTGTGTTGCCATTTTATGTTTTTCTAGTTTATTTTCTTGTGTAATTTTTTTCTTAGAGACAAGCTTAGCAAACACAGTCAGCATATACCGTTGTGTATGATGGTGCATTGGTATAGTGTATTCTGCTGCCTTCATTCTGTATCATTGCCAGTGCCCCTCCGCTGGCTAGTATTTCCACGTGACAGGCTTGTGTGGCTTCTCTGCCTCAGGAATTACCAGGTCCCTACCTGTCACACCGGTCGGGGCATACAGTACAGGTTGGCGCGGTTCCCTCAGTACGTGAGTCCGTTGTGTACCTTGCACATGTATGGACAGATTTTGGTATAACTTGACACAATTGTTGGCCATACCATGAGGGTGTGTGGTGCGGCCAACCAGCCAATCTACTGCCAAGGTTAGGTACATATGTATGGTTATCATGTGGTACACAACAACCAGCCAATCTGCTGCCAAGGTTAGGTACATATGTATGGTTATCATGTGGTACACAACAACCAGCCAATCTACTGCCAAGGTTAGGTACATATGTATGGTTATCATGTGGTACACAACAACCAGCCAATCTACTGCCAAGGTTAGGTACATATGTATGGTTATCATGTACACAACAACCAGCCAATCTACTGCCAAGGTTAGGTACATATGTATGGTTACCATCTGGTAGGGGCCTTAGTATTGCATGGCAGTACTGAATGTACTTGTTTTCCTTGGTATGATGCATCAGTGTGCAATGTGGCGGGTATGCCCTTGATGGAGGAAAGAGTGGAATGGTTATGTTGAGATATACTCCCTCAAATATGTCAGATATAATAGTAGGAAGGATATGTTGAGATATACTCCCTCAAATATGTCAGTTATAACAGTAGGAAGGAAGTGTGGCGGGTATGCTCTTGATGAAGGAAGAGTGGAATGGTTATGTTGAGATATACTCCCTCAAATATGTCAGATATAACAGTAGGAAGGACAGAGGCAGCGCTGTTGTGGCCACACTGGTGCTGCCACTGGCTGCAGTAACCATGTTGTGCCGCCGCCTTCGTCCACGCCTCTCTTTTACCAGGTGTCCCGCTGCTGTGTAGTCTATACAACCACCAGTTTTAGTTAGACTGTCTAATTAGTGCCGCCCCAGCCTTTCACCCCGTCCTCCTACACGTATCTCTAGTAGTGGGTAGCAGACAGGCGTTGTGTAGGGGTTTATTGAGGCAGACAGCCTACACTACAGAGGTGTGTGTGTGTGTGTGTGTGTGTGTGTGTGTGTGTGTGTGTGTGTGCCTGCCTGCCTGCCTGCCTAGTCTAAGTGGCCTGGTACATATACAGATGTATTGTGCGTATCACACGGTAATTTTCTCTCTTTAACATATATGTTTATGGCATTGACAGTGTAAGATAAACAACAGGTAAAATAAATCGCTGAGGAAAAGGCGTCACGGTGTCCAAACTGCTAATAAGGTGCTATAAATCAGTCATCTTGCAGTCCTTTACGCTTCTCTGTTGCTATTAATCCTGTCGCTCTCGTCACTCCAAGCCGCCGCCCCTCATGGCCTCATTCTTGGCCTCCCTCTCCTCATTCTTGGTCTCCCTCTCCTCATTCTCCATCAGGTACACGTGTATACCCATTCAGCGTTAATGGTTTCTCCAGTATGGGGAAAATGGTGATGGGTTTGGTAAGTAATGGGGCAGGTGTGACGCGGAGGCACCAGCTTGGCTCAGGTGATGGCCGGAAATGTTAGCGCTTTACCATGCCTGTATACTCTCTCTCTCTCTCTCTCTCTCTCTCACACACACACACACACACACACACACACACACACACACACACACACACACACACACACACACATTCACCTCTTCATCACCCTCTCTCTCTCTCTCTCTCTCTCTCTCTCTCTCACACACACACACACACACACACACACACACACACACACAATACAACTCAGTACAATGGTGTGGGTCAGGGCTGTGCCTAATGCCTGCGTGTTGAATTATTTTTCCCGCCAAATTTAAGGCCAGTTTACGGCAAAGGCGATTTTCATGTAATAACACGACAGAAATAGACCTAATAGCGGGAGAGAGAGAGAGGAGGGAAGGAGGAAAATCTAAACGTGTGTGTGTGTGTGTGAGAGAGAGAGAGAGAGAGAGAGAGAGAGGAGGGAAGGAGGAAAATCTAAACGTGTGTGTGTGTGTGTGTGTGTGTGTGTGTGTGTGTGTGTGTGTGTGAGAGAGAGAGAGAGAGAGAGAGAGAGAGAGGAGCGAAGGAGGAAAATCTAAACGTGTGTGTGTGTGTGTGTGTGTGTGTGTGTGTGTGTGTGTGTGTGTGTGTGAGAGAGAGAGAGAGAGAGAGAGAGATGTAGGCAGACAAAAAAAGATGTCATCGGATTGAGAGGGTTAAGGGTGGTATTCTGAGAGCCTGGATATTTCGCAACTCCCCTTCGTTAGCGATTTATTTTGCACTTTACACCTCAGTAATATTTGGCATGTTATTGACAAAAACCATGTCGGTATTAAAACGATGCAAATGGCCTACAGGAGAATGTTTGTGTAATGTACGGGATAAATGGCTTAGGGAAAGGTGCTACGAAGCCTGCTAGTGGATGCCAGTGTAAGGCAGCTCTATGATGCTGGTAATAAGGCTCATATCCCAGAGATAAGCGATGCAGCACACACACCAGCCATAAAATTAACACAAAAGCAAGAGGCTGTCGCTTCAGGCTTGGCGCCGTTTTAAAAATATCTTTAATATGGAGATTTCGTAGTGCCTCTTCCTCGGTAATTTATTTTGAATATTACACATTAATATTGATTTTCATGTAATCTGTCACTTTTAAAATCGACTTAGATTCCATTTATAACATACTGGAGGATTTTATGGTATATGCGCCGAGGAAGAGACACTGCGGAATCTCCAAGTCAATTTCGGCTTGAGCTTTAATGTCGGCACAATTGCAAGTCAGAGTAACATAGAAGAGAATATTAACGTGTATGGTGCAAAATAAATCGCTGAAGAACAAGTGTTACGGAATGATCAGAGTTAGTTGAAAATTAATCCGTAATATCGCTGGAATGGTGACCTTCGCAACAGTTTTTCCTTAGCGATTCATTTCCAAATTAGACCTTTCTGTTGGCTTGTATGATATTTATACTTTGCTAATACCGCCATAGTTTGCATCAATCGCACACAGGAGGATATTAAGGTTAAGTGAGCAAAATAGTTCGCCGAGAAGGAAATGTTACGAAATCTCCTATATGAGAGATTACGGCTTAAATTTAAATCTCGGCACAGTTGCCTCAGTAACCTACAATAGAATATTAAGGTGTAATGTGCACAACAAATCGCTGAGGAAGAGGTGTTAGGAAGGCTCCCAAGCCGGGGTTGAAAATTAAGCCGTTATGTCGTTGAAATGGAAGGATTCTTAGCATCT